>NW_027556291.1:27155969-27189565 GCF_003287225.1 Phascolarctos cinereus | reverse complement strand
TGAGGGAGGGAGCCGCACTAGAACGCTCAGTGGCCCGCCTGGCGTGGCTCGGCCCAGCCCGGCCCGGCCCAGCGTCCCCTTAGTCTGACCACTCATTCTCATCCAGCTCGGAGTCATCATCCGACTCGCTGTACTCCACTGCAATGCGCCGGGAGAGAATGGTGGCCACGTCATTGCCCACGGGCTCCTTCTTGGCCTCCTGTTCCCATTGCTCCTGCACCTTCCGCAGCTGGATACCTGCAGGGAAACAGCAAAGGTGGATGCTCAGCACCTTCTGTAGGTCACATCCAGCCCGTCACCACCTCCCCTGAATCCCATCATTCCCAACAGATGACAGCCACTCGATTGCCAGAGACTCCAGGAAGGAATAAAGGACTCAGGGCCTAGGACTGCCCAGTAACTCTCAAAGGTGCTGGGGTCATCCACAAGGGAACTTCTAAGCTCAGAATAGCATGGCTGGACTGGACCTCAGAAACCACCTGGTCCAAGCCTCTTTAGCTGAAAAGTTCGGTGACTTTCCTGAGGTCACTGGCTCAACGGCAGATCTCTTAGGGCTCAACACCAACATCTCCCACCTCAATGACCCAGGTTCTCCTCTGATGCCTCAGCACGGTGTTGAAGTGACCATGGATTCTTGAAGGCTCTGCCTGGGCACATCCTACCAAGCTCCAATCTGGGTTGGAGTACAGCCCTGGCTAGCACTCAGAGAGCAAACCCAAAGGCCCCAGGAAATATGGATTGTCATCTGCATCAATGGAAGTGGCTTGCCACACTGATGAGATCACAAGTCTATTAGTATTACTATTAAACAACTTACATTTCCATCACCTTAAGGTTCATAAAGCAGGTGACAACACTGACAATTTGCAGTTACATGGGGCCTTAGGTAAGGTCAGCAGGGCACTTTACATATGTTGCCTAATGTGAGCCTCACAACAATCCTGGGAGGTAAGTGCCATGCTGCTCATATCCTTTGTTGTCTTCATTTTACAGATGAGGGAACTCAGGCAGACAGAGGTTAAGTGACTTGCCCAGGGTCACACAGCTGGTGTGCATCCGAGGCCACAGTTGAACTCAGGTCTTCCTGACTCCAGGCTCAGCACTCTATCCACTGCGCCACCTAGCTGTCCGTAGCTGCATTATCTGTACATGATCTCATTTACTGTTTATAACAACTTTGTGATGTGGGGGGGGGAAAGCACGCCCATTTTACAGATGAGGAAACTGAGTCTCAAAGAAGTTAAGTGGTTACATAACTAATAAATATCACAGATAGGCCTGAACCCAGGTCCCTCACGACTACTCTTTCCACTGTACCACTGACCTCAGAGTGCTTGTAAGTCAAGTGCTATGTAACCCTTCAAATGCTATTTTCATTCCCCACACTCCACTAGAGTCTTCTCACGTCTCCTCCCCATGGCATGGAGACCACCCTGGGTCCTTGAAAATTGTTTCCAAGTTATAAAGGGTTAGAGTGAGGGCATCACGAGAGCCTGGCGGGGTTAGAGGTACATTACCAACTCGGCCACAGAGGGATGAATTTTTTGGCCGATCACCTCTTGAAGACCGCAAAATAAGGTGTCCGTGGACACAGTGCCCACATGGATGAAATTGCGGTCAATGGAGATGCCACAAAATGGTCATGTTGTCAAAAATCTCATTAGCTGCTAAGGTCCCTGGGAAATCTCCCTTTCCATACTCTACTCAGTTGCCAGGATGGTGGCCGCAGTGCTCCATTGCTGGATTTCCCAGCCTCTTTCTCTCCATCATACTCACCCCTCCGAATGGCAGCAAGAAGATCACTTCTGGCATCACTCATCGGTATCAACGGGATCTGAGGTTTCCGTGGTTCAGATAGTACAGCACCCGGGGAGGCTGAGTGGGCCGGGGAGGCCGTGGCCATTGGGGGGCCAGGCGGGGGTGGAGGAGGAGCTGCAGGAGGGCCCATGGGGCCAGTCTGCGGGGGAGATACAGAGTATGGGCAGGGTGGGGCTGGGGGTGGGGAGGGTGTGTAGGCAGGATGGGCCAGGGTGGCAGTGGCGGCAGGTGCAAGAGCAGGCGGGGCAGAGATGGGGCTGTCGAAAGCCGTCTGGGCCGAGGGGATCACTGGAGGTGGGGGTGGTGGGGCAGGTGGTACAAAGAAATCGGCCATGGGCACTGGCTGGGACCTGGAAGCAGAAGAAGAGGGAGAAGATTAGGAGATCAGAACTGGGCTTGAATCCGAGTACTTGACCACCCGTGTGCACCCAGACAAGTCATGGTTCCTTTCCGATGGCTCAGTGAGAAGGTCTCTGAGATGATGTTCAGTCAGCCGTTCTAAGGTTCTTTATCACTGGGAGAGAGAGGGCAGAGTCCCTGACCCTTAAGAAGCAACATAAGCCCCAAGGATTCACAGATTCAAACTCTGAAGGCTGCAAGGGTCCTTCGAGCTCATCTAATCCAACCTCTTTGACTCAGAGAAGAGGAAAGTGAGGCCCAGAGAGAGGAGGGGTCCCAAGCACACTGACTAGGCTCCCTGGAAGAGCCTTTCTTCCAGAAAAATTGCCTACTAGGTAATGCTGCTCTTGGCCCAGTGGCCCCAGCCTGTTCTGCTAGTGGGGGCCCATCCTCCTCTCCAGGAGCCCCCATGCCCATCCCCCTCTGTGCCATCAGAGAATCACTGAATGTCTGAGTTCATCGGTCCCCCTCACTTTACAAAAGAGCACACTTCTTCCCAGAGAGGTCAGTAGGAGGGAATTTCTGATCCTTTCCCAAGATACAAATGACCCATAGCTTCAAGTATGACTCCTCTCAGAGAGACAGACGTTTTACTAAGGAATAAAGACTTCAGCTAAAGAGATGCAGCTTGAATAACTCAATCTCAGATGTCTTCCAACAGGCAAGGTGAGATTTGCAGGGACACAGGCCCTCCTGGCAGCTCTGAAATTGTACCCTGTAGGTGATGGTGGATCGGCTTTAGAGAGGAAGCACAGTAGGGCTCCAGTGATGGATTTAGAATCAGAGACAGCTGGGGTTCAATCCCCTGCAAAGCTTACTTAGCTGAGTGACCTCCAGGATGTCACTCGAACTCTCTAAACCTTAGTATACCCATCTGTAAAAGGGGAATAATAATAGTTGTTGTGAGGAACCAGTGAGGTTCATTCATGTAGATAAAGAGTTTGGCTCACTTACAGCACTGTATGATATTACCCCTGACCTCTGGAAGGACCACGGAGGGTCTGGGAAAGATCCACACCCCTCCAGGGGAGCCTTGAGCAGAATGAGCTGAGCTAGAGGAGGGAGGTACAAGCCAATAGCGAAGATGATGGGACCAAGGAGTGTAAGGATGGAAGCCCTTCATCTGCCACTAATAATATGCTGCTATGTGCCCTTGTAAGGCAGCGAGTATGTTTCCAACCCCATTTTACAGATAAGGAATCTGAGGCTGAGAGGAAGCGAGATCTGCCCAAGACCTCATAGTCAGGATTTGAATACAGGCCCCTTAATTCTGTACCCAACACCCAGAAATGTGTTGGGTGCAATCCTAAATTACAACTTTACCCCAAAATATCCTGCTCACCTGCTCCTTGTGAAGCAGGATGTCAAGGTGCTAGGAAGGAATCCAGGTTTCAAAACAGAAAGAGCAAAAGAATTCCTAGGAGTTACTCAGTGTGGCAGGTGGTGAGGACCTTGGCCTTTGGGTCAGGAGGCATCGGCGCACGTCCTCTCGGAAACCATAAGTCACAGACAAGGGGGTGATCTGGGGAGTGGCACTGTACTGGCAGAGGGAGTTTCCACACTGAAAGTTCCCTACACCAATAAAATATGACCCAAAATATGACCAAAATTGTCCAAATACAGGCCATGCCCTAAAATGAGATTATTTTGAAGGAGGTGGAAAAAGTGTACGTGTAATATCATATAAAACATGATATGTACACATATACCTATACATACCCTGAAAACAACAGGTTTTATACAAGCAATATTTGGGGGAAAGTACAGCTTATATTTGGACCAATACAACAGGTCTCAAGAGGCCTTGGGCTATATGGGGCCTCTCCCCAGACCATAAGCAGACCTTTCGTAGAGCTGGGGAGTCAGAGGTAGGGCTGCCATTCTCTACTGCCCTTTGAGGTACTGTCTGTATGTAGTTGCTTGGTGAACAAATTCCCTCCGTCACTGGACTCTTGGTGGTACCACAAACCAGACTCTGAGCTGCCAGAGGCCGGGGTCCCGGACTTGAGCCAAGCAAGGGCCCCTTCCAGTGGCAGCTCAGTTACTACCAATGTGCTGACCTACCTCTCTCCCTTTGAACTGGGCCTGGAAGATGTGGACCAGTAAGGTTCCCTGAAGCTAGAGACCAGCACGTTGTCCATAGTCCCCAAATAACTTGAATATTCTTTGGGCACTGACAAAGGACTAGAGCCTTTGATCTTTCTTGGGGACAATGGCAACAAAGGAGGCCCCAGAGAAGGTTTTCCAGCTTTCCTCTGCTACATAACTGAGCATTAGCCTTGAAGGCTGGGGGCCCAACAGGAACAAGGCTGAACTGAAAGGAATGTTGGTTTGGGCAAAATAAACATGGCAACACCTGCCATTTCTACAGTATCTGAGGATTTACCAAGTTCCCTCCTTATACCAGCCCTGTAAGGCAGGCATGGGCTGCAAAGATTGCTAGTACCAATCTACAGGTGAGGAAACTGAGGCTCAGATCAGTTAAATGACTTTTGAGAATTACACATAAAGTGAATATCAGAGCAAAGGTGAAAAGAACTATCATTAGTTTCTAAACAGAAGCGCTTATATGCATGGCAATGTAGCGACTTGTCCAAGATCTCTCAGGAGTCAACAGTATACAGTCCAGGCAGAACACAGGGCTGGGAATTAGAAGAACTCTATCCGTTGTTTGCTCTGATTCTCACTAGCTCTATGACCTTGGACAAGAGCCCTACCATCCTTGGCCTCAGAGGTTTATAGCCTTTAAGTTCTGAGGGACCTTGGAGATCTGTCAGATGGGTATAACAATAATTGACCTGCCTACTTCATAGGCTATCAGGATGGGGGTGGGGTGGAAGACAGAGAGGAAACAGGTGCTGCTTGTATGGAAGGTGTAAGGGTGTTGAGCAAGAAAGTGGGGGTACCAAGGGTACCAAGAAGCAGGTAAAGTACCAGTGTATGTGGCTGGAAGCCAGCTTGGGTCAGAGGAGCGGCAGTAATTCTAGTGAAGAATTCCGTGTCAGCAGCTGGAGGAGGAGGAAACAGTGAGGCACTCTGGACTAGCCCTGGCCGTCCTTCCTCTGTGTGCTGCTGGGCCATGTGTGGGTGGATGGCTCAGGTCAGGCCCTGGTGCAGAATGAGCAATGGTGACAAATGAGACTCTGCATCGCAAAGGAGCTGAGCTCACCTCTAGGCACCATCTCTTTAGGAATGGGAGCTACCTGGCAACCTGCCATAGGGTTAGTGCGATAAGCCCTTGGGTCACTGACCTCCCTGGTGCCAAGTCCCCGTACCCAAACAAGAGAAAGGCGGGGTAGAAGGTATAGAGCGTGATAGCCTACCCATAGTCCTTCATCAGCTGAGGCCTGGGGCCATTCAGTATCGGATCTGGAGGCTGCGGCACATTAGGCTGTTGGACTCGGCCAAGGCTGTTCTGCCGACTGCCTGGGGCTGTGGGCCGGTAGGTCAGCTCCGGGAGCTGGCTGGGGGCCAGGATGATCTCCTTGTGTTCCATGGGCAGATGAGGAGTGGGTGCCAACACCTGCTGGGCTGGATGGTTGGGGCTGGCTGGGTAGGAGTGATCACCGATGTCTGATGCATAAGACCTAGAGCAAACATGGATAGCGACAGTCGCATCCCAGTGTGAACCATGGGAGCCAGGGGCAAATGGGAAAGAGAGTCAAGGACGGGATGGCTAGCAACAGCATGGGCAGGGGCGGTGCTTCAAAGAGGGAGCCATGGGATCACATGTCATAGGACTGCCAGCTGAACAGGGCCCTCCAAATCACCTTTCCTAATCCTCTCATTTTATAAAGAAGGAAATTGCCACTAACCACACAGCTCTTTCCATAGCCCCACACTGCCTCTCAAGGTATTGTTATTGTCATAGTGTTCCTAGAGATCATCCAGGAAGTTCTAATCTGGCTTCACTTATGTTTGCCTTGGCCATAAAAAAGATGGGGCTGGAGAGCACAGGAGTATACGTCAGGGTGGGGGTCTGGACAAAAACAATGGGCAATAACCACCTTCCACTTTGCCAGAGCCTCCAAAGATGAAGGGCCCTTCCCTGCCATAAATCCCAACCCCCTCAACAGGACTGCGCAGATTCCTGGAGACTGAGCCATTTTCAATCCCTGGAAGTTTTAAAAGGTGGCTAGTATCCTCACATATTGCTGGTGGAATTAAAATGAGTAGGATCATATTGGGAGAGCATCTGGTTGTATGCAATAAGAGTCACCAAGATAATTGTACCCTTTAGCCCAACCATCTCATCACTGGGAATCTGCTCGGAATGTGATCATTTTTAGAGGGAAGAGAGGCTGCAAGTGGGATTTCATCAGGGTGAGGAGCACCGTCCCCTGGCACATCACTTAGAATCTTAGAGAGTTAGCGTGGGGCAGGAAGAGGTTACGTGACTTTCTCACATCCATCCAGCTTGGGGCTGTGAACCCCGGCTCTTTCTCCTCTAAGGCCAGCTTTCTAGCCACTGTACCAAACTGCCTCTTGGGTGTTATTATAAAGGGGAAAAAAAGATGTTAAAATGAACAGCAGCATTTATAGGCAATGCAGAGAACAGGAAACACCCTGAAAGCCCAAATTTTAGGTGAATGATTGAATGGGATAGCAATGTAATGGAATATTCCAATGTGGAAAGAATCTCACGAAGCAACACATTTGGACTTTACCCAAATGAACAGAGAACGGCAAGGGACATGGACGCTGATGTGTCCGTAGTGTACCAGAAGCTTGGTTTTTCAGCATAAGGAGTTGTATGTTTCATTGGTTTTGAAGTGCATTATGAATTCTTTTTTACAACATTTTTTAAAAAGGATGAATGCCTTATGCCTGGGGAAAGGTAGATGAGGTCTTGGGATCTTTTGCTGGCAGGGGGAGAAGGGATTGTTTTAGAAAGGTGTCCGCCTTCTGTGTGCTAGCATCACACATAGTACACTTTTTGCCAATAGAAAAGGGGAAACCAAGGGCTGAGTAGGTAATAATAGGTAACACCTGCCTATTATCTGGAGAGAGCGATCCTTCCGAGGAGGCCATGTGATACGGAAGGAGATGGTGAGAACCTGTTGTCGGGTCGGAACTCTTTGTCATATGCCATCATGCTCCACTCCATCCGCCGATTCCGTGCCTTTCGCACTTTCTTCACCTCCCTGGTGGAGTCCTCCACCAGTCGCTGTTCCTAAGGATCAGCACAAACATGCCTCAGTTTCCCCATGTTGGTCAGCAGAAACCCAACCCAGTCCTGTTTCTTTCCTGCAACCTCTACAGGGCAGCTGAGGCCGTCCAATACATATGAATGACAGTCACCTAGCCACGACACCAAAGCTTTCCTCTCGAAGCAAGCAGGCCGTCAAAGTAAGCACTAGGCCAGGAAGGAACCTGAAGAAAGAGTCCGCTAGACTACCCCACAGCCCCAGGCAGCACAAAAGGAAGAATCGTCCATCTCATAAGAGCCTTTCGATTGGTGTTCTTACCTCCAGGCTCCTCTCTCCAGATCCTGTTATTCCCCTGCTCAAAGACCTTCAGTGGCTCCCTGTTGCCTACATGATTAAGTACAATCCCCTGATCCTAGTATTCAAGGCCCTTGACAATGAGGCTCCAAACTATTCCCCTTCACGTCCACTGTGCTCCAGCCAAACAAGACTGCTCTCTGATTCTTGACCTTGTTTTGCCCTCTCCCCCTTCTGTGCCTTTGCTCATGGCATCTTCCATCTTGGAACAGAGCCCCCCACTGAAGTCTCTCCCTTCCTTTGAGAATTCACTCAGACGCTATCCCCCCTCTACAAGGCCTACGTGAACGCCTTCCTCCTCAGGTTTCTTGAAGCACTTTGCCTGACTCTCCTTTGCATCATGGTAGCTTCTGTGCTTGGCCCTTCCCCAGTGGAGTGTTGGCTTTTTAGAAAAGAGCCTAAGTGGTGTCTAGCATTGTGTGTCCGGCACCCAGCATAAGCACAGGGTTTGTTTCATTGAACCCGACCAGACTGATAATTCTATTCCGTATTCCTGTCCACCAGTGTTGCCACCATCTTCCCAGTGACTCAGGCTCATGGCCCAAGCGTCACCCTTGCTGCCTCTCTCTCTCTCTCTCTGTTTTTGCTTTTTTGGGGGGGAGGCAATCCGGGGTAAGTGACTCGCCCAGGGTCACACAGCTAGTAAGTGCCAAATGTCTGAGGCCAGATTTGAACTCAGGTCCTCCTGAATCCAGGGCCGGTGCCCTATCCACTGTGCCATGTAGCTGCCCCTAAAATTATCTTCTTAAAGCAACGTCTGGCCACCTCACCCCCTTCCCCTCAATAAACTCCAGTGGCTCCCTATCACTTCTAGGATCAAATATAAAATCCTGTTTGGCGTTTTAAAGGCTTACCTTTCCAGTGTTCTTATACCTTCCTCCCCCTACCCGCCCCCTGCCCCCACATACCCTGTGATCCGGTGACACTGGCCTGCTGGCTCTTCCTTGCACAGGACAGTCCATCTTCTGACATTTTTTGAACATTTTCTCTGGCTGCCCCCCTATGCCTGAAACTCTCTCCCTCCTCCCTTCCCTGGCTTCCTTCAAGTCTCAGCTAAAATCCCACCTTCTGCAAGAAGCCTTTCCTGACCCTCTTAAGGCATTCAGCCTTCCCTCTGAGACCACCTCCAATTTATCTTGTCTATATCTTCTTTGTCCAGAGTTGTTGGCATGTGTTCTCCCCCTTGAGGGTAGGGATTGCTTTTGCCTTTCTACAAAGAAAGAAAAAAATCTCTAGAGCTTAGCATAGTGCCTGCCACACAATCAGTGCCTGATAAATGCTTGTTGACTTGATAGGAAGCTAGCTAATTTAAAAGGTGCTACCACTTTCCTCCACAGTCCATTTCAATGTCTCTGAGTCCTGTCAGGTCAGTCTTCTGATGAAAACAAAAGTTCTCCTTTCCTGGCCTCAGACCTTCCCAAGTCAGGATCTGAGCTGTGTTAAGTGTGTGAGAATGGCAATTAGGACTTCACCAAGAGATGTGAGATTATCTGCAGAGACATGATCACTGAACCCATGGGAGCTGAGATCACCAAGTAAGAATGCAGAGAGAGAGAGAGAGGGAAGAGAAGGGGCCAGGAGAGAGCCCGGAGGACCCCCACTCTCAGCGGGTGTGACCTAAAGAGCCAGCAAAGACTGAGAAGAAAGGGGCAGTTGGATGGATAGGAGGAGAACCAGGAGACAGTGTCATGAAAACCTAGAGAGAAGAGAGTACCCATAGGAGAAGGTCATCTTCACCAAGGGTCAAAGGCTGCAGAGAGGGCACAAGGGTTGTGAGGCTGGGTGATCTGGCAGTCACTGGAAACTTTGGAGAGAGTAGTTTTCAGTTAAATGAGATTGGAAGCCACATTGCGCAGGGTTTAGAAGCAAAAGAGGAGAGGAAGTAGAAGCACCTACGTAAGCCCATCCCAAAGCCCATCGCTATGGGACTCTCCTCTCATGGGGGGGAGATGAAGGCCCTGCCTTGTGTAAGGGGTGAGGCGAGTTAGGGAGAGCTGAGAGAGCTCTAGCCTTTGCTAAATTCCCCTTTGGGGACTCATCATTCAGGAGCTCCTGGCTCCTAGCCTGGAGAAAGAAAACGGAAGAGGCCAATCCCACTTCAACCCTTGCTGAAGGAAAAGACTTTAGGAAGACATGAGAGGGGTGGGCAGTCTCCACCACGGCTCTCATCCCAGCTTGCTGCTCTAGAGGAGTGGGGAACTTCCCCTTGGCTGTGCTCCAAGAGCCTCTCTCTTGGTGTAGCTGTTATCTCACTTCCAATGGGCGAGCTCCTTCACTGTGTCGCCTGGTGTAGATTCTCCTGTGCGTGTACCCCTCATATTTCTGTTTTGCTATGATTTGGATAAAGTGGTTTCTTTGCCATTTGCCGTGGTGTTCATTGCGGAACTGGTATTAGGAGGGAAAGCAGTAAGCCCCGGATGTAGACCTTCCCCTCCAAATGACAAAGTGATCAAAAGTCACATCCCCAAGACTAACAATAATATCAAGGGAAGCAGATAGATAGACTTCTAGTCAGTACCCCCTCTCTCTGCGGAGAGTAGAACGGTGGCCTCTGGCCCCAACTTCCCGCTTCCCCTCCCGGCAGGAATGAAAGTCTCCCTCAGAGAAAGATGGCAGGAAAAGAGACTATGGACGTCTAGCCTCCCTTTGACTTCACCATCCACGGAGGCCTCCCTACCCATCTGGGGCTCCCTGCAACCCTCTATCCCTCCACCTGTTAGAGACAGCGTCCTCGAGGAGTTTAGCTATAAAGGGGAAGAGAGGGACTGAAGGGCAGATGGCGTGGGTGCTCAGAGGAAATGAGGGCTTTTTCAAAGGACGGGAGGATACAGTCAGTGCAGTATAAATTCACCAAGCATTTATTCCATTTTTCCTGTGTACTGAGCACAGCACTAGGCATTGGGAATACACAGAGAAAGCCAAGAAACGCCTGCCCTCCAGGGAAACACAAACAGGTAAGTATAAACAATACACCTCAAGGAGGGAGAGAGTGTTAACCAGTGGGGGGGGGGTCAGGAAAGGCTTCTTGTAGGTGGGTCAAATAAACTGAACCTTTAACAATAATAACGATAATAATTAGCATTTACACAGTGCCTGTTATGTGCCAGGAATTGTCGTAAGCTCTTTCTACAAATATTATTTCATTGGTTCCTCACAACAACCCTGCGAGGTGGGTGCTTATATTCTCTCCATTTGACAGTCAAGGAAGTTGAGGCGAACAGAGGTTAAGTGACTTGCCTAGGGTCACACAGCTAAAGATGTGCCTGTGGCAAGATTCAAACTCAGGTCTTCTTGACTCCAGGCTCAGCACTCTATCCTTGAAGGAAACTAAGGATTTGAAGAGGCAGAGGTGAACAAGGTTTACGTTTCAGGCAAGGCAGTATGTACAAAAGCGTGGTGAAGGTAGATGAGAGGCTGGGTTCAAGGAACGGCTACCAGGCCAGGCTGGCTAGAGTATACAATGAATACAGGACAGTAACAGAAAATATGCCTTGAAAGTTTGGTTGGAGCTAGCTTGGGAAGGGCTTTAAAGGAATGAACAGAAAAACCATTTATTAATCACTTACTCCGTGCCAGGGAACGTGCTCAGTGCTAGGAATACAAACACAAGGGTGAGATGGCCCTTGCCCACAAGGAGCTGATATTCTAATGGGGAAGACAAAACATGGAGGGAAGTGGTAGCTAAGGAAGGGAATTTTGGTCTAAGTCAGCAAGGATGGCGAAGTCATCCACTGGGCAGCCAATTAAGAAGATATCCTTTCCTGAAGCAATATTGGTCTGAAGCAAACCTGAAGCAAAATTGGTATCGGTTTGATGAATTTAAGAAGGGAGCAATCGTTTTCCTTAGACCGAGTTGCCGTCTGAATCGTCTCATTTTATTCGTTGTTCTTATTGCACAGAGACATATTGATTTGACTACTCTACTTGAGGAGGCTGACAGTGGGAAACTGGGACATTGGGTGGTGATAGGATTGGGGGCAGATTGCAAGATGGCTGGCTGGATGACTGGATGGGACGCCAACGAAGAATGAGCCAATCTGGGGCCAGCTAGATATTACGGGCTAGGGTGAGAAGGCAATGCCAGGCTGACAAGTTACTTTATCCAGAGGCAACAGAGAACCACTAAAGATTTCGAGCATGGAATTTGCGCTTTAGGAAGATTATTTTGCCAGCTGTGTGGAAGAAGGATGGAGAAGGGAGAGACTAGAGACAAGAGACAAGGATACCATTACGACGCTCCAGGAAGGAGGTGATGAGGAATCCACGCGGGCAGGCAGAAAGGACGGTCTGGAGGTAGAACAGGAATTAGTGGTCGTACCTTTATGAAAATGGGCAAGTGTAGGGGAGGAGCAGGTTTTAAGGGGAAGACAATGAGCTTTGTTTTCAACATCTTGATTTTGAGGTGCCAATGGGACATCCAGATAGAGATGTCTTCCCGGCAGCTGGTAACGAGGGGACAGATCAGGGTTAATAATCACTGATATTACATGAAAGGCTTATAAAATGCTTTGGACGTTGGAGTTATCTATGTAGAGATGATACATGACCCTAAGGAAGCTGATGAAATCACATGGGTAGATAGCATGTAGAGAGAAAAGAACACCCACGGTTAGGGGGTGGAAGACAGAGCCAGCAAAAGAGACCAACTAAACTGATTCACAAAGGGAATTCATTGACATGGAACTAACACGTCAGCTCTTTGTCACTGGGTCACGTTGTATTTTAGTCCTTTACCATTCAAATACTTGAAAACAGCTATTGTCTTCTCTTTCCTCAGTCTCTTCAAGCGATCTTCACGTGGTGGGCTCCCAGAGACCTTCTCTAACCTGGTTGTCCTGCAGCTAATCAAAGTCCTTAAAATGTGGCCTCCAGAACGGAACACAATATTTTATGCAGGCTGATCAGGCCGAGGACAACAGGGTCCTTCCCTTCCTTAGTCCAGCCTAGGATTGACAGAAAAGCCAGGTGGGTCCTGGGAGTCCAAGGAGGGTCAAGAGGGATTGGCGGGGGTGGGTGGACAGAAGGGACAAATGCTGATGTCACTGAAGCCAAAGTCTGCAGCCTTCCAAATTGAGTAGCTGAGCTACGCGTCTATGGATTCTGAGGAAGGTGCTTCCTGAGCAATGAAGAGCCACTCTGGGGAGCAGCGTTGCAACAGCCTGACCAGGAACTAGCTCTGATTGGGGAATCTCGGACTGCATGGGCCCTGCCCTCACCTGTAAAGGACACCCCGATCTGTAATTCCCCCAAAAGAGTTTAGATTTGAACCAGAATCTCTTGGCAACTTCCCCACATAGTTGCTAGTCTCTGGGACCAAGCAAAGAAAAGGCTAATCTCTTCAAATACTTGGAGACTGCTGCCATGGCCCCCCACAAAGCTTTCCTTTTCCAAACTAAATCTGACTCTCACACAGCAGGGCTTCCAGTCCCTTCATCATCCTGGTCCTGCCACCTCTTGTCAGGGTTCTCCCTAACACACACACACATACATGACACACACACACACACACACACACACACACACACACACACACGCAATCACAGATAATAAGGGATCTAAGAGGCCATCTAATGCGACACTGTAGCTCAGAAAGAAGTGACTTATCCAAGGTCACACAAGGGCCCAAGCCAAGAGGACTTCTAACTCCTGGAACCATGAGAGATAGGGAGCTCCTCTCATGTCTAATTCTCTTTCCGCCCCACCCATGTACCTTCTGCCTTCGTTTCTCCTTCCTCTTATCCTCAGTGGCCTGAAGCATTTTCTCTTTCCACAAGTTGAAGAAATATGATGGGTCAGTATAGAATTTAAGGCCATCTTTCTTGTCATCTCTGAAATGGACCCAAAAGGGCATGTTAGTGAGCTCATCAACAGCTGGCATCTAGTCTGCCCCCTGTATTTTACAGAAGAGCAAAATGAGGCCTAGAAAGGGTAAGAGACTTGCTTAAGGTCACACAGTTAGCTGTGATTCGAACCCACATCGGAAAGCCATGAGGCCCAGTTAAATTTGAGCTTGCTGCCTTCCAGGGACCCCCCAAGGAGAAAATGCCCTCTCTTGTTGGGATGATGGGAGCTTAGATCTAGAAGGCTCAGAAAATATTTAACACTAGGTCTCCCGACTGCCAGGCAGTGGATGAACCATTGTTTCAACCAACCAGACACTTCCCAAGAAACCCCCAAACAACCTGCCCTCCAAAGCACATTCCTGAAAGATGGGTGTTACTTGGCATCAGCAAGGAGGCTGTGTGCTCCCCGGGGAAGCATGTGGAGGTAATAGCAGTAGTGTAGGGAAAAAACACTGAGCTTGGAGTCAGGAGATCTTGGAGTCAGGAAGCCTCATCTTCCCACCTACTAGCTGTGTGACCTAAGGCAAGTCATTCACTTCTCTGGGTCTCAGTTTTTTCATCTGTAAAATAGGGATCATAATCCAGAGTTGTTGTGAAGATGTATTTGGTGCCTACTGTGCAGAGGCACTGAAGGAGATACAAAGCTCGTAACATAAACCATAATCATAAAAACTCTAAATCATTGCCAGCTCTTCTTTATTATCACCAGCCGCGACTGTTAACTGAGAGGTGTTCTCTGGTGTGGAGGGATCTTAGTACTCACGCTTACATGCCCCCAGCTCTGAGCCAAGAAGCGAGGAGGAACGCTTGACCCACCAGTCAAGGTGATGAGGCCTGGGCAGGCAAAGGTCACTACCCAGGTGAGACGGCGGCTCAACATGGAGCCAAAGCAACCTCTTTCATGGCAGCAGTTCACATATTCTCAATAAGTGGGGAAAAAAGGCCAGGAGCATTTTGCTCCCCATGACCTGTACGGCAGGAAGGCTATTATTTTGTCCTATCAGATGAGGAAACTGAAGCTATAAGAGATGCGGTGAGTTGCCCCAGGTTACACAGCTAGGAAAGGACCAGCCAGGGCTCGGTCAGGTGCCCCAACTCTAAGGCCGGCACTCCTGACCAAAGCCAAAGCCCCAGGAGATAGAACAGGATCCTGACTCGGGCTCCACCTGCTCTCACTCTCCAGACCTATCCTGGTCGCCAGGGGCCCTACCCTCCCTCCTACCTGTAGGCCGTGAGGATGTTGAGAGGCGGGGGCTTGTCACACCGCTGGTACATCTCCATCACAGGGTTGGGGATGGAGTTACGTGATACCACCTGCTGATTCTGGATTGTGGAGCTCCGGAAAGCCTTCCTCATGTTGATATCCTGCAGGGACACTGCGGAGCCGAGGAGCACAGGATTTAGAGTGGCAAGGGACCTTTCAGATCATCTAGTCAAGGGGTTCATGACCTGGGGTCTACAGAGCCCTTGGAGGGGGTCTGTGAATGGATTTGGATGAGTTCATAACTTGGGGTCCACAGAGCCCTTGGGGGGGGTCTGTGGATGGAGTTGGAGGGGTTCATGAAACTGGATGAGGAAAAATTTACAATCTCATTTTCACCAACCTCCAGCTGACATTGAGCATTTCCTTCAGTTATTTAAAAACATGACTCTGAGAAAGGGAAAGAAGTTCTCATCTGAGAGGAGAAGAAGAGAGTCCACCCCAGAGTGGACGTGGCCCCTGCTGGCTGACGGCCTCTCGTCCAGTTCCGCCCAGTCTTCGTACAGATGCCTCCCATGTCACAAACTGCATGTGGCCATGTGCCTCCCGGGCCTGCCTGCTTAGATCCTGGCTGGATAGTCCCAGATACCTCAAGAGGTATCATTCTATGGATTAGATGGAAGAGCATCCAGAAGGTTCCATGGCCTCTGACCTTACCGTTCCCAAAGCTTGTCCTCCTTCCTGCTTCAAGCAGCAAGAACCACATTAGGCAGGCAGTGAGGCGCTACTGACTCTGGTACCAGAGAGTAAGGAGACCTGGGTTCAAACCCCAGCTGTGTTACCTTGGGCAAGTCACCTGACCTCTCTGGGCTTCAGTTTCTTCCTCTGTAAAATTGTGGGGTATACAGTAGGTGACCCCTAAGGTCTCTTCTATCTCACCAACTATCATCTATGATGTAACTGCAGTCCCTCCTTGCACCTAGCTGCCTGTTGGCTTTTTCGCTAAGCACCCAATCCCCTTCCTGGGACTCATTTGACGATCAGTCAGGTACACTAAGAATCCCTAGAATTACAGCATCTGGAATCCTACTGAGCCTTAAGGAGCGAGGGGGATTTCTTTGTGCAAGGTCACACGGCACGTCAGCGTCAGACCAGTACTAGAAGCTCCTCAGCACTTTAGGGCCCTCTGAGGCTCCAGCGTGGGCCCACTTCCCCTTCAGCTGCAGGCCTCCCGGACATCCTTCCAAATGGGGCTGATTTGGCTGGCACTAAAAAGGGCCTCTGTGGCACAGGGAGTGCTGTGATGGCTCTAGCCCTGGCTCTGCCACAGACTTTGATGCAGGGCAAGTTTCCCGATCCGTAAAATGAGAGGGTTGGACGACATGACCTCTAGGGTCACCTGGCTCTCAGGTCCTTTCTGTCCTCTGGCCATTCCACCCTGCAGAATGGAGACAGGCCTTTAGGTCCATCTAAAGACTCAGGATGCTCCCTGCTCTTGGTGACAAGATCCCCGCTTTCTCTGGGCCCTTCTTTTCAAAGAAGCTCTTGGGAACAAAGAAAGAGTCGATAAATCCCCGTTATAAAGCACCTGCCCACACCACAGACGGAGTTCAAATCTCATTCCCTACCAGTACAATTGTTCTTGCTCTCAAGCAGTCTACATTCTATTAGGGGAATAGCAACACGTGTGTTGATGCGCAAATACAAATGGATTCAAGATAAAGTAATTTTGGAGTACAGTTGGTGCTGTTCCCCCTTCATTGTCTAAGACGCCCAGTAACATCCCAATGTTGGGGTCCAGCTGGGGCTGATCAGTCCAACATGAGCCCCGAAGGCTCTACCACAGGTTGGGCCCAAGCAGTCCGTTAGAACATTTGCAATGGAGATGTCTCTGGATTTGTGCAACTCACGTTTCCTCTGTGCTACTGGGATTCTGCTTTGCTCACAGAGCACAGCGTCTTCTTTGATGGGGGCACGCCATGCTGGGCGGTCCTATGCCAGTGTCTCCCATGTCTCACAACCGATTCCAAAGCTCTTCAGAGAGACCCTGAGAGTGTCTTTGTATCACTTCTCACCACCACGTGAGACACTTTCTTGTGTGATTCTCTGTAAAACAGTCTTTTAGACAATATATTTGGCATTCGAACAACTGACCAGCCCATCAGAGTTATGCTCAGCAGTTCAGCTGGAGAAAGGACCTCAGTGTCCAGTACCTTATCCTGCCAGGCACAGTAGACGCACCCATTGCCAGAGCAAGCTCAGTGTTTGGGAGGCTCCAAAGGAAAGTGTGGGGAGAAAAGGTATTAGACTGACTACCACACTGAAGGTCTACGAGCTGTTGTGCTGACCTCATTGTTGTATGCCTGTGAAACCTGGACCGTCTACTAGCGCCATGCCAGGAAATGGAACGGCTTCCACTTAAGTTGTCAGGAAGATTCTGAACATGACCTGGCATGATAAGGAGGGAGCAAAGGACTCCAAAAGGTGAAGGTGAGGAAGGGGAACATTTCAGGAACAGGCAACAACCTGGGCAAAGTCACAGAGTGGGAATGGGGAATACCAAGCAAGCCAGTTTTAGGGTGACTGGAAAGACGGGCTAGTGCCAGATTGCAAATGGCTTGAAATGCCAGGGAGAAGAGTTTGTATTTCCTCCTCAAGACACTTCTGAGCAGGGGAGTGGCATGGTTAACCTCGTGCTGGAATCTCAAGTTGGCAGCCACATGGAAGAAGAACTGGTAAGGAGAGATGCCTACGGGACATACAATAGAGAACCAAGCAGACAGCCAGAGATGCAGGGATGGAGGCCAGCAAGGAGATGGAGGCTGGCAATGTACACCTGGCAGTCACCTGCATGGAGGGCATCGAAAGAAGCAGCGCTCCATGGTGCCAAAGCTGCAGAAGGAACAAGAGGAGGAAGTCCACGAAAAGGCTGAGAGCAGCTTCAGCTGAGTGGGGAGTCTAGGAGCTAGATTCCAAGGGTGTGAGGAATGGGAGGTGAGGAAGGGAACAAGTAAAAACATTTTTTTCTAGGAGTTTGGTTATGAGAGGGAAGAGACATCTAGACATGACTTGAGGGAAAGCTTGGTAAATAAGGCAGGGAGCCAAGCAGATTTATTGGCAGCAGGGAAGCAGCCAGGAGATAGGGAGCAATGCAGGTTTAGAGAGGGTGGATGAGTGAAGGGGCCAGCTCCTGGAAGACACAGGAAAGGATGCTAATGCTCCCAAATATGTAAAAGAAGCTCACATGTCTGTAGGATTTTAAGGCCTACATAATTACTTATTCGCAACAGGAAGGCAGAAAATGCACAATTATCCCATTTTACAGATGAGGAAACTGAGAAACAGAGACTGAAGTGCCTTGCCCCAAGTCACACGCTGGTAAGTGGCAGATTGAGGAGCGCTAATTACAGTGCTGCAGTTAGGAGTTAGGAGTTGGAGCCTTGAGTCCTGCTCGGGCCACTTACTATCTGAGTGACCTCGGGACGTCATACTCCCTGCTCTGGGCTCCACTTTCCTCTTGTGTAAGTTGAGGGGGGCGCATGAGGTGACCTCGGAGGCCCTTCCTGTTCTTGTTCTAGGACGTAAGGATCCTTTCACAGTATGATGCAGAAAGTCTCCGACAGGCATCTTGGCCTCAGCCTTCATCCTCGGCAGTAATACAGGGGTTCTCCTGCAGTGCCAATATTTGTAGACCTATAAGCTGGTCTTTTAAAACTAGTCTCATTTCTAGAAAAGCATTATTTTATTTTTATCACCCCCTCCCCAAGCTATTTGCTCTGGCAATGGCCACTAGATGGCAAACTTGAACTAACTGCTACTCACCAGTGACCTCAACCATGGAAAAACCAACCTTCGAGTCATCGTCAAAACTCCGTGGGCCACCAGAAACCCACTCCCACCACATAATGTGCACTGCTCCCACTCACAGTGCCCCATGCACATTCCTGCCATCACCAGCCCTGAGAAGCCTAGTGTTTGCGTCTGGCACATACACACGGAGCTCCAGCCCTAGCCCAGCTATCCCACGGGAACCAGAACACAACTAGAAAGAAAAGCCTAAGGCTGTCTTGTAGGACCTAGGCCAATGCCTGATTTCCTTTACGCACTAGGCAAGTAGTTGAAACACAGTATTGCCGGCCTTCAGCACCCACCATAGGCAGAGATCAGAAGAGCGTTATCACAGGATTTCAGAGCTGGAAGAACTCTTGGACCACAAACCATCAGAATGGGAAGGGCCCTTCGAGAATGCCTGATTCTAGGATCACAAAGCTAGAAAGAACCTCAAAGGTCATCTAGTCCACCAACTTCCTTATGTTACAGGGGAAGGAGCTTGGGCTTAGAGAGTTGAAGTGACTGGCCCAAAGGCCAGCTGTCACTATACAGTTACACATCCGTTTCATGAAGCAAACCCACACTGATGCTAGGGGGTAGAAATCCCCATCAAGCAATGCATGGAACAATTTCTGGAAAGAGAATCTTGGTACCTATGGTCTGTTTGGGTCCAGGTGGTTTAGCTGGTAGGCTAGGACAACCTGTAACAGACAAGCTGGGCCAGGGGCAAAACCCAGGGAACGTTCCTGGCCCTGAGAAAACGATGCCTGTAGCAGGTTCCCTTCTCTAGCCTGTATCGCAGCAGGGTATAGGCCCTTCCATGGACTTGGAGACGGGGGGGGGGGGGGCGGGGGGGATCTCCAAAGTCACCTGCTGGGAGGGCCATGCCACACTTAACTGTACAGACTTGTTATAAGGGGGTCATTATAATAATATATTGTTTTATGTATATAATACATATATATTATTAAGGGAGTTGTTATAATAATATATTGTTATATATATGATATATGATAAAGGGGGCTGTTAGAATAGTATGCTGTTATACATATATGATATATATAAGGCAGGTCACTTTACCTCGAGGGGCCTCAGAGAAATGTAGCCTTGAATTATCATCCTGTGGCGTGTCGAGTCCTACAACCAGACTGTGCCTCCAACGTCCTGCCCAACTCTAAGTTACACAACATAACCCAGAGTAGAGGAGCTACTCCTCTGGGATGTCTGCACCTGAATGCTGCTTCCCAGCATTTTGTAGGTAATTAAGCTAAGTGGATTCCATTGTTAAAGCAGCTAGCTTTTTGTCATCGGGGAGAATCAGTAGGCCCATCACCAGGTACTGAGAAGCTATGTACAAGCCCGTGTCTGTGTAATAACAATAGCTAGCATTTATATCGCACTTTGAGGTTTGCAGAGGTGTCAAACACGTTGCCCATGGACCCTCCCAAGTGCTGCCAAATGCAAATTCAGATGTAATTGGGAAATATTTAGCATAAAAATACAACAGAACGTAGATAATGCTAACATTTAGTTTTCTAAGTGTATACACACTTGCAGGATTCCTTATGTATAGTGAATTTGACACCACTGCTTTACAAATATCTCATTTTATTCTTGTAACAATCAGGGAGGTAGGTACTATCACTATCCCCATTTTACAGATGAGGAACCTCGAGCAGACAGAGGTTCAGTGACCTGACCAGGGTCACAAGCTAGTAAGTGTCTGAGGCTAGATTTGAACTCAGGTCTTCCTGACTCCAGGCCCGGTACTCTATCTACTGCATCATCTGGAAATGTGATAGGACATACATGTTGGTAAGTGAGTCCTACATCTCCATTTACATGTCTGTGAGTCTGTATACACATGTGGAAGTGTGTGCAGGAGTGAGCATGTGCATTAAAGTATATTGGGAATGAGTGTACATGAGGTAATATGTGTATATATGAGAGCATATGTGTGCTTTAAGGAGTGGGGTAGGGGAATATGTACATACAGAGTACAAGGCCCTCCCCAAATTTGGGGTGGGGTGGACACTCATAACAGGTAAGCCCTGCCCTACACGTTTATCCAGTTGAATTTAGGATGTGCTCTATACATGAATGACAGGAGACTGATGTACCCAATGAGAACTACCCTGCAAAGAAAAGATTCTCGAATTCGGAGCAAGACCTCAGAGGAGCATCATGGTGGAGGCGTCCTCTCGGCACAGGGACAGAATAAGGCAGACGTTTTCAGACACAGCCAATGTCCTGGTCCATTCTCACCATTCTATGGACTTGGAGATGGGGGCGGGGATCTCCAAAGTCACCTGCTCTAGCCTCCTCACTGTGCAGATGAGGAGTCTAGGTGAGGGCCATGCCGCACTTAACTGTACAGACTTGTTGTAAGGGAGGTTTCTAAGGGGAAAAGGGGGTCATTATAATAACATATTGACATATATACAATATATTATAAAGGGAGTTGTTGTAATAATATATTGTTATACATACCACATGTATGATAAAGGGGATTCTGATAATATATTGTTATGTATAAGATATCTGTGATAAAGAGGGCTGTTATATATATGATATATATTATAAAGGGGATCATTAAGAAGAAAAATAGAAAAGAAATAAAAACCCAAGTTTGAATTCTCTGCCCCTTTACTATTCAAATACCTTAAGGCAGGCCACTTTACCTCGAGGGCCTCAGTTTCCCCATATGTGAAGTGAATGGGGAGGAAAGGTTGGACTGTAATCTCTGAGGTGTCTTTCCAACTCAAAAATCTTGTGCTTACATTTCAATACTTCCATCCTTCCAGAGTCTCACAACACCCAGCACACAGTAAGTGCTTAATAAATGCTAGATGTCAATTGTGATAACTGGCTCTTGCCAATGGTGCCAGCCCTACCTTCCTTGTGACTCCTCCTCATTCATAGCCACACCTAGTCTGAAACTTTCCGTGGAGGACCTTGCCAACATGCTGTGTGCCCTCCTCTTCATCTTTTAATAGCTAGTGCCTACCAGCCAAGCATGTGGGCTACACCATCTGTTGTTACCTGACTGCTCCCACGCCTTTCTTGGCCATCCATTTCTTCCCTGACGCCTTCTACATCACAGCAGACCACAGTTTTATAGTCACACAATTTAATTAATAAGGGGCTATGCACCCCTAGGTTGTGTGTGTATGTATGTAGGTAGTTATTAGCTATTTCAAGGTGTCCATATGCAAACAAAAAAGCATTGTCATTTTGCAAACTAATGTTTTACATAGCTATATTAATGTTTTTCAAATGTACAGATACTGTTGAGATGAACAAAAATACAAATTTGCTTTTTAAAAAAGGAGAGAGGATGGAGAAGTCCTCTCAGGACGATGATGGCAGAGTGTTGTCAAAGCACTGTTCATCAACTGTTCTTGCCTGTTTTTTATTGAAACAGAAGAATTCAAATTTGGGATGGCCAAAAGTGACCATAAGATACAAACAAAAGGCATCAGGAAAACTTATTTGAAAAAATACACAACTAGGGCCAGCTTTGAAAGTATAATCAAGTCACAGAGAGACAAACCAATATCACAGTGCCCCCTTGGAGCCCTGGTGCCAGGGCTCTGGCCTAAGACCCTAACAAACAGCAGGCCTAAGGTATCCCCTGAGAAAACTGGAAATAATCTAGGCAAGAAGAAGAAAACACAGCCTTGCCCTGCGGCCAGGAAAGAGCGATGCTCCCTAAGCTCACCCTGCCCTACCCACCTTCTTCCACGGTGGAGTCCAACTGTGTGACCTTAATCACCAAGAGGTCCACCCTCTCCTGCAGCGAGTTCATTCGCATGTAGAAACTGTTGGCTTCATTGAAAAGTTCCCCAAAGATGTCCTCTGCATGTCTGCCTGGAATTGGAGGGAGAGGGACAAAGAAAGTCTTGAGAGGGTTCCCCACAATACTCTCCCAAGCCCAAGCGCTGGCTTTAGCCACCCCATGTCCAGCTTCCCTGTTTGCTCACTGAACAAGAATCCTCATCCACCCTCTGCTCCCCTGCCTCAGCTTCATGCCCCCACTGCTGCCCTCTGGGATTAAGCAAACTAAGCCTGGTTCAGGCATGTTTTACAGAACAAATCCTTTTATTAAGAGGATTTATTCTGTGAAGTTTGGATTCAGTCAAAGGGCCACACTTGAGGACCTTAGAGGGCCACATGTGGTCTCGAGGCTGCAGATTCCCCACGCTGTCCTAGTCCCTCTTCCCCAAGACAGTTGAAGATGGCCATCTTGTCTTCTCGATAAATTTTCTCTTGAGGATTCCAGCCTAAACATCCTGACTTCCCCCAAGTACTTCTCCTTGCTGGTGGTAGGCCAAAGCCAGGTGAACAACTGTGGTTCTGGGAAGGCCTTGGTGCCTGGCCCACTGCGTGCACTCCTCATTTTTAACAATGAGGCCATGCAGTGAGGTGTACAAAGTTCAGGACCCTCATTTTACAGATAAGGTGACTGATGCTCAGAGGGGGGATTGCTTGTGGGGTCGAAGGCAGATGAGTAGACTAAGTGCTCAGCTCTTCGCACCGTACCATGATGCTGGTCAATCTCACTGAGACCAGTGTTGCCACATCTCTTCCACAGACGACTGGGTGGCTGGAGAGGCCAGTGGCTCCTGGCTTTGCCATGGGAGCCCCCCCCCCCCTTGAAGGCCAGAGCAGACAGGGCAGCCCCAACTTTGCTAATCAGGTATGGATGGTGCTGCCTGCCACAGAGAAGTAGATTTCAGTTCAATGTAAGGAAAGCCTTCCTAATAATCAGCACTGTGCCAAAACAAAATGGGCTACTTCAGGAGGTAATGAGTTCCCCATCACTGGAGGTCTGCAACTAGCAACTGAGAATTGCAGAGGAGATTCCTGCTCAGCTAGGGGGTGGATTCTATGTCCTGTGAGATCCTTTCTAACACTCAGATTCTGTGATTATGGGCAGGCTTCTGGGAGCTAGTGAGATTCTGAGTAGCTGCGCTGCCCCGATGACTGGCTACCGCTCTTGGGCCTCCTTCACTGCCCAGTGCCAGGCAGCATCATCCACACCCCTACTGCCTTCACATCATTCAGAATTCATCTCCTCCTCTTCCTCAAAGTTCCAACAAGAGCTTTATGGGTATGATCTGAGGGACACAAAACTGTCACTCCTGCTGATGCCTAAAATTTTATACTTAGACAACCATTCCTTTGAGTTAAAAATGGCCCTCTACCTGCTCTGTCCTCTTTTTACACTATCAATAGAGGAGAAAAGTGGGACATGCCAAGTCTCTGACAGCTCTGACAGTGTTGTTAGGTCTACTCTATGCTTTTGGCCCTTACAACAGAGGCTGCTAGCAAAGTAAGGGCCCTGTATGCCTCGGGCCAAAGGGCCCTGAAAAGTGAAAGGAAGGAATGGGGGAGCAGCCTGGCCCGCAGAACATGTGCTATGTCACCACGCCACAAGGTGAAGGCTCTAGGGTGTCCTCCAATCTAGGTGCATCATTACACATTGCCATTGCTATTTCTTGGACTTCAGCCACAGCTACTTAGGCTGGGGCCCTCTTGGGGACAGGAGGCAGTCTCTGCATGAAGACGCTCTCCCCGCTGGGAACAGCTGTTTTCTGTAGCCTCATCCCTCTTGCCCGCTAAGGCTGAGCCTTTGAAGTGGGTGGAGAGAGAGACAGCTCTGACATAAAGGAAACAACAGAGGCCTAAGAATGAGGAGACCTTGCTCTAGCCTCAGCTTCACTACTTGGCTACTGACCTTGAGCAAATCAATGACTACCTCTGAGCCTCAATTTCCTCATCTGTAAAATGAAGAGTTAAGCTGAACTCCCAACCCCTCCCAAGATCCCTCTTAGCACTGAAATTCTGTGTCCCTAGGTCCTTCTAGGTGGGACCAATGCCATGTCCTGTGGTCCCCCACCCAGGTAATGGCATGCTATGGCCAAAGGTCCCTCCTGACCCCGATGCCCCTCCCAGCATGCCATGCCATATTCCTTCCCACTCTGCATCCTGTCCTCTGACTCTCCAGGCATCCCAAGCTGACCTGATGGGCGTAGAGCAGAGTACTTTGGCTCACTAGCCAAATGGGAAGCGCATTTGCCACTGATTCCCAAGCTCCAGGGACTTGGCAAGGAGGGCCCTCCATTTGGGAACATCTGGCTGAGAGGTGAGAGGCTAGGGCTAGAACACAGGGAAAGGGAAGGGCCCCGCAGCCAGGCCCCAGGCCATCTGGAGCAGTTCAAATCACAGACCTTCCCCAATGCTTCACCTAGTTTCCTGTCCCAATGGTAACAGTGCGCATTAAAGGTTTAAAAAGCACTTTTCACAAAACAAATTCTACAACAACTCTGTGGACCAGGGAGGGCAAGTATTATCCCCATTTCATATTCCAAGGACCCTGAAGTCCACAGAGGTAAAGTTATTTGCCTGCCGACGACACAGCTTGGATGTGCTGGAGCCAGGGCTTAAAGCCACAGCTTCCCTCCAAAGCTGAGGCTTTTGCCACTATCCCAGGCAATGTCTCAACAGGGAAGGAGCTTTCTGCCTACATCCTAGCCTGCCCTCTGTTGCTAATGGGAGAGCCCCTACTAGGCAACTACAGCAACATGAGCACCTCAGCACACACTGCCCATTTTCTGGGAGCCAGGCTGGAAGGGACCTTAGAGAGCTTGGGGTTTGACCCCTCATTTTATAGTCTTATGAGGTTCAGGAAAAGAGAGTGATTTGCCCAAGTTAGTGAGTAGCCCATTGATGGGCTGGCCATCATGGTGGGGGAGCATTTAGGAAGAGTCTCTTGACCATCAGGAGGCTGTGTTCCTAGAGAAGGCTGTAAAATCTTTCAGGATGAAACCAACAATAAATAAACTTTCTGGGATGGCCTAGATATGCTGCCTACTTGTCTGGGGGTGGGGGAATTGATCAGATGACACTTTGAGATCACCTTCTATCCTCAAAAATCTGTGGCCTCCTAAGATGATGAACTCCCCAAAGACAGGGACTTACTTCATCACTTCCCTTCTCTGGAACTCAGTATCCCCTATAAAATGAGAGATTTGAGAAGAGCAAGTCTAAAGCTTCAACCTTAGACATTATGATACTTTACTGCCTACCCCCAATGGTCAAAGAGACCAAATCAGGAGAAAAAGGTGAATGGCTCCGTGCAGAAGGATATACCCAGGCCTGGCCGCAGGCCCTCAAAGCCCAGCCCACTTACTGAGGCTGCCCAGCTGCTTGATGATGGCAGCTAGGGTGCTGTTGGTGACACATTCCAGCTCGCTGGTGACGCCATCGGGCAGGGCACCTCGGCACAAGTGCCTGGGTTCAATGTTCCTCTTGACCAGTGGCATTGTCCTAGGTTGTCTTCAGTATCATCTGTGGGGAGGGGTGGGGTAGAAGAGGAAAAAAAGAAGAGGGAGAGTTGAGCTCATGACTGAACATAAGACAAGTAGATCAGGGACCTCAGCGGAGGGCCAGAAACTCCAAGCTGAAAGGCCTAAGTTGGAATCAGCTCCCTACACCCGAGAAGTTCTTTGGTTCACCTTATGTACCTCTTGCTAGGTCATCCCTTTTGGTCTCCCTTAGTATTTAATAGCATTGTAGGCACTCTTTGTATTGGCAAACGGCCTTGCCATTCTTATGGTCATGGTACATGAGGATCTAGATTCTCATTTTAGAGATGGGAAAACTAAGGTACTGAGCAGCCAAGGGACTTAGCCAGAATGTGAGTGGTGAGACCCTTCACTGCTGACCTCCAGTTGGATGCAGTCACCTGCATGTGCCACCAGCCTGTTCTTAGCAGACCAAATCAAAATGTTAGAAAAGGGCTTGGCTTCCAGCCAGCCCTGGAGGGCATCCTCCCCAGAGCTGGCTATGTGGCACAGCTCCGGCAGGGCTCACTCTCTCTTGTTGGGGAAGGGAGGGGTAGCCTTCTTATTGCCTTGTCAGACAATCAAAGGGAAAGGGTGCTGGGTCTCTCTTGGACTCTCTCCCCAAGAACTATGACCATCCAGACTGCTGGCCCAATGTAAGAAGTTCACCACATACCTGCCTCCTTTCCTTCCCCTCCTGCTTCCACTGCCTAGTCCTCTAGGCTGCCAAGCAGTATTAACTGCGGGGTCCCATCTAACCCTCCCTGTACCTCCCCACAGGAATCTTGCTTTAGGGTTCAGATTGTGCACTATAGGTCTGTGTGAGTCTCCAAACTCTGCCAGGCAATCAGACCAGACGAGACAGACCGAAATGGCAAACACCACAGTGCCTCACGGCAAAGCCCCTTCTGGTTGGCCGGCTAACCCCTCTAAGTCTTCCAGCTAGTCACCATGTTGGATTCAGTTCAATTTCAATTGGTAGGGAAACCTGAACCCTGGGCTCCTGCCCCAGGTCTGTCACTGACTTACTACCACGAGGAGCCTTCCCTTTCTTTCCTCTGGGGCTCAGTGTGCCCATGTGTGAAAGGGAGCATTAAGGGTCTCTGTGCCCTTGTGCGCCTTCCTAGGTTGCTGTGAGGAAGAGGGAGATGGAAAAACATTGGTTTCATGCCCAAGAAAGGGGCAGCCTGGTCAATGTACCAGTATGTTGTTGTTCTACTGCCTCAAAGAAAAACAGTTGGGGGTGGGGGAGGAAGGGGGAGGAGTAAGCAAGCTGAGTGAGAGCTATATAACCACGTTGCATGAGCTTTTCCCTCTGATGAACTAGCTTATTGTCCAACTAGTTCCCAGAGCCCGGATGCTTAGCTTGAAAAGCAGCAGAGATATGTGGCAGTTCATTGGTAGCCACGAGCACCAAGCACACTCCATTAACTGTTATCAGTGGGTGCTGGCAGGCAACAGTGGGTACTGCAGAAGAATCCAGGCCTGCTGGGTTTCCGGTATGCTCAAAGGGATGACAGTGGTAGAGCAACCTTCAGAGAGGTCCCAGGGGGCCAATTCCCAGACCCCATTCCTCCCTGCTCAAAACCCCCCACAAAACAGTGCCAGCCTTTGCATTTGCCAGGACAGTGGGCCTGAGGGACCTCCCAGCAGAGGTGGGGCAAGCTGGCAGCTGCCCCATTGAGGAGGGGTGAAGCTTTGGTGGGCATGAGTCCCTTCTCTTTGGGGATGGAAGAAAAGCAGCCCATTACCATGGCAAAACCTAGAAGCAGTAGCTGCTGAGGTCAGTTAATTAGTTCCAAAGGGGGCCCAGGGGGCATGGAATGTATACAGAACCTAATTGGGAAAGAACTGGTTAGGGCTTCAGGCCAGCCACCTGGAGTGCCCCCCATTTGGCAGATTCTAGTAGAGCTGCTTTCTCCAAAGAGGTCAAGACACTTGTCTTCCCAAAACATCCAAACCACAAGCCCAAGAGAGCACAGATTACTCTTCTGATTTTATAGAGAAGGAAACCAAGGCCCCCCAAAGAAGGGACTTGGAGTCTAGACCTTGTTCTGCTAACCCCCTGTATGACCTTGGGCAAATCACTTCCTCTCTAGGCCTTAGTTTGTCTCTGTAAAATGAGGGCATTGAGCCTGATGGTCTAAGGTCTGTTCCATCTCTAAAAACCCAAGGCTCACTACAGAACTCATCACTGACGAAGGGGAAGGAGGTCATCACAAGCTTGGAGAAAAATGTGGGCAAAAGCACACGGGTGGAGGAGGACAGGAGGCAGTTGAGGGGCAGAGTTGTCTGGCTTAGCCAAAGCCTTACATGAATGGAAGGGAGACATCTGAGATCTGGAAAAGCAAGGCAGAGCACTATGCTGGAGGTCCTGGAAGGCCTGTACCTGGCCTTTAGAGGCAATAGGCAGCCACTGAAGTTTCTGAGCTGAGGAGTGATGGAACCAGATCTGTCCTTGAAAAAAAGATCATTCTGCCAGCAACGTACCACATGGATTAAAGGGAGATGAGAGTAGAGCCCTCAAAGGAGCCTACTGCACTAGGCCAAAGCCGGTGGGAATAAAGGCCCAGTATTGGTGGCAGTGGGAATACAGAGGAAGAAGAGAGGGAGGAAGAGAGGGAGGGAGGGAGAGATGGATAGATGGAAGGAGGGAGGGAGGGATAGACAGATGGAGGGATGGATAGATGGAGGGATGGATGGATGGAGGGAGAGAAGGATAGATGGATGGAGGGAGGGATGGATGGATGGAGGGAGAGAAGGATAGATGGATGGATGGAGGGAGGGATGGATAGATGGAGAGAAGGATAGATGGATGGATGGAGGAAGGGATAGATAGATGGAGGGATGGATAGATGGAGGGATGGATGGATGGAGGGAGGGATAGATAGATGGAGGGATGGATGGATAGAGAGAAGGATAGATGGATGGAGGGAGGGAGGGATGGATGGAGGGATGGAGGGAGAGAAGGATAGATGGATGGATGGAGGGAGGGATGGATAGATGGAGGGATGGATAGATGGAGGGATGGATGGATGGAGGGATGGAGGGAGAGAAGGATAGATGGATGGAGGGAAGGAGGGATGGATGGAGGGATGGAGGGAGAGAAGGATAGATGGATGGAGGGAGGGAGGGATGGATAGATGGATGGATGGAGGGAGGGATAGATAGATGGAGGGATGGATAGATGGAGGGATGGATGGATGGAGGGAGGGATGGATGGAGGGATGGAGGGAGAGAAGGATAGATGGATGGATGGAGGGAGGGATAGATAGATGGAGGGATGGATAGATGGAGGGATGGATGGATGGAGGGAGAGAAGGATAGATAGATGGAGGGAGGGATGGATGGAGGGATGGAGGGAGAGAAGGATAGATGGATGGATGGAGGGAGGGATGGATAGATGGAGGGATGGAGAGAAGGATAGATGGATGGATGGAGGGAGGGAGGGATGGATGGAGGGAGAGATGGATAGATGGAAGGAGGGAGGGAGAGAGGGATAGATGGAGGGATGGATGGATGGATGGATGGATAGATGGATGTAAGACTGGTTCTAGAAGTACCACTGAGAGCACCTGGTAAGTGGCTGGATGGGAGGAGGGAAGAAGAGAACTCTAAGGTTTGAAAGATGGAAGCTTGGGAGGATGACAGTAGCACAAGCAGAAATGATGAAGATAAAAGGAGAAGCAGGTTTAGCAGGAAAAGGCCCTATGCTGAATTTGGGACACAGTCGAGTGAACTATGTCACTGCTCCTTTTCCACCCCATCATTGGTATTATTAATAATAGCTCATATATGCGAGCTGTGATACATTTATTTATGTTGGATGATTTATGGTCACAAAGCCTTTTCATAACCATCATTTCATCTGATACTCACAACCCTATGACACACTTATTATTATGCCTTTTTAAAAATCAAGAAACTGAATCTCAGAGAGATCCCAGAATAGGAATAAGAAAAAAACTTTTATTGTTTCCAAGTGGCTTTCCCCATGACTACACCGTGAGGCAGGCAATGCAAGTATTATCATCCCCCTCTTACAGCTGAGGAAAAAGGCTTCCAGGGTGAAATGAATGGCTTGTGTAAGGTCACATGGTTAGTGAATGGTGGGCCTAGAACTGGAACCAAGAGAAGTCCAACAATCTTTCTAACATACTGCACACTGTCTTTCTTCCCACACAATCACTCCCCTCACCTGAGCTGAACTGCATTAAGCTGAAACTTGGTGGCATTCAGCATCAGTGCTGGCTTCTGTTCCTTGAAGACTCCCCTGTGTGCATCTGAACACGTCTGTGTTCTGTCTCGATGTTCTCCCCCCTCCAGTGCTTAGCACACAATGCTTGGCATACGGTGTGTGTGCTCAATACGTGCTGGGATGCTCAACTGCATCCCAAGGCCAGGGCTACTGGCACTCACAGGAAGTGGTAGGAAAATCACAAGTTTGGCAATGCCTGATGCTTCAGACCTAACAAGCAGAGGGCACTATATGTTAAAGAGCAAAAGCACTGGGGTTGCAGTGGAAAATATCATACCCAGCAAAGTTAAACATAATCCTGAATGAAAAGAAATGGCCATTTGGTCAACTGGCAGACTTTCAGGATTTTGTAAAAAAACCAAAAAACAAAAAACAAAAAACCTCTGAACTTAACAGAAAATTTGACCTGTAAGATCTAAGAGAAATATAAAGTAGATATCAAAGACTGATTACAAGGGGCTCAATAAGGACAGACTGTTTCCTTTTTATATGAGGAAATATAGGCTTTCTTGAAATGGAAATTTACTGCTGTGATTTTGCATCCCTTCAGTACAGTTGAGTTTTTTCCTTCTTAGACATGGAAGGGCTGGAAGGTCTCCTTCTCCAGAATCTTCCTTTTATCTCATCTGTGTGTTTTTACTGTAGATTTGGGCATTTTGACATTTTGTCCTGTTTTCATGTCACTATGACCATGTTTTTACTGTTCAATTACATCAAATTGTTAGTCTAATATAACAAGCCTTTTCTCTGCTGCACTGGCCATGTTTCCATCTGAAGTATTCTTTCTTTCGTCCATCTTGTTAAGGGCTCTTTTTAAAAAATTTAAATTGTTGGTAACATGGTAGGTATGCAGCAATACATCACATCCACACATAACCACAGGCAAATGCAGACTGACAATGTAGTGGCATGTTATGAAGCCCTTGACTAGCTCACATGTATCACATGAACTGAATTTTAGCTTACATTAAATGTGACCTGGTATCTTGATAATTTGCCCTAAATTGAATTTTGTATTATCAGAACCAGCATTAATCACGATCTAGCTTTGTATATACAAATCAACGAATATAATGTCATTTCAGGGGGCCCTAACAAGTGGGGGTGGAGGAAATCCTCCTATAGAGGAGGTAGCACTAGGGCTGAGCCTTGGAGAAAGCTAAGGATGTCAAGAACTGAAAAGTGAGGAGTGAGGGCATTCCAGGCTCACAACAAGGCACAGAAGTGTAGGAAGCAGCAAGAAAAGCAAACAGGACTCGATGTGAATAAAGAGGAGCAGAAAACTGTGAAGGTCCAGGTTCTACTTCTCACCTCCATGAGAAAAGTTCAGCAAAGTAACTGGATTAAGGAAAGACCCAGAAGAGAAGGATTCTAAGAAAAGAACAAGAAAAGACCACTGATGAAGCAAGTAAAACAAATCAGATGCAGCTGTCAAGTTGTTGAGACTGGATAAAAGGCTAGAAAGACACCAACAAGTGCTTTGGCTACAAGGTATGAACACCCACAAGCAGGAAAACAACCAAATAAGGCTGAGAATCTCCATGGACATGGAGAACAGTGAGGATTTTCCAGTGACCTGCACTGAGTGAGCAACATTTCTTTTTGCCATAGCCAAGTAACTGCTCCGTATATTCTAAGTCTAGGACTTGAGGAATGCTTCATACTCCAAGTTATCAGGAACAATGAAATAGCCAAAAAACAAAAAAGGGAAGTGGGGCCTCAAAGAAAAAAAGGATTTGATGTGGTAGAGGGGGAACTTGCCCCTCGTTGGGAGACTGGAAAGTGGAGGAGTCACATGGAGGAAGAAGAGGATGGAGCTGGATGCAGCTGCTTCTCCTGCAAAGAATGATGATGTAGACAAAACAGGAAAATGATAAATGTTGAAGAAGATGTGGAAAAATTGGAACACTAATGCATTGTTGGTGGAGTTGTGAACTGATCCAACCATTTTGGGGAACAATTTGGAACTATGCCCAAAAGGCTATAAAAATGTGCATACCCTTTGACCCAGCAATAGCACTTCTAGGTCTGTATCCCAAAGAGATCATAAAAGTGGGAAAAGGACCCACATGTACAAAAATATTTATAGCAGCTCTTTTTGTGGTGGCAAAAAAATTGGAAATTGAGGGGATGCCCATCAACTGGGGAATGGCTGAACAAGCTATGGTATATAAATGTAATAGAATACTATTGTGCTATAAGAAATGATGAGCAGGCAGACTTCAGAAAAACCTTGAAAGACTTATATGAACAGATGCTGAGTGAATTGAGCAGAACCAGGAGAACACTGTACCAGGAGAACACTGTACACAGTAACAGCCACACTGTGCAACGACTGACTTTGAAAGACTTAGATGTTTTCAGCAATGCAAAGATCTAAGACATCTCCAAAAGTCTCATGATGGAAAAAAAGCTATCTACATCCACAGAAAGAACTATGGAGTCTGAATGCAGATTGAAGCATACTATTGGCTCTCCATTTCTTTTGTTGTTTTGTTTTGATTCTTCTTTCTCGTGGTTCCTCCCATTGGTTCTAATTCTTCTTTACATCATGACTAATGTGAAAACATGCTTAATATGAATGTGTAAGTAGAGCCTATATCAGACTGCACGCCGTCTTGGGGAGGAGGGAGGAGAGAGAAGGGGAGAAAATTTGAAACTCAAAATCTTATGGAAGTGAATGTTGAAAAGTAAAAATTAATAAATAAACTGTTTAATAAAAAAAATTGAGAAAAGGGGAAAAAAAGGATGACGATGTAGCTGCAAAGCCATAGGTGGTGGAAGGTGAGAGCTCCTCCAGTGAGGACCAGAGGAAGAAGAGACAAATTGTGGCCCTTGGTAACACCCCTACTATAGTGTACTGATGCTATCTGTCTGCATGGTAGCATCAGAGAGAAGTTTGTTGTCTTCCTGGGGTATGTATCCAAGACGTAAAAGAGAACTTTGCAAGGATTGTAAAAATGGATGACTACATGGGAATACATGATACTGCCAGAAGGAATCTAGAAAGCACTACCAAAGATTATGCCATCTTGGGCATGAACTAAAGACCACAGGAGCACATGTAGTGCTTCCCATTGAAGGAAAGGGATACAGAAGAGAAAAATGAATTTGCGAATTGAAAATTGGCTACGAAAGTGGTGCTTGAGAATAGAATTTGGATTTCTGAGCCACAGATTAAAACATAGGGATGACGGACTCCTGGCTAAAGCCTTGGCTGGTGTTATACAAGTCTAATGAAAAGGGCTTTAAAATGAAAATGATAAGGGAGACAGAAATCTGCCTTTGTAAATCCACCAAGGTAGATAGGAGTGACTAAAATGATGAAAGACTTACAGCAATTGAGACACCTAGAAATTGACAAGAGACAAAATCCAAGAAAGGAGCCAGTAG
>NW_027556291.1:21543469-21875969 GCF_003287225.1 Phascolarctos cinereus | reverse complement strand
AGTGTAATAGCTTTCTCATTTAGAACTTTATCAACTAGGGCCTTTAAATATATCTCAGATGGACACCCTATAGAACTTGGCCAACAGTATGTATATCCAAGACAGCACAGATGGATAATGAGCTCCATTCAGAGTTGAAAAGTCAGAGGTGAGTGGGCTAGATTTGCTTTCATGGATATGCCAAGCTCTTTAACTTAGCTCAGCCTTCCCATGAAAGCAAAGGCACATCTCAATACTGACATTTTACCAGTGTTGCTGTATGGTAGTAAGTCCTGGACCATCAGCCACTGCCTACAAAGAACTAAAGATGAAAATCACACCGAGGAGGATGCAGAGCTGTGTTGGTAGGTGTGAGCAGGCTGCAACATATACCAAAGGGAGAACTTTGAAAAAGAAAAAGAACCAGAGTAAAGAATATTATCAAGGAATTGCATGACAAGATGGGAAAATGAGCAAGAACAAGGAAGATTCTTTTTGAGGACAACATAGATAAGAGTCACCACAAGGTTGGCAGGCATGGATATGATTTGATCTGTATCACTGGAGGGAACTCCTGAAATAATGAGATAACAGATTGATTTGAATGTTACTCATGTGGGTGCATGCACACATATACCCTCATACATATACAATGTATACATATGTGTATTTAAACATTTTCTCTCTGTGTGTGTATGTATGTATGTGTATGTACACACAGACATCTTACACAATGTTGCACACCAATCTCTGCCTTTTTCTATAAAGGGGAAAAATACTATTCCATTATGCCAAATCCCTTGCCTTGTCTCTTGCCTTCTGCAGGAAAAGGAGAAAGGCCTCATTGTTCCAGGTCTCCTGCCTGGCCTCCAGCCTTCAGAAAGGGAGGTAATACCATTCCCTTAGCTTCCTCCAGTTGACCCCTGACCTGAACTGCCTAAGGCCCTGAGAGAACCCCATCCTGAGGCCAAACCCCTAAGAATATTGATAACCTACCTGAACTCATTCTTCAATGATTACCAAACTCCTCACTGGCTATAAACTCCCTATTCCAGGTGTTCTGACCCCCCTGATATCATCACTTAAACCCAGTTCTCTACCCACTACTGCCTGCTCCCTTATTCCCCTCCCCCTCAACCTGATATGACCCCTGAAGTGTCCTACTCTGAAGCTACTGAAATGCCTGCTCCATAGAGAGCAACCTTGATTTCATCATAAATCTTATCTTTTCCCACTCCTTCTACCTTTTGGCTCTCACTGAGACCTGGCTCCCTCCTGATGACACAGCCTCTTTGGCCTCTTCTTCCAGCACTGGCTACACTTTCACTCATTTCAAGACTGATTAAGATGGCAGAATTGGAATACTCCTTGTTCCCATTACTAATGCCAGGCTCACCATCACTCCATAACCTCTCCTTATTTGAGATTTATTCAATCCATGTATACCACCCAATGAAAATTCTGTTAGGTACTGTCAACCAACCTCCAGGACACTCTCATTCTTTCCTCAATGAGTTCAGTGACTGTGTCACATTCTTTCCTTTCTGACTCCTGCCCGCTGTACTAGGAGATATCAACATACATATTGGTACTCCTTCACACATCTTAACCTCCCAGCTCCTCAGTTTACTCATTTTGCAGGAGGTACTCTTCCCTACCTCAGCTGCTCACAAAGATGGTCATACCTTTGTTTTTGCCAACCCTCACAAATGTACCACTTTCATGTACATGAATTCTGAAATTCCCTTATCAAAATTTATTGTCATTACATCTCTCCCTCAGCCTTTCCACCACCTACCCTGTTCTTTATCCTCACTGTGACCTCCAATCCTTTAAGACCCTCATTCTTTCCCAGGGAACCATTCTTGCACTAGCTACACACTCCTCTCTAACCTATCTGACCCCTTAGTGAACCAGTTCATCTTTACACTACCTTCTTCTCTTCAGTCCCTAGTCCCCTTATTGTATTGTAGATCTTGTCCTGCCAAGCCTCAGCCTTGGATTATTCCCACCATCTACTGCCTTTTCTCCCATTCACAAGCTGCTAAACAAAGCTGGAGAAAATGGTGAAATTATGCTGACTGGGTCCACTCCAAATTGCTGCTACATAATCTCTGCTGGGCCCTTACTATGGAAGAGCAATCCTTTTACACCTACCTAAATAATTCACTATCCCACTCACCACAGTAGCTTTTGCAAACCTTTTCTTCCCTGCTCAAACCATTCATGGCTCCCTGTCTCCCCACCCAATTCAGCTGAGAACCTTGTCTCATATTTTATTGAAAAAGCTAAAGCCATTTGCTGGAACCTCCCTCTTCTCCACTCCTCATCTCATATCACCCAGATGACTTCTGCCACTATCTTCTCCTTTACCCCTGTTTCGAATAAAGAGGTAGCCCTTCTCCTTGTCAGGGCAAATCCCTGTATGTGCACAAGTGATACCATTCCATCCTGTCTTCACTACAAGATGCCTTCCCATCCCCACTCACTCACTTCTCTTCAAGCTCTTCTCATGTACGGGCCTTCTCTCTACTGCCTACAAACATATCCCTCCTCAAAAAATCCTTACTTGATCTGTCCATCATCACTAACTAATGTTCCATATCTCTTCTCCCTTTCATGGCTAAACTCCTTGAGAAGGCAGTCTATAACAGATGCTTCCATTTCCTTTCCTCTTACTAACTTTTTAAAGCTCTCCATAGTTCACCTTCTGACTTCATCATTCAACTGAAAATCCTCTCTCCAAAGTTCCCATGGATCTCTTAATTGCCAAATCCAATGCCTCCTGTTCCATCCTCTTCCTTTTTAACCACTCTGCAGCCTTTAATACTGTTGATCACCCCTCTTCTCCTTGATACTCTCTTTTCTCTAGGCTTCAGGGACACTACTCTATCCTGGCTCTCCTCCTGCCTTCCAACTGCTCCTTCCCAATCTTCTTTGCTGAATCTTCATCCAAGTTACCCTCACTAAAGGTGAGTGAGCCCCAGGGCTCTGTCCTTCTTCTCTTCTGCCTCTATATGTTTCATTTAGTATTGGTGATCCCACAATGACTTGAATGAAGAGATATGAGAGCACATCCCCAAATATCCCTTTGTGGAGGTGGGAGTTCCACAAATGTTATACACTGCACATGCTTTCTGAATTATTTCAATTTATTGATCAGTTGTGCTGATTTCCTCCCTTCCCCCCCTTTTTGTCTTTAAAAATACTATTTGATACATGGAATGACTGAGAGGAGGAGGAGAAGAGATACTGGAGATAACTACAATGGTATAAAAAGCAGAGGACATGAATAAAAACTTATTTTTTAAAAAATTAGTGATGTCATCAACTCCCATGTATTCAATGATTATCTCTATGCTCAAGATTCTCAGATCTACTTATCCAACTCTAACCTCTAGACTTACATCTCCAACTACATATTAGACATCCCAAGGGGGCCATCTCCAGTCATCCTGATTGATAGCTGGCCACTAGACCCCAGATGGCTCCAGAGGAGAAAGTGAGGCTGGTGATTGACTCTGCACAGCCCTCCCTCACTTAAATCCAATCCACTTGCATGTCACAGCATCACCCCCCTGATGCCATGGGCCTCTTCAACAACGAAGGACAAACAACAACAAGACATCCCAAACTGGATGCCTAGTAGACATCTTAAACTTTGGGCATGTCTAGTAGACATGTCCAAAGCTGCACTCTTTATTTCCTTTCTCAAACCTTCCCCATTTCCAAATATCCCTGTTACTTTCAGGGGTACCATCATCCTTCCAGTCACTCCGTCATTCATGCTTACAGCCTACATGTCATCCTCAACTCCTCACTCTCTCTCACTGCCCCCCCCGCCCCATATCTAATCTGTTGCTATGGCCTATTGATTTCACCCTTGTAATATCTCTTGTATATACCCCTTTTTCTCCTCTGACAGTACCACTACCTTGGTGCAGGCCCTTATTATCTCCCTCCTGGACTACTGCAATAGTCTGATGGTTGGTCTCTCTCCCTCAAATCTCTCTCCACTCCAATCCATACTTCCCTCAGCTGTCATAGTAATCTTCCTAAAGTGCAGTCAATCAATAAACATTTATCAAACATCTACTATGTGCCAAAAACTCTGCTGGTGATACAGATAAGGAAGACAGTTCCTGCCCTCAAGGAACTTACAGTCTAATGGAGAAAGACAGTAAACCAAAAGAAAGCTGAAAAGGGGGTAGTAGTGATGGAAGAAGGTACCAGGCACTTAGGGCATGGTAGAGTCCAGTCCAAGGAGTGTGGCTGGACTGTGAGCCCTCTTTAAATGGAAACTTTGGGAGGCTTTCTTTGCTCCACTTGCCGGCTCTCCAATTAGAGGAGAAGAGGGTACTGATGGTACTGAAGAGGTATAAATACCAAAGCTGATGCAATCTCAGGATGACGGAGAGGTTTCCTGGGAGCGTAATGATGATAGAGGCCAAGCCCAAGGAGTACAGCTAGTGGGAAAATGCACTTGTCAAATACTACAGATTTTATTTTCATAACTTCTCTTGTATATGCCCTCTTTTCTCCTGATGCTGCCACCCACCTTGTGTAGGCCTTCGTCACTTCACCCTTGGACTTTTTCAATACTGTTCAAACTAATAGGGATGTTTAATTTCCTTTCCTCAAATCTCTCCTAAGTCCAGTCCATCCTCCACTCATCGGTCAAATTAGTCTTCCTAAAGTGCAAGACTGACCATGTAACCTCCACCTACTCAGTAAACACCAGTAGCTCCCAATCATCTTAAGGATACACACACATATACACACACACAGTGTATATATGCATGGGATATATTATATATATATATATATATATATATATATATATATATATATATATATATATATATATATATATATATATATACATACATACACACATGTACATATATGCCTACATACATATATATGTCAGACAATGAGCATTTATTAAGTACCTACTATGTGCCAGGCACTCAACTAAAGGCTGGGGATGCAAAGAAAGGCAAAATAGTTAATGTTCTCAAGGAGCTCATAGTCTAATAATGAGAGAGACAACATGAAAATATCTCTGCACAAACAGAAAATAATCACCAAAGAAAAGGCTCCAGCATTAGGGTGGGACAGGAGAGGCATTTTGGATGAAAAAGGTGGGATTTTAGCTGGGACTTGAAGTTAGCCAGGAAAGCCAAGAGGCAGAAATAAGAGAGAGAATTCTAGGCATGAACAGTTAGTGAAAATGGCCAGAGTTGGGAGAGGGAATGCCTTGTGTAAGGAACAGCAAGGAGGCTAATATCCCTGGTTTACAGAATACAAGGGTATGTGTGTATGTGTGTGTGTGTGTGTCTCTGTGTGTGTGTGTGTGTGTGTGTGTGTGTGTGTGTGTGTGAGCATTTGCCGGCACAGAAGGCTTGCTCACACTACTGGCAGCTGGGCCTGTGGGGGAAGGGGGAGGAGTAAGATGTAAGAAGACTGGAAAGATAGGAGGGATCCAGGTTGTGAAGGGCCTTGAAGACCAAAAGGAGGGTTTAATATTTGATCTCCAGTGCTTTGTGCTGTGCCTAGCACATAGTAGGCACTTAAATACTTATTCATTCATTCATTCATTCAATATCTCAATATATCAGATACCTATAAAGTCAGGAACTACACAGGTGGAATAATAATTCAACGGAATAGAGTTCAAATTTCCTTAAGGCTTTTCTTAGGGCTTCCAAATGAGGAGACAAGAACGGTTACATTTGTTTTCCAACACCTTTCATAGATACAAGCAGCACAGGCACCCAGATAGTTGGGTTTTAATATTCTATTTAAGGCAAATATTTCTAAGGGAGCACAGACTTGGTGAGATTTGGACTTTTTGCTGCTTCTTTTAATCCCTTGAAATGTTTAATCATCCAGAAAAAAATGTCATATTACTTCTTTAACAATTCTGTCTGCTTCCACTCAGCGACAAGAAACATTCTCCCCGAAATGCTATTCATAATAACATTTTCCACAAGCACTTTCTGCAAAAGTGGGGTTTCACATGGCCCAGGTTTTAGTAACTTCCGGAAGCCTAGGCAACCTGGACTACACTAGGAAGGATGAGTTCCTTTCCTTCCCCGTCATTGCTCCTTTGCTCTCTCTCAGGCAGGCTTCCTTCTCTGTGCTTCACTGCTACCCTTCCTTCATTGACTCTCTCTTGAATTACATTTTGGGGAGACCTATGGCATAGTGGAAACCTGGTATATAGTCCCAACTCTACCTCAACTCGCTGTGTGACCCTGGATAAGTCATTTCTCCATCTGGGTCTTGATTCCTACCTATGTAAAATTAGGGAATTGGACTAAATGATCTGAAGTGCTTCTAGCTTTTAACATTCTATGGCTCTCATCCTTGCTATGGTTACCTAATAATGTCCTAAGGCTTGACTGGCCCAGCCAAGGTATCTGCATTTTTATAGTGAACACTTAAAAAAAGTCTTCAAATTCAAAGGCCTGAAGCTATAATGGTGGAATGATGGGTAGTAGAATTGATACTGTGAGACAGGATTAGAAGGGGGAGGAGGCTTAGAGAGAACAGGGATGAGCTGAGGATTGTTAAATTTTCTGTGTCAAGAGTTCAGTTTCACCTAAGAAATTGGAAAAATACTACAAATCAGAGTTTTTGATGTTTATTGATTTTTAAACTTAAGAAAGTGATGGAGAAAATGTTAATACTCCAGATTAAATTTAAAGCGTTGTCATGAGTACATTCTCACTCCCTCCCCAAGAGCCGATTGTTAAACATTTACCAGCATACCCCTGAGGAGAGATCTCCTTCCTGGTGATCTCTTAAATCATACCACATAGGAACCACGTATTTCACTTATTCCAAAGGCCAACACGACACAGGGTACACATGACTAGAAGGGCTCAGGTACACTGGGAAGGATTTCTCACCTCTGACTTGTTGCTTCCACCCAGAAAATCTAGAAACTTTAGCGCATGGGACTATACAGTGTATTGTCACCAACTCTCCTTGAAATCACAATTTAGTCAAAAAATCTTTATTAACTGCTTACCAGTGCCAGGCACTGTACTAAGTAGTAGAGATGCAAAAAGAGGCAAAAACAATGCCTTCCCTCAAGGGGCTCAAATTCAAACAAAAGAGACAAACATGAAATAGCTAGGAATGTAGAAGATATATACAGAGCAGATGGAAGTTAATGATTCATTTGTTAAACACCTACTGGGTGCCAGGCACTGTGCTAAGTGCTAGGGATGCGAATGCAAAGAATGACATAGTCTCTTCTCAGAAGACGCTTATATTCTAATGTAAGTGACTACAAGTACATATATAAATATATACGGCACAAATATAAAGGCAACAGATGCAAATATATACAAAATAGTTAAATACAAAGTAGTTTTAGAGGAAGGGCACTAGGAGTTGGGAGGATCAGGAAAGGGTGGATGCAGATACTGATTGATCAGTCTGAAGTGAGAAGAGAGCGCGTTCCAGGCACAAGGGATGACCAGTGCAAAGACAAGGAGACAAAGATGGAGTGTCATGGATGAGGAACAAAGAGAAAGCCAGTTGGGTTGGAGAAAGGTAGAGTTCAGGACAGAGAATAATATCCCAAAAGGCTGAAAAGCGAGATGGGGGACAGGTTATGAAGGCCTATAAAAGCTAAACAGAAGGGTTTTTATTGTATCCTAGAGGCAATAAGAAGCCACTGGAGTTGACTGAATTTGGGAGTCTCCTGTTCAGATCTGTGCTTAAGGAAAATCACTTGGTTAGTTGTGTGTGGGAAGAACTGGAAGACTTGGAACATGATATTCCAGAAGGCAAAGAAGTTAGGATTACAACCAAGAATAGCCTACCCAGCAAAATTGAGCATAATCCTACAGGGGAAAAATGGATATTTAATAAAGTAAGGACTTTAAAGCGTTCCTGATGAAAAGACCAGTGTCAAATAGAAAATATTACATTGAAACATAGGACTCAAGAGAAACATAAATAGATAAATATGAGTGAGAAATCACAGGGGACTAAAAAACTTAACCTGTTTACATTATTGTATGGGGAGATGATACTTATTATCCTTCACAACTTTATCATCACCAAGAGTCTTAGGAGTCTAATTAAGGAGTCTAATTGTGATTCTATTATGTTTGGATGATCTCAGAAGAAGAATGGAAAGATAGGGAAGAGGAATGCACTGGGAGATGAGGGAAGAGAGAGAAAGAATGTAGGAAATTATCTCACATAAATGGGACACAAAAGAAAGAGCTTAAAAAATGGAAGGGATGGTAGGAAGGAGTAAACAATACTTAAACCTCACTCTCGTGTGAACTAATTCAAGGAAGGAAAAATAAACATACATACAATTAGGTACAAAAATTCGTCTTAACCAACAGAAAAGTAGGAAAGAAAGGGGTTAAGAGAAAGGTAGAGGAGAGAATATGAAGAAGAGTAGTTTAAGGGAGGCAGTGGTTAGAAGCTAACCAGACTCTTAAAGGACAGGGTGAAAAAGAGAAAGAGAATAGAATAGAGGGAAATACATAGTAGTCATAACTGTGAATGTGTGCCTGGGATGAATTCACTCAATAAATGGAAGAGGATATCAGAATGGATTAGAATGCAGTAACATATTGTTTATAAGAAATACACTTGAAAAAGAAAGATACACACGCAGTTAAAATAAGGAGCTGGAGTGAAAAAGCATGGTTGGCGATCATGATGTCAGATAAAGCAAAAGCAGAAATAGCTAAGAGATAAACATGGAAACTACATCTAACTAAAAAGGTACCATATATAATTAATTAGTATCAGTGTTAAACATATATGCACCAAATGACATAGTGTCTAAATTCCTAAAGAAAAAGTTAAATAAGTTAAAGGAGGAAATAGACAGTAAAGCCAAAATAAATAGGGGGCCTCAATTAATCTCTCCCAGATCTAGGTAAATCTAACCATAAAAAATATGAAAGAAGTTAAGAGGATGAATAGAATTTTAGAAAAATTAGATATAATAGACCTCTGGAGAATATTGAATAGGAATAGAAAGTAATATATCTACTTCTCAGCTGTGCATGGCATCTTCACAAAAATTAACCATGTATTAGGGTATAAAAATCTCACAAATAAATGAAGAAAAATAGAAATATTAAATATATCTTTTTTCTGACCATAATGCAATAAAAGTTACATTCAATAATGGGCTTTTGAAGTATATATTAAAAATTAATTGGAAACTAAATAACAATCCTAAAGAATGGGTGGGTCAAAGAATATAAATCATAGAAAAATAAATGATCTCATTAAATAAAGATAATGACAACAAAAAAGAAAACATACCAAAATTTATGGGATATAGCCAAAGTAGTTACTTAAGGGAAATTTTATATCTCCAAATGCTTATATCAGTATGGAAAAGAAAGAGCAGATCAATGAGTGGGGTGTGCAACTAAAAAAAATTGGAAAACCAATAAATTAAAAATCCCCAATTAAACACCAAAATAGAAATCGTGAAAATCAAAAGAGAGCTTAACAAAATTCAAGGTAAAAAACCATTGAACTAATAAATAAAACAAGCGACTGGTTTTTAGACAAAAAATGAAATAGATAAAGCACTGGCTAATTTGATTTTTTTTTTAAAGAAGAAAACCAAATTGCCAGTGTCAGAAATTTAAAAAGGTGAATTCACAACCACTGAAGATGAAACAAAAGCAATTATTAGGAGCTATTTTGTCCAACTATGTGCCAGTAAAACTGATGTTCTTAATTAAATAGATGAATATTTACAGAAATTATAAATTGCCCAGATTAAAAGAACAGTAAATAGAATCTTTAAATAACCATATCTTAGAGAAAGACATAGATGAACTCCCTAGGGGGTAAAAAACCAGGACCAGGTGGATTGACAAGTAAATTCTACCAAACATTTAAAGAACAACGAATTCCAATACTACATAAACTGTGTGAAGAAATAGGCAAAGAAGAAATCCTATCAAATTGCAGCTATGACGCAAATATGATTTTGATACCTAAACTAGGGAGAGTCAAAACAGAAAAAGAAAACTATAGACCAATTTCCCTAATGAATATTTGATGTGAAATTTTTAAATAAAATAATAACAAGGAGATTACAGAAATATATCACAAAGAGCATACACTATGATCAGACTGGATTTATATCAGTAATGCAGAACTGGTTTAGTTTCAGGAAAACTATAAACATAAATGACTGTATTAAAAACAAAAACAAAAAAATCATATGATTATTTCAATAGGTGCAGAAAAAAAGGCGTTTGACAAAAACAATACCCATTTCTGTTTAAAAAAAAAAAAACAACACTAGGAAGCACAGGAATAAATGGAGCTTTCAATAAAATGATAAGTAATATCTGTCTAAAACCAAGAACAAGCATTATCTGTAATGGGGTTAAGGTAGAAGCCTTTACAGTAAGATCAGAAGTGAAGCAAGGATATCCATTATCACCATTACTATTAAATATTGTACTTGAAATCCTAGCTGTAAACAAGAAAAAGATATTGAAGGAATAAGCATAGGCAATGAGGAAATAAAACTGTCATTTTTTGCAGATGATATGATGATTTACTCAGAGAGAATCCTAAAGAATCAACTGGGGCAGCTAGGTGGGACTCAGTAGATAGAGTGCTGGGTCTGAAATCAGAAAGACTCATCTTCCTGAGTTCAAATCCAGCCTCAAACATTTGCCAGCTGTGTGACCCTGCACAAGTCACTTCACCCTGTTTGCCTCAGTTTCTTCATCTGTAAAATGAACTGAATAAGGAAATGTCAAACCACTCCAGTGTCTTTGCCAAGAAAGCCCCAAATGGGGTCATGAAGAGTCAGCCACTGACTAAAACAGCTGAACAGCAGCTCTAATATGTAAATTTCTGAGGAACGTCACCATCTCATTTTGGGAATCTGGCCCTGGAGTCAGGAAGACCTGAGTTCAGATCCAATCTCAGACAATATGTGTCTCAGACGTGACTGAAAAATGACTGAATAATAGCAACAAAATAATCAACTAAAAAGCTAATCAAAACAATTAACAACTTTAGCATAGTTGTAAGATATAAAATAAACTCACAGAAGTCACCAGCATTTCTGTATATTACTAACAAAACCCAGAAGGAAGAGATAGAAAGGAAAATTCCATTTAAAATAACTATAAACAAGATAAAATACTTGGAAGTCTACCTGCCAAGATACACACAGGAATTATATGAACACAATTGCAAAACATCCTTCACACAAACAGAGCCAGATCTAAATAATTGGGAAAATGTTGATTGCTTATGTGTAGGCTGAACCAATATAAGAAAAATGACAATACTGTCTAAATTAATTTACTTAGTCAGTACCATGCCAATCAAATTACCAAAGAATTACTTTATAGAACTGGGAAAAAATCATGATGAAATTCATCTGGAGGAATAAAAGATCAAGAATATTAAGGGAATCAATGAAAAAACGAAAAGAAAGGGGCACTAGTAATACTAGATTTCAAACTATACTACAAATCTGTAATCATCCAAACAATTTGGGTAAGAAATAGAGAGTGGAACACATGAGGTACACACCGTGTTATATGAAGCTGATAGAATAGTATTGGGTGGCAAGAAACGATGAATATGAGGTATCCAGAAGAATGTGGGAAGATTTGTATGAATTGATGCAGAATACAATAAACAGAACCATAAGAGCAATATACATAATGATCACAGCAATGTAAATGAAAAGATCTCGATAAGAGGAAGTCAAACTCTGAGTACTTGAAAAACTAGTAACATTTCCAGAGAACAGTTAATAATAATAGCTAATATTTGTATAGCACTTACTTGATGAAATGGGCCTCCTTCCTTACAGTAGAGAGGAAGGGGACTAAAAGAACAAAATGTTATTATATACTTTTTATTAGTCTCTGTATTGAATTCCCCCCCCCTTTTTTTGCTTGCAAGGGAGGGTTTAATTTGGAAGTTAGAGTGAGGATTAGAGGAATATTTTCAGATATGACTGTGATATAAAGACAGAAATCATTAATACAACTTTAAAAAAAAGAAAAGGTTGGTTCTTTGAGAGAATAAGCAATTCTCGTTTTCATTTGACTATTCCATTATTAAGCATATTGTCCCCATCATAACAGAGTTAAGTGGACAGTGGATGACTGTCATGAATCTTAGGGGTATCTGATAGCAAAATTAGGGCCTTAGTGTTTGATCTGTAAGTATACTTGGGAATAGCTGATGTTTTAGTGTTTCTGATAATAAATGATAATAACTTCATGTTAGCCCACAAGGAGAGAAGGAAAAATCAATTCCTAGTGCTATCCTAGCCATCTATGTGCAAAAACTAAATCCTTCTGTTACTATATAAAATTGCAACTCCTTATTTCCCTTCATCAGATACATTATGAAGCCTATTATAAAATCAGGCCAAGACTGACAACTCTGTTAGTAAAAAGCTTCAACTGCACCTCAGCCCCTATTCCCAGGGCCATCCATTGGCTCAATTGTGAAAGAGGCCTTTTTGTCTTTGGTGTTGTCGGGCACATGCCCAACTCAGTGGTTTTGAGCCTGCTTTCGAGGCACAGCCAGAATTGGCTGCTGGAGGAGGGGCAGACCAGCTGTGTAGTAATCGTTGTCACAACCACTAATGTGCCCCAGATGAAGTGAGGAAGGGGAAAAAAAGGAGGCAGCATGGAGAAAATCCCCATGCCTCCCAGCATGTCCTTCAGGGCCTATTGTAGGTGCCTAAGAGGTACAGAACATTGGAGATCACCCAGCCTAAACCAAACATTTTACAGAGAGGGGAAAGTAAAGCTCAGATGTGTGTGGAGACTTTATCAAGGTCACTCAACTAGTTAGTGGCAGAGCTGAGACCAGAATCCAATCCTCAACTTATAGTCCAGTTGCTCTTTTCACTCCACTGAACTTACTCCCATGATTCTGAAAAGACAGAAGCCCCCTCTGCTCAATCTGCCCCTTTTCCATCTCTCTGGTCTTCTTACACAATACTTCCCTCCTCATCCTCTAAGATGCGGACACACTTGCCTACTTGCTGTTCCTCATACACTATACTGTGTCTCCCATCTTTGGCTCTCCCTTCTCACTTCTACCTCTTAGAGGCCTTGGTTTCCTTCAAGACTCATCTCAAATGCTATCTTCTTCAGGAGACCTTTCCTGGTCTCCCCAGCTGGTAGTTAGAGGAGAGGTCTTCTAAGGTTACCTTCCATCTCCTCTATATGTATCACATATGTACCTATTTTTATACATGTTGTTTCCTTCTTTAAAATGTAAACTCTTTGAGGGCAGGGGCTGGTTTTACTTTTTCTTTGTGTGCCCAGAGATTAGCACAGTACATAGTAATTGCTTAATAAATAAATACGTTTTAACTGATTGATTATTATGGAACTATCCAGTTCTATGGGATTCAATTTTCCCAGCACTATTTTAAGTGCAAGCTAATGACAAAGAACTAGACTTGATAAACTTGTTCTCTTTAGGAATCCTGCCAGTGATAAGCATGAGTAAAGATTTTCTTTTCTAAAATGTATACCAATTGTTTATGATCTGAAGGTTTTGCCCCCTTCAGACCAGAAACTCTTGGTTTCTTCTCAAAAGAAAATCATTATTACTGCAACTAATGCAAGTGACTGTTTCTCATGTTTTTTTGAATAACTTGAAACAGATTGAGAAGTTCCCTGATGCATTTGAAAATCTGTTTGCTTTTTAAAGGGCACCAGGTGTTCAGTGTGCCACCTAAGATTTTCCATTGTTAAAAATACAAAGAAATGAATGAACATATGGATATCCTCTTAATATGTTCCTATCAAGAAAGGCAGCTCTCTAGGCCTCAAATACACTTGTAAACTATCAGCTGATTGTTCTGCATTCATAATTCAGTCTCTACCTCATACTTAACAAAGCTCTGACATAAAATAAAAACTATCACTTGGAATGTTGGTCCACAAATGGACACTTAGCATTTTGTATGCAAAGGGGAGTGATTGAGTGAGTTTTTCCATTTCTCACTGGGATGTTGTAATGTTGTATATACACAGCCATTTACAATGTGTCCCATAAACTGGAGAGTTGAAAATTCCAATTCTTGTGTTTATTTTATCTGCATCAGAACAAAGTTGAAAAATCTAAGAAACCAGATATTTTACCATTAATGGAAAGGCTAATAATGCTTATTAACTAGGCTCTGTATACTTTTAAGGTACACAGAGTCAAATATTCAAATAATAATTTAAATAATAAAAAAATGAAAATAAGTCAATGATTCAAATAATATTACTATTCAAAATTTTAAAAAATGAATGTTAAAAAAAATAAATGAATTTTATTTTGCATGACTTCACATGTATAATTGATGTTGTATTGTTTACCTTTTCAATGGGTCAGGGAGGAGCATATGGAGGGAGAGAATTTGGAACTCAAAATTTAAAAAAAATGTAAATAAAATTACATCTTGGTTATGTCCACTCTTTGTGGTAGTGAGAGGCAACATCAGACTGGAAATCATGGAATCCACTGTCTCAGAGTTGGGAGGGACCTCAGTGGGTGCTTAGTTCAACATATATCTGAGCAGGAATCCACTCTTACAAAATCCCAAATGATGGTCATCCACTCTCTGCTTTGAGCCTTCCAGGGACAGGGAATGTTTGTGAGGCAGTGAATTCTATTTCAGTATAAATTCTGCTACTTTCTAGAATAAACTTGGACAAGATACTCACTTTCCTGGCCTCAATGCCCTCATTTGTAAAGTGGAAATGCAAGAACCTGATCTGTCTTCCTCATGGGGTGCTTGAGGATGGCTCAGAAAAGGATGTAACCTTCATAAGCATTCATGCACCAGGACAATATGAAACATCTGTATGTTGATCCAAGATTCATTTGGATGCTTTTTAAGCTCATGTTACATAGAAGGTCAGAGGCGGAATGTCAGAGTCAATAGAAAATGGGCTTTGGAGTCAGGATGACTTGGGCATGAGTTCTTCTGACACTTTTATTCAGTTGGGATCACAGCCTCAACCATCTAGGACCTGACCCAGCCCTAAGGCATCTGAGTTTGGAGACTGTCCTAGTCCTGGGTTGTATTCATTGCTCACATGATAATCATAGAATCTCAGAATTTCGAAGAAATGACTACAGGCATCTTGGCCAGCCCACACCTGAACAATCATCTCTTCTGCTAAGTGGTCATCTAGCATATATGCCAGGCCCTGTGCTAAGCCCTTTGCAAATATTTTCTCATTTGACCCTGACAACAATCCTGTAGGGTAAGTGTCATTATCATCCACATTTTACAGTTGAGGAAACTAAGGCAGACAGATTAAGTGATTTAACCAGAGTCACACAGCTAGTAAGTGTCTGAGGCTGGATTTGAACTCAGGTCTTCCTGACTTCAAGCCTAACACTCTGTCCACTGGGTTACATAGTTGCCCCATAGCTACTCTATTACAATGATGACAATGCCTACTACTATTATTGCAGCTGCTACTGCTACTGCTACATGATTACTACTGCTAGTGCTACTGTTGCTACTGCTGCTGAACAAGTCTGGTCTTTCTTTTAAGTGACAGCAGTACAGTTAGTGTAACTTGAAGACAATAATCACCTCCCATTCACTCTCCCCACCCCAGTCTTTTTTTTCTCTAGGCTAAACAGCTCCTGTTCCTTCAACCAACTTACCTTCGAATGACATAGTCTACATTCCTTGGACCATCTTCATCACTGTCTCCTGGGTCTACTCTTTTTCACCAATGTCTTTCCTGAAAAGTAGTGCCAAGAATTAAACTCGGGATAGAATATAGTGGGACTACCATCTCCTCATTCTTTATATGATAATGTTAAAAGCTAGCATTTACATAGCTCTTTACATATGTCATCACACATGTCTCATAATAATGTTGTGAATTAGCTATTATTATCTCTTCTGTATAGAGGGAAAAATTGATGCTCATAAAAGTTCAGTGACTTGCCCATGCACATCCACCTAATAAGTGTCAGAGGGGGGATTCAGCACTCTCTTGACTATGCCTCTTGCATTAGCTTTTTCCTTTGCTGTGTTATACTGTCAGAAGATTTTCCTCTTAGACAGTCAAGTTTCTTCTTTTGTGCAATGAGGGGGTTGAACTATATTAGGGCTTCTTAACTTTTTTTGTGTCATGGAACCCTCTGGTAGTGGTGAAGTCTATGAACTCCTCAGAATAATGTTTTAAATGTATAAAATATAATACATAGGATTATAAAGGTAACCAATTGTACTGAAATATAGTTACTGAAATATTAAAAATAAGTTTATAGATCCCAGGTTAAGAACTCTTGGTTACTAGATAATATCTAAGATCCCTTCTAGCTCAGAGTTTATTGTCCTTTGAGCTGTGTTTAGTTTCATTTTATAAATTCTTCTTTCCTTCTTTCCTTCCTTCTTTCCTCCCTCCCTCACTTCCTGCCTCCTTCCCTTTGTTCTTTTCTTCCCTACTTCCCTCCTTCCTTCCTTCTTTCCTTCCTTCCTTCCTCTTCCTTCCTTCCTTCCTTCTTCCTTCCTTCCTTCCTTTCTTCCTTTCTTCCTTCCTTTCTTCCTTCCTTCCTTCCTTCCTTCCTTCCTTCCTTCCTTCCTTCCTTCCTTCCTTCCTTTCTTTCTTTCTTTCTTCCTTCCTTTCTTCCTTCCTTTCTTTCTTTCTTTCTTTCTTTCTTCCTTTCTTTCTTTCTTTCTTTCTTTCTTCCTTTCTTTCTTCCTTTCTTTCTTTCTTTCTCTTTCTTTCTTCTTTCTTTCTTTCTTTCTTTCTTCTTTCTTTCTTTCTTTCTTTCTTTTTTTTCTTTCTTTCTTTCTTCTTTCTTTCTTTCTTCTTTCTTTCTTTCTTCTTTCTTTCTTTCTTTCTTCTTTCTTTTTTCTTTCTTTCTTTCTTTTCCTTTCTTTCTTTCTTCCTTTCTTTCTTTCTTCCTTCTTCCTTTCTTTCTTTCTTCTTTCTTTCTTTCTTTCTTTCTTTCTTCCTTTCTTCTTTCTTTCTTCCTTCTTCTTCTCTTCTTTCTTTCTTTCTTTTTTTTTTTTTTTTTTTTTTTTTTTTTCTTTCTTTCTTTCTTTCTTTCTTTCTTTCTTTCTTTCTTTCTTTCTTCTTTCTTTCTTTCTTTCTTTCTTTCTTTCTTCTTCTTTCTTTCTTTCTTTTTCTTCCTTCCTTCCTTCCTTCCTTCCTTCTTTCTTTCTTTCTTTCTTCTTTCTTTCTTTCTTTCTTTCTTTCTTTCTTTCTTTCTTTCTTTCTTTCTTTCTTTCTTTTTTTCTTTCTTTCTTTCTTCCTTTCTTTGTCTTTCCAGAGAAAGGAACTGAGGAGGGAAAGAAAGCTTTTATATTTATATGTTGTTAGAGGAAGAAGATAGTAATGTTGAGAGTTTGATCAGAAAGGGAAACTAAAGCTGTCTTCAGAATGACAATGGTAAACTGGATTCAACATCACGCATAGCTGTAGAGAAGAAAATGAAGTGTTTCAGGTAATGTTTGGGTTGAAGGGAGGTGCATCTTGTAACATGTTCCAAGCAACATGCTGGTGCTTAGTTATTCTGGGAGCATGGCCTCTGGTCCTCTGCAGGGCCCCTGCACATGTCATTACTGGTGTCTTTACAGGGCATTTTGACCTTTCAACAACAGGAACTGTCTAAGTGCTTTGGGACCAGAAATGATGCAGGTTTGTAGGTGATAAACACATGCCAGGTTGGTGTTTGTTTTCTGTACCAATCTGGGCTGCAAAATTGAGGGCGTTTGCTGTTAGCTGTCCTTTCCTTTGGATCTAATTAAGACTATAAATTCCTGACAACCAGCAGCTTATCCTCTGCATGTTCTCTGAAGCACTCTGTGCACTATGACACCAAGAGTTTGATTCCACCCTGGCTTCTAGGGATGTATGCCTGGGATTGCCCAGGAGAAAACCTGCAGTTGAGGCCAGAAGAGCTGACCAAGCTCTGCTCTCTATTACCTGTGTTACCTTCAATAAAGACACTCTGCTTTTCTACTTTTCTCATAAGTAAAATAAAAGGGCTGGACTCAATAAGAGACCTTGAAGGTCCCTTCTAGTTGTAAATAAATCCTATGAGCCTATAAATGATTTTATCCCAGAGCTTGGTCCCGATTCTGGCCCTGCTCTCAGTTCCTGCACTGAATTGTTTTCCCTTCAGGTGTGGTTTATAAGTGGTCATTGTTCTGACACTTGCTAGCTTATCTGTAAGAGGTAGAATTAAAGAATATTAAATATGAAAGAGACCCTATAGCTGACCTAGTACAGGTGTCTCATTTTAATAATAATATTAATAATGGACATTTATATAGCACTTTAAAGTTTGCAAGGGACTTTATATAGATTATCTCATTCAAATCTCACAACAAGCTTGTAAAGTAGGTACCACAGTAATCGCTATTCCCATTTTACAGATGACTAAACTGGGGTTAGGGGAGGTTAAATGACTTGTCCAAGACCACATAGCTAGTCCCAGAGGTTGGATCAGAACCAAAGTCTTTCTGATTCCAGAGCTCTGTCCATTATGCTACGCTGCCTCTTAATAGAAGGATAAGACACATGAACAAATAACAGTGATATAGAGCATTATATGACATGTTACAAGGAAGGCCATCCTTGAGATGGGCAAGAATCAAGAAGTAGAAAACTATACCATATCTGGTACTAAGAAATAAAATGGTGGTTCAATGGAATAAATTAGGTTTTTTGATACACGGTGCTAAATGAGAATAGTAATCTTCTTGCTGTTTGGTCATTTCAGTTGTGTCCGACTCCTTGTGACCCCATTTGGGGTTTTATTGGCAAGGATACTGGCATGGTTTGTCATTTCCTTCTCTAGCTCATTTTACAGATGAGGAACTAAAGGCAAACAAGGTAAGTTGACTTGCCCAGAGTCACACAGCTAGTAAGTGTCTGAGGCTAGATTTGAACTCATGAGGATGAATCTTCCTGATTCCAAGCCCAGTGCTCTGTCTGCTACACTACCTTGCTGACCAAAGAGTAATCTAGTGTTTGGTCAACCCAAAGATCCAAGTGTTTGGGACATGAATTCACTATTTGACAAAAATTGCTGGGAAAACTGGAAAACAGTTTGATAGAAATTAGGCATAGACCAATATCCCATACCATTTACCAAGATAAGGTCAAAATGGGTACATGATTTAGACATAAAGGATGATACCATATGCAAATTAGAGGATCGTGGAAGGGTTTACCTGTTAGATCTATGGATAAGAGAAGAATTTATGACCAAATAAGAGATAGAAAGCATTACAGGATATAAAATGGATAATTTTGATTATGTTAAATTAAAAAGGTTTTGCATGAACAAAACCTAGGCAGCCAAGATTAGAAGGAAAACAGAAAAATTGAAAAAAAAACTTACATTAAGTTACTCTGATAAAGGCCTCATTTCTCAAATATATAGAGAGCTGAGTCAAATTTATAAATTTGAGAAATGGTTAAAGGATATGAAAGACAACTTTCAGACAAGGAAATCAAAGTTCTCTATAGTCATATAAAAATACTCTAAATCATTATGGATTAGAAAAATGCAAATTAAAACAACTCTGAGGTACCACCTCATACCTATCAGATTGGTTAATATGACAGAAAAGGAAAATGACAAATGTTGGAGGGAGTGTTGGAAAACTGGAACACTAATGCACTTTTGGTGGAGTTATAAACTGATCCAACATTCTGGAGAGCAATTTGGAACTATGTTCAAAATAGTATAAAACTGTGCATATACTTTGACCCAGCAATAGCCCTACTAGGTCTGTACCCCAAAGAGATCATAAAAAAGGGAGAAAGACCCACATGTACAAAAATATTTATAGCAGCTCTTTTTGTGGTGGCCAAGAATTAGAAATTGAGGGAATGCCCATCAATTGGGGAATGGCTGAACAAGTCATGGTGTGTGAATGTAATGGCATACTATTGTTCCATAAGAAATTGTGAACAGGCAGATTTCAGAAAAACTTGGAAAGAGTTGCATGAACTGATGCTGAGTGAAGTGAGCAGAACTAGGAAAACATTGTATATAATAACATAATTACCAGTTCATTTGGGGACAAACCATGTTTGCCTTTTGACTTGTGATTTGTAGTCTCCAGAGATAGAAGAGATGTAGAGACACAACTGGCATGTATATTTGTTGAGAAATCAAGTGAAGGAGGCCTCCGTCCTCATTATTCCCTAGATGTCAGAAAAGCTGAGAGACACAAACACATATAATACTCGACCTTATTGTGAAGAACTTCAGAAAGATGATAGAGCTCTGTTAAGGAGTTTCGGTGTGTATGGAATACACAGACTAGTCAACTGATGGAAAGCCATTCCCTACCAAGTAGTTGAAAGATTGAGCAACTTTCTTGTTTGTAGATAGCCTTGGAGAAAGGTTGACACCCCATAAGGACAACCACCTACTGCCTACTGGGAAAATTAGATTCTCTGGAATGATAGAGAACATATAAAAGGAGAAGAATGAGCATGCTTTATAGCTTTTCTATCTTCTTCATTGGAATTTCAGAGTTTCATTGAGATACCATCAGCACAGTAGGAAAAAAAGACAATGGCAAAACTGTACAGGGCTAAGCCTTGCCTCAAATAGAAAAGATGACTCAGCTATCTTCCAGAGCCTGCTGTAGACCACAAGCTACAATGAAGTCCAAAGAAACAGCTACCGTGGAAAGAGGAACTGGCCATGGAGTTGGAGAACCTGGGTTCAGACTGTGACTCTGAGTAAGTCACTTCAACCCTCAGGGCTTCAGTTCCTTCACTGATAAAATGAGGGAGTTAGACTAATTGGCCTTTGAGATCCCTTCCATCTCTAAATCTAGAATCTTATGAATACTATCTAGCAAGTGGTTTAGGCTAACTGCAAAGAGTTTTTGCTTCTCTTTCCTTTTCCCTGAGAAATGCTTTAAGAATCTTTACCTTCCTTCTTACTCTATGGAGAAGTGAGGGGAGGATTTTCCAGCATGGAAGAGAAGGTAGAAGAAAGGAAAGGAAAGATAGAGAAAGGTAACAATGACTGTGTCATTAGGGAGTAGGAAGGTGCATCTATTTAACTTCAAGTATATTAAAACTTCAGTCATCCATATGTTGTCTGCTTAAATTCATTGGGCACAAAGAAGAGAGAGAAATTGAATCAGTGAATTATTCCAATGGATGAAGGTAGAGCCAAGATTATTATAACAATTATGATTTTTAGTATTTTCATACCTTAGACTAGAACTTGGGATAATTGATGCAGGAATAGTGGGAGGTGACCTTGGAGTCATTGTGTTCAAGTGGAAAAAGATGCTCTTGCCTGGAAAATGAAAGACAATAATATCTGGCCACTATTTAGGTAAAAAGCTGAGACTTATGATGACCAGAGGGGACATTGCAGCCTACTGAAAGGTTGAGAGTCCCATTCAACTCAGAGAGGGAACAGTTCAATTCAAGTGTTACCTGGTAGCTGAGTCTGATTTTGTATTGTGAGTTACTCCACACACTTTGACTGGATATCAACCAATGTGATAACTGTCTCCTTGTATGGTAGGCTTCTTTGCTATTTATGATAGTATGCCATATATGTACTGTTGATATACACACACACATATATATATATATATATATATACACACACACATGTATATGATTCCATTGTGAATGCCATATATTTGTATTGTGCCTTGTAGTTGGGATATAGTTGTAGGTGATCAACTGTGATTATTTAATGCCAAATTATGATGTTCAAGGCAAAGAGGAAGAAGGGGGTCATTGTGAACAAAGGCATAAAGGTAGGAAGGCAGGAGAGAATCAACTCTGCTCCACCCCAAGCCCACTACCACACAAGCTTTCAAACCATGCCAATGTGTCCTTTGGAATCCTTGCCTTACTTTTTGACAAACTCTACATTCTTGAAAATTTTCTCTAACAATTTTCACTTTAGTTTTCATAAACAAAATATAACAATTTTCTCGAACAGTTTCCACTTTAGTTGAAATGTAAATGATGAGTATCCCTCTGGGCTCAGGCCTGGACCCTCTTCCTTCTCCTTCTATTTTATTTCACTTGGTGATCTCATCAGCTCTTATGGATTCAGTTATCATTTTTATGTTCATGTTTCTCAGATCTACTTATCCGGACCTAGCCTCTCTCCTAACCTCCATATTCTCATTGCCAGCTGCCTATTGGACATCTCAAATTGTATGTCCCGTGAGCATCTTAAATTCAGCATATCCAAAACTGAACTCATTATCTTTCCCCCCTCCCCCTTCCAAACTTGCCCATTCCTCCCAGTCACCTAGGCTTTCCATGTCTGTGTCATCTTTGACTCCTCACTCTCTTACCACCCATATCCAAACACTGTTGATTTTTCCCTTTGCAACATCTCTCACATGTGCCCCCTTCACTCCTCTGATACTGCCACCACCCTTGTGCAAGTCTTCATCAGCTCATGCCTGGAATATTTCAATGGTTGGTTACCCTCCCTCAAGTCTCTTCTCCAATCCAACCCATCCTCCATTCAGCTGTCAAATTAATCTTCCTAAAGTTCAGCTTTGATCATGTCACATCTCCCCTGCCTTCAAAAACACTATTGGCTCCCTATTGCCTCAAGGAGCAAATATAAACCCTTTGTTTGACATTCAAAGCCCTTTACTACCTGGCCCCCTTCTACCTTTCTGGTCTTCTTACACTTTATTCCCTACTCAACGTACTCCGCAATACGGTGTATTGGCTTTCTTCAAATCTCAGTTAAAATCCCCATTTCTGCAAGAAGCTTTTCCTGTTCCACTAGGAAAGCCAGTGCTTTCCCTCTGTTCATTACCTCCAACTTATCCTGAATGTCTTGTTTGTGCATAGCTGTTTTCATGCTGTCTCCTCTATTAGGGTGTGAGCTTCTAGAGAACAGAGAATTTTTTTTACATTTCTTTGTATGCCCAGCCCTTAGGAAAGTGGCTGGCACACAGTAGGCATTTACTAAATGTTTATTGACTGTTTCTGCCCGGAAGACATGTTGTCTTTGGCAACCTTTTCCCTTGGAAGCCATTTGTTCTCTCACTTTTCATGACTCACAGGGCAAGAAAGTGGGTTTGACATACTCCTTGTTCCTCCTGCTGCTTCTGGACTATTCGTCTATCATCATCCCTTGATAACCTTTCTTCCTTGAAATTTAAAATCCGTGAAATCTGTTTTTGCTAACTTCTCTTCATGCTTGTTGCTTACTGACTTCCAGATCGTTCTCCAAGCTTTCTCAATGACTTATTAACTAGCTTATGGTCTTTTTCTCCACCCTATTCCCTGCCATCAGCTTTGGGGACTTCAATCTCTAGTAGTTTATAGTCCACAAAATAAGAGTGTCTAACCCTGCTTTAAGCAAACTCACAATATGAAAATTCATATTTGGAAAGGCATGCAGAGATGATTAATCACTGTCTAAAATTATTCACCATCAGATTCCTTTAACGAGAGGAACAATGGGATTTATAACAATTCTGTTCACATTTAGCTTTTCAGAAACATATCTCTTTCACAAAGTACAAAGCTCTATATGGGCAGCCCTTGACTAATGTACATAAAACATTTCAGATCATGGGATTTGGGAGCTGGAAGGGACATCAAGTGCTTTTTTCCAGTATACCATATGCACTATCTTGTATAAAGGTTATTTTTTCATCCTGAAGTACTTAGTATACATTTTCCTCCTCATTTAAAATGTAAAAAGAAGAAAGGATTGTTCACCAAGAAATGTAGTGAGGGGAATTTCTTTGATTTTCATTAAATCTTCCTGTGGATCTCCAATGTCATATTTTAGTGGCCAGTTTTATAGGGAAGAAATAGTAAAGAGAGAAGCCAAATCTTCAAAAGATAGTGTTTAAAAAAAAGGGAAAGAGAGAGAAGCTGGCTGACTGCTTAGGGGACGACTCACAGAGTGCTGTACAGAGTGCAGCAGGGTCACTAAGTGTCCAAGGTCCGTTTCGAAACTTTGCAGGTTCAGAAACTCAATTTTATCACTTCACCCGGGGTGAACAAGCTCTAGAAAACTAATACATTGGAAACAATTCACAAGAAACTGGTTTGTAAGCCAGAATGCCAATGCGTTCATTAATAATAGGAGATATTCCTGGCCAAGAACTGGTGACAGTGATCTATCTGCACAAGGCCCTCCCTTCAAGGAGGTAAATCCACTGACCAAACCAAATTGCAAAAATCAGGTACTTTGTTGAAGTTGAAATAAAAGTCAAGAAAGGTGAATATTTCTATCAAGCTAGGATAGTTTAATTCATTGACTATCTCCATTCTAAGGATCTTTCTGTCTTGAGAAGCAAGGTAAGTTGTCTAAAATCCAGGAGCCCTCCCCCTAGAGAGTGCTAGAGGAACACTGACTTTTATTCTAGTAGAAAGAGCACTGACTGGCAGATGGCCTGGGCTTCAGTTATGCACTGATTACTTATTACTAGGGTGACTCTGAACAAGTCATTTCATACTCTTAGGACTAGATGATTTCTGAAGTCCCTTCCAGGTCTAAATCCTATGATCCAACATTTGTGTTCTTTGTTTTTTTCTAGTCTCTACTCAGGCAAGCATCCTTTGTTTATTATGATATTATAAATGGATAAGTTAGAATTTCAATTTATTTGAGAATTATAGAAATTATAATTGGAAAGAACATTAGAGATCATCTGGTTCAATCTCTTCATTTTTACCAAGAAGGAAACTAAAACCCTAAGAGGGGAAGTGACTTACTCAAATTATAGGTATGGGGACTAGACCTATGATTTCACTGGTATATGAACTCCCAGATGAGGAAAGGCCCTCTACCAGTGCATGTTGTACCTTCTCTGCAACTTCTAGTCTTTATAGAGCTGCCTAGAGCACTGAGAAGTTGAGTAACTTATCCAGGGTCACACAGCCAGTATGGGTCAGGGATGAGACTTCAATCAAATTATCCTTGGTTTTGAGGACAGTTCTCTAACCAATATTGTATGGTGTCTCTTTTTATATCAACTCAAATTGTATCTTTTTCTTTTTTAAAATTTGATTTTTTTATTCTGAACTTAACAAACACCAAAAGAATGAGCATTTTCATATACAGAGTAGAAGATAAAAGAAAATTGTGTATGAAATCATTAATCTCAATTCTATACTACTTACTTTTTTTAAACAAGTGCATAATGAATTTAATACATTACTTTCAAATTTGTCTTGCTTGTCTGTGCTTCCTTATGAATTTCCTTCTATTCTGCACTATGTATTTCTTAAAAAATTCCAATAGCTCTTCTCTCTGTGTCTGTCTATCTCTCTTTTCCTCTTGCTTCCTCCATCCTCCTACCCTTCTTCTGCATCACTATAAATTTTAATATCTCTTTAAGGATCAAGGAGTTTGTTTTGCTTGCAGCTATTACCTACCAATATTATTCTCCCTCTTATTCCTCCCTCTCCCTGTCTTTGCATATTTCCCTGTTGAAGTTGATATATTTTCTACACCAAATTTTGTGTGTATGTTTTCAATCCTCCTTTGTCTAGTTCAGATAAGAGTAAAATTTATATGAATCCCTCTCCTCCCACTCCTTCATCCATGTTTGTATACTCTTCTCTAATTATGAGAAAGGAAAATTTCATTCCTCTCTTTCTCCCCCCCACACTTGTATATTCCTTTTACCTTCCCTTTTTACTTTTTCTTCTTAAAATTCCCAGAACAGAACCATTCTATCCTGTTCTGTTGAGACCCAATCAGTTAGAGCCAAGAGGAGCACCACTAGTACTTGTGGATATAGGAGAGCAGGGAGCCTTTCTGGGTAAAGACCAGAGCACAGATCAGGAGAGCAGTGACCACACCTCTTCCAGGATAACACCACCTTGGAAGCACCAAAAACTTGCAAACCCCCAGAACTAACTCTAAAAACAGCAGCCCCAAAAAGCCTGAAGCTTAGCATAGTACCTCCCCACCCTCAGGTGAGCAGAGCCCAACTTAAACATAAAGTTCAAAGTGAAGAAACAGGCTGGGAAAATGAGCAAACAATAACAACAACCAAAAGAACTTGAGAGAAAGCTCAGTGGCAGGGAAGACTAAGACATAAACTTAGAAGACAACAATATAAAAATAGTTATAAGCAAAGTCTCAAAGAAAAATGTTAATTGAGCCTAAGGCCAGCTAGAATTTCTGGAAGAATTAAAGAAAGATATAAGAATGGTAGAGGAAAAATTGGGAGAATAACCAAGAGTGATGCAAGAAAATTATGAAAAGGGAATGGACAGTTTGGTAAAAGAGGAACAAAAGATACTGAAGAAGATATCACCTTAAAAACAGAATTTGCCTAATGGTAAAAGAGGCACAAAAATTCACTGAAGAAAAGAACTCCTTACAAAGCAGAAGTGGACAAATGAAAAAGAGGTACAAAAGCTCACTAAAGAAAATAATTCCTTAAAAATTAGAATTGGGTAAATGGAAGCTAATAACTCTGTGAGACTTCAAGAAACAATGGCATTTCCTCACTTGAATCCAATTGTCTTGCAAGTCATCATCACCTTCCTGATGTCACGGTCCTCTTCAAGAACTAAGGACAAACAACAACAATATTCCTACTTACTGTACTAACTCATGGGGTGGTCAGGGGCCTATAACAAGATCCATTTTCAATGCCACCCCTCCATCCTCTGTTTTTCTTATTTAGTTCCTTCAATACCCTTTGAAGACATTAAGGTTCTGAAGGGACACTTGTTTCTTCTCCCCTATTAGAAGGCTAACCTTTTGTCACCATATGACCCCTTCTAGTTGCTCAGTAATTGTACTCTTCTAGGTTTTTGTTGACTCATATATTTGAATTTCCTATTCAGCTATGGTCTTTTCATTTGGACTGCTAGAAAATCCTTTACTCTGTTAAAGATCCATTTCCCACCCACCTGCATAGGATTATGTTCAGCTTTGTGGGGTAAATTATTCTTGGTTTGTTAAGTCTATTTCATTTTGCTTTCTGGAATGTTGTATTCCAAAACCTCCCCTCATTTAAGCTCCAAGTGCTTTTGTGATACTGATTTTGGTTCTTTGGAACTTGAACTCTTTCTTTCTGGATGCTTGCATTATTTTTCTTTGATGTAGTAGCTCTAGACTTTGCCTATGACTATGATATTTCTAGAATATTTCCTTTTGGGGTTTCTTTAAGAAGTATGATCAGTGGATTCTTTCTGTATTTATTTTGCCTTCTAGTTCTAATAAAATGGACCATTTTAATTTATAATCTCTTGATATCTAGTGTCCAAGATTTATTTTAAATTATAGTTTTCAATGAGTCTGATAATTCTGAAATTATATCTTCTTGACTTGTTTTCTGCTTCAGTTGTTTTTTTAATAGTTGATAGATGTCTTATACTTTCTTCTGTTTTTATCTTTTGGTTTTGTCTTTTTGGTTTCTTGTCTTATAGAGTCATTGATGTCTCTTTGTCTATTCTAAGTTTCAGAGAATTCATTATTTGGGTAAAGTTTGCCTTCTTTTTGAAGCTATTTATTCTCCTTCCAATCTTTCTCAAGATCTTTTATTTAATTTTTTATCTCTTCAGTTTTCTCAGGAATCTAGATATTCATGTAGTCCTTGTGGAAAATCCATTTTTCCTTTGAGTCTTTGCTTGTAGTTGTTGTACAGTTACTCTCTCCTCCTAGGTTGCATTTTTAGGTAGCTTTGGCTCTATTATAGTTCCAGTAGATGGTATCTTCTGTTTACTCATTTCTACAGCCATAGTTTCTAAATTGGGGCTTTGTTTGAGGGCCAGTCTACACCCCTGCTATGCTTTTAGGTGGTATTGGTAGGCCCTGCTTGGTCTCAGCCTGGGTCACATGGGTTCCTATGCTGACCTCCACCTCCTGGGATTAGCCTTCCCTGTATCTTTCAGGTTCAGGACCCTTTATGATATCTTAGGACACAATTATAGGTATGTTGTATCCCCTGAGCCTGAAGTGTCCTGGTATGAGCACTGTCTCAACTGGACTGGTTATTAACACTCCTGTTAGCTTTTAAGGTCCATTCAGTACATTTTTAACCAACCTTGGGCTTTTCAGGAGAGTCCTCTGCTCTTGCAGCCTTTGGATACAGAAACTTTCAGGCTATCGGTTTCTTTGGCAGGTCTCTGTTCATACTAGAAGATTACCATCTTGTTTGCTTGGCAAGGCACTGGTTTTCTGTCAGGGCCCCTTTCCTGTTGCCAAAGGGCTTCTGGCTGACTTTTGGTGCAGTTCTAGTGTAGAAGAAGTCACTTCTAATGGGTTCTCATTGGATTTCTTTGATCATTTGGGTGATCATTATTCAGGATGGCATAATTTTTAGGATTTTGCTGGAATAGGTATGTGGGATCTGGGCTATCTTCCTCCTTTTAAGCAGCCCTCTTGGCCAGACTCTTTTCAAATTATCTTATTCAAAAGGAACCAAATAGATAAAAAGGCAGAGAAGACAGGGTAGCATTATATTAAGAAGATATTTTCATGTAAGGAAATCCAGGAACCAGAAGGTGGAAGCACTTGGATGAGGATCAATGAAAAGAGAAATAGAAGTGATTTTTGTCATCAGAGTATACTTGAGACCACATGGATAGGAAGAGGAAGGAGATGCACAGTATAGGAAATAGATCACATGCCTAGCATGGGGAACTTTGTACATTTGGATTTCTGCTGTAGCGCTCGTGCTCTCTCTCTCTCTCTCCCTCTGTCTGACCAAATTATTTCATGACTAGAATGATTATTTCAACATGTAAAAGGTAAAGGAAGCATAAACACTTCTTTTCTGGATTATATTCTCACCAATAAAAAGAAATTAGTGGAAAGTATGGGGGCCTTCAGGGGAAGGAGGAATGACTATTCTACCTTAGAGTTTAAAATAGAAAAAACAAATTGCCAGGGAAATGGACTAATTGCTCCCTCAAACTGGAGAAAGAAGATTCTGGGGGTTCAGAGAACAAATATAGATTCATAGACTAAAAACTTCATTGTGCCTGGTGCATAACAAACTTTTAATGGCTGACTACAGAGAAAGTTAGTCCTGGAAGAGTTCAGCTCTCAAGAATGAAATTCAGAAGACATAAAGAGAAATTATTCTGATGAGGAAGACAAAGGAAAGTTATCTAAAAGAACCAATATGGATGCACAGGAAACTCATTGAGCAACTTAGATTTACAAAAGGTACATAGAGAAGATGGAAGAAAGGACAAGTAATAGAGGATGACTAATCTATCATGTCACAGTCCTATAAAAAAAAACGTCAGAAATGGTAAAGTTAGAATGAGCTGAGAGTGACAGGTAAAACTAAAGACTACAAAAGAGGTTTGGGTTTTTGTTGTTGTTGTAATACTGGGGAAAGGAGAAGAACGCAAAAAAGGGATAAATTGTAGCTCAGGGTAAATGGCATATTGATAGCAGATGAAAGAGAGAAGGCAGAGATGTTCACCTTTTATTTTGCTTCTATCTTCTCTGCCAAGGAGAAAGCTATTTGGCCTTGAAAAGAGAACAAAAATGGCTAATAGGCAGTTGAGACTGAAGATATGTAGGGAGAGATAAAAAGAATACCTTTGATTCCCTTGATTTATTCAAGTCTCTAGATAAACTACATCCCAGGGTACTGAATTGATTTAGTACCTTGATTGTAAGTCAGTAATCTTTGAAAAATCATGGAGAATGGGACAGGTTCCATCAGAACTGGTGAAGGGCAAACAAATTTTCTAATTTTCAGAAAAAAAAGGTTTAGCATAGAATATGCAAACTATAAGCCAATGAGTTCAACTTAGATTCTGGGCAAAATCTTAGAACATATCATTGAAGAGGTAGTTGGTAAACATCTAGAACATTTAGAAAAGGAAGCAATGGTCACAAAGAATCAACATGGCTTCATTAAGAACAGGCCATGCCAGACTAACCTCATTTCCTTTTTTGACAGGGTTACTAAATTGGTAGATCTGGGAAATGATATAGATATGGTTTACCTAGATTTTAATAAAGTAGTGATTCTCCAGGATACACCAACATTTTAAAGTGATTATTTTTATGTTTTTTGAATCAAAACTGTTATCAGAATTTTCACCTGAACTCTGTAAACATATTTAATCTTATTGTGGAGTTTTATCTTTGCTTGGGAATTCTGTATAGTGCTAGAAGTAGCTTGTGTCAGAGAAATTTACAAAGTCATGGGAAATACTTCTCTCTTTGGATTTCTTTCAGCAAAGATGCTTAGAGTTAGAATAATTTACTTAATAAATTTGTTTCTGGCAGGCTTGTACTTTTTGTTTCAGGCAGAGTACTGATTTTTTTTCCATAATTTCAACCTTGAGACTAAAACCAAGTGTGAAACAAAGAATGTATGTTTCATTAAGGAAAGGCTTGTATTCTCTTTCCCTTTACCTTATTACAAAATGTCCCTCCCACACTCTCATTATTGTCTTCAGCAGCAAGCAGGCATAAATATGTAATGAGTTCAAGTTCACTGATGTGATAATATGTAACAATATCATACTCTGGATGTTTAGTTGGGTTTTACTTTTGCCTCAGTATTGTGTAGTTAACTAGTATGAGCTACAAAATAATGTATTTTTCTTATCTTCCTCATCTCCTAACACAATTTAAAGTAAATTATTTCAAATTTTTAAAAAATTTCCTTTGAATTTTCTTTTTTTTCCCCTTTTTTCAATTGGCATGCCAGGAAACTTTTTCATGGTTCAGGGTAGTAAGGAGAGGTGCTGCCAAAATCTATGGATGAGAAGGTTTGACTGAAAGATGGCAGGGAAATGGCAAAATAGGATTGACTGCAATGTTTAATTTAATAGTGATGGCTTGGATGTTAAGTCTCACTTCTTTAAGCTGGCTGTACTTTTTCCCTCTCGTTCTGAGTCTTTTCCATGTTGAAGAGACATGACCTCACTCTTGGGCTTTCTCCCAAGGGTGACAGTAGCCAGACATAGCAAACAGATTCCCAGGGGTTACAGAGGAGTTTACTTCCTTTGCTCAACAACAGCTTTATAACAATGGGGCATAACTGACCACTTCCAAAGAAAGAGTAGTTCAGGAGAAAATCATTTTCATAAACCTTGGTAATGAAGTTAGAAAGACATTACACGGCAATTATGGTAGGAATGAAACTGAGGGATGGTACACTATTTTAAATTACTTGCTCTTTGGGAACCTATAGCGGGCGAAGGATGACTGCCCAAGGCAAGTGTTTCTATAACACTTCATTTTTCAGGGTTCTCAATGGGCTTCCAGGGTTCCCGGAGACTAAAGCCTGTGCATGCAAACCAAACAGAAAATGCAAACCATTTCTACTGAAAAGCAAAGCATGTATTTGATAGCAGTTTATACCAAGCAATTAACAAAGTCTATGTAGATATAGTGCAACCATTTCTAAACAATTGCTCCACCAAGAAACTATAGTTTGAGAGATTTAAAAGAATGATAAAGTTCCACTGCATTCAATTCAATAAACATTAATTAAGTGCATACTACATGCAAGACTGGACCTTATAGATTATGCAGTTGAGTTTCCTCATTTCATAAATTAGGAAATTGAGGCCCAGAAGTGGAAAGTGATTTGGACAAGGTTGCCCAGCTATGCCCAAGAAAGTAGGTGTTTTCTTCTAAGTAGAAGTATGTGTGTGTGTGTGTGTGTGTGTGTGTGTGTGTGTGTGTGTGCATGTATGTACTTGAAACATCCTTGCTGTATAGAAGCCTATGAATACACAAATGTATATATTCTATTTCATGACATTTATGACTATCACAGTACCAGAAAGGAGAGAGATGTTGGCTAGAGTCCCTTTTGATTAATAGCTATGCAATGAAAATTGATGAGTTGTTTCTGTGCTCCTTGGTAGGTTTATGTGAATGCTTTCTGCTATCAATAGTTGAAGTTTTAATGTGGAAGCTGTACCTGTTGGAAAGGCACGGAATCAAATTAATAGCTGGAAAGAAACTTCCCCCAAACAAATTAATGCCATGTGTTACAACCAGTCATCTATTTTTTATTTACATTATGAGTCGGCAACATTAAAAGCTCAAGGAGAATATGGCCAAAACCAAGCTTGCCATCTTAATAGCTTGGATTTATACTGTGCTTTAAGATTTGCAAAGTGCTTTATGTGTGTTAATCTCATTTGATCCTCATAATATCCATGGGAAGTCAGCGCTAATGTTATCCCTATTTTAGAGTAATAAACTGAAGCTCAGAGGGTTTTAGTCCTGGAGTCACATAGCTAGTATGAGACAGGATCTGCACTCGTCTTCCTGACTCCAAGTCCAGCATTATATAGACTAGGCCACCTAGATGAAAATGCATCCCAAAAACTCTGATAGAAAACAATACAATCTTTCTTTTTACTGTGTTGAGTGAGGAAAGAACTGTTGAGAGCCTCTAAGTGGCTAGAAAGGTAGTGCCAGCTGTCTCTTTTCTCTACACAGGCCTGACAAGTGGCCTTGAATGAATGATGCTGCTATTTCTTCTGTACGTTTTTTGTTTCTTCTTTCCAGCCCTTAAGTAAATGAGTATCAGAAATGGAAGGGACTAGGCTGTGACTTTGTGAGTTTCATTGTTGTTTATCCTTCCGGGTCGAAGAGGACCAGTGACACTGCCAGGGTGATGTCTTGACTTGCTGAAAGGTTGGAAGAACCACCAGAGTTCCAGTTGCAGAGTCTAGGAAGGAACCAGCCTTGAGAAGCAACCTGCTTGAACTAACCTACAGTGAAAACATTTGGGAATGATTTGTCCATTGCCTATGCCATACCCAGAAGTGAACTTGGTAGTGCAGATGTTTTATAGTCTCCCCTTAAAGTTGAGCCTGCTGTCCCTGGTAAAAAGAGCAAGTTTACCTCAGTTTTGCATGTATTTGTACTACTGTTCTTACTATATCTTCTCAGTAAATATCCCGTTATTCTTTTTATAAAAGCTAATGGGTATTTATTTCTTATAATATACTAAAAATATATCAACTAGTTAAATGATACCTAGAAGATATTAAGTGGAATTGGCAAATTATATTGGGGCAATATCACTGGCAGTTGATATTGAACAGAACACCCTGGAATGGAGAATCAAGATCATAGCATTAGAAGAATTATCCCAACCCCTTGGGGGCCAGGTGCCCCCCCCATCATAAAGGTATAGCTGCTGCTATGTTGTTGTTCAGCCATTTTTAAATTGTATCTGACTCCTCATGACCACATTTGGGGTTTTCTTGGCAATGATACTAGAGTGGTTTGCCATTTCCTTCTCTAGCTCATTTTAAAGATGAGGAAATGGAGGATTAAGTGACTTGCCCAGGATCGCACAGCTAGTAACTGTCTGAGGCCAGTTTTGAACTCAGGTCTTCTATCCACTGAACCACCTGCTGTGACCACAGCTTCCTGATGATCAGAGTAGTCCAAAAACAGGAAGTGGCCTCTTTAGGCAGTGAGGTGCTCAGACAGAGGTTGGATGGCCAATTGCCAGGGATGTTGTACTAGGGATTTATGAATCTGGTAGAACTAAATGTTCTCAGAAATTCCTTCTCCTTTATGTCTCCCCTGGGTCTTCTCTTCTCCATACAAAGATAGCTGTTGATAGCCAACATTTTGCCAGTTACTTTTGAGGGTTTGAGTGATAGAAGGATAGCAATTTCCCTTTCAACAGGACAGAAAGTAGTTTTTGTGCCTTTTAAAGACTTCTTCCACCTGCACAGCTCCCACTGCTTTCCTAGAGATTACTAGATGAAAAACAGTATGAGAAAAATTAACATTTTCTCCAATATTTTCAAATTCACTTTATATTTTCCAAAGAAAGAGTATTATTGGATTTGGTTTTGAATGTGTAAAAGTAATTGAAACTTTTCAGGGAATAAATAATGAATGAATAAGACTTTTTTTTTAAGTGCTTACTATGTGCCAAGCACTGGGAATACAAATAGAAAAGGAAGACCTTCCTTGCTCTCCAGGAACTTTTATTCTAATGGAGGAAACAACATACATGGAAGATTTCAGCTGCCGGTCAGATAGGAAGGGCCACGGTCCTGAGGGTATAGTGTCTATACCTGAGGGTATAGAGCCAATGTTAATATCCCCCTTTTATGTCAATTCTACTAATAAAATAATATTGGTTTCTGATATTAGACCATTTGACAGTGCTAAGGACTTTGACAAGAACTTTCTTTTCTGGGTCTTCAGTAGCTATGGCTAAAGCATGTGCAGGAGCAGTGGCTAAGCTTCATCACCACAGGGGTGGTGATGTCTTTGCTACCACAAGAAGTACTGCTTTGAATCTTTTGCTATCTATAGGACCTTTCTTTTTGTCTTTCACTTCCCTGTACTGCCCAGTAGTGGGATCAGTCAAAAGGTATGAACAGTTTAGTCATTTTTCTCTCATAATTACAAATGGCTTCTCAAAATGGTTGGATCAGTCGGCAGTTCTGCCTACACTACATCAGTGTGCCTTCTTGCTGTAGCCTCTCCAACATGGACTATTTACATCTTTTGTCATATTTGCCAATTTGACTGTTGTGAAATGAAACCTCTTTTAATTTTCATTTCTTGTATTATTAGCAATTTTGGGGAGCATGTTTTGATACGGCTATTGATAGTTCATAGTTCTTTTAAAAACTTGTGTTCATATCCTTTCACCTCATCATTTGGGGAATGGTTACTGATCATATATTTCACTTAATTTTCTCTCTCTCTACATATATATGCATATATGTATAACATATGTGTATGTCTATGATGTTAGGCTTTTATCAGAGATATTCTATTTGAAGATTTTTTTTCTCAGTTGACACTTTCTCTTCTTATCCTAGTTGCCTAGATTGTTTTTATGCTTTTTAGTTTTATGTACTCAAAATTATCTATTTTATCTCTTTTATGATCATCTCTATTCCTTTTGTAATAATTCTATTAATTAATTAACAAGCATTTATCAACTATATACTAAATGACAAGCAGTATGATAGGCAATAGGGATACAAACACACACACACAAAATGGGACAACAACAGAAAACAAAACAGGCCATAACTCTGGGAGCTTATATTCTCTTGGTGGAAGCATATACCCATAAAGATGCAAAATATATTTAAAGTAAATACAAGATAATAGTGATAATTGTGATGTTATTTTCTTCCATTTTCTTCTTTTTATGATGAGAACGTTTGTATTTGTTTTGCATATCTATTGTGAACTTATTGTGATATATGGCACATAATCCTAGTCTAAAGCTTACTAATTTCCCCAGTAGTTCTTATTAGATAGTGAGTCTTTCCCCAAAATGGTCTTTGTTCTTGGTCTACTGAGTTGGATTGTTTCTGCTTCTTAGTCTGTTCCACTGATCTGCTTTTTAAAATTTTCTTAAACCAGTACCAAACACTTTTGATGATTACTGCTTTATAACGTAGTTTAAATTTTAAAAGTGCTATTCCCCTTTGATTGTTACTCATTTTTGTTATTTTCCTTGAAATTCTAAACCTAAAAATGAATTTTGCTGTTATTTTGTCTAGCTCTACATAGTAGTAATTCCTTGGTAGTTTGATTGGCATAGCACTAACCTGTAAATTAATTCAGATAGAGGTTCCATAGATATTAGTGCAGCTTAACCACGAACAATGAATATCCCATTAATTATTTAGACCTTCTTTGTCTTGTAATTGTGTTTCTATAAGTCTTAGGTGTGTCTTGGAAGAATGAATCTCAGATATTTTATGTAGTTATTTTGAATAGGATTTCTCTTTCTTTCATTTCCTCCTGGGATTTGCGATTGTTCTATAGAAATGCTGATTATTTTGTAGATTTATTGTGTATCCTGCTACTTTACTGAAATTACTAATAATCTCAGTTGACTTCCTTGCTGATTTTATGGAGTTTTCTAGGTAAACCATCACGTCTTCTGTAAGTAGGATAATTCTGTCTCCTATTTGCTAACATTTATGCCTTTACTTTTCTTGTCTTATGGTACCACCGGCATTTCAAAAACTATGTTGAATAATAGTGAGGGAAGGAATCTTACTAACTAATCTGTATTTATCCTTTCATGGTGGCTGTATTCCTGGGAAGGAGTGAACTAGGTTCTTAAGAGAACATTTTGTATTAACTGTCTTTACCATGTTATCTGAGAGCAGAAGTCGCTGCCCTCTGGGGACCCAACTTGCCAATTAAAGCTGAAGTTGGAGAATACTGCTATTTCTTCTTCTTCTTGTTCTCCTTCCTGCATGGTTTTCATTTTTGATTTCTTGAAATATAGCTCTCAAAATACAAGCTTTTAAAGAGCCCATTGTGTTTTAAATGAAGCAACTTGACTGCACCTTAAAACCCAAATCCCTCTGGCTTTCATTGAATGACCAATAATAGCCTCCACCCTAGCCTTTCATTGAATGACCAATAATAGCCTCCACCCTAGCCTTTGTGGCTCATTGTTTAAGGTTTTGATGGCTTAGACTGAGTGTAAATAGTCACTGTTTTCTGTTCAGACCAGAAGAAAAGGGGTTTCCCTTTTCAGACTGATATCTTCCTGATGGTAAATTGAGTCATCCATCTTTTGTCTCAACTCTTACCCAGCCTTCATGAAATGGGTGTGGCTGCAGACAAACAGAGACTTGGGAAAGACCTTAATTTAGAAAGGCCGAGGTCACTCACTGCATCCTGGTCCATTGCCAGTCATCTTGACCTTTGTCTTGCCACTGGACTTTGATGACTCTGGAGAAGAGAGTAAGGTTAAGAAATTTTTGCAGCTCTGCCGCTCTCAGATCCAAATCACGAGCAAGTCAAGACATCACCCTTGTGATGTCATTAGTCCTCTTCAAGAATGGAGGATGAACCACAACAACAGCATCAGGAAACCTCCTAGTGCTTCTTTGTGGCAAATAATATTAGCTTGTGGTTTAAGTATATACTTTTTAGGGTTGTTAACATAAATGAGGGCTATATTTTGTTGGAAGATTTTTCTACTTCTGTTTACATAATCATGTAGTTTGGGGTGTTGTTAGAAAGACAGACAAAGCATTTATTAAACACTTACTATGAGTCAGGCACAGTGAAGATACAAATAAAAGCAAGCAAAATAGTCCCTGGGAACTAGAAAAGGGCAATGAGAATAGAATGGCTGGAGATGTACTGGAAGTATGTTAGAGACCTGTAACCAAGCAAGATAAAACCAACACTGCCTTAATAAGTCCAGGGTGATTCCAGGGGCTTTTAAAAAGTTTAGGTTTGGTTTTGGGTTTTTTTTTTTTTTAGTAGAGAGAGTCAAGAGGATGGTCTGAGTGGTACAGATGGGATGGCTAGAGATATCTTGGAAATTTTCTTAATATGATCATTTGTACCAATTATTTTTGTGAATTATTTTTCTAGTGTTGAAGCACCCTTACATCACTAGTATAAATGTTACTTGGTAATAGTAAAAAAAAAATTAATATATTGTTGTAGTCTTTTTGCTAGGATTTTTAGTTTTTTTGCATCAATATTAGTAACTAATGGTGGCTTATAGTTCTGTCTCCATTTTATCCCTTCCTAGTTTAGCATTAGAACCGTACTGATCTCATGAAGTATTTTGATAGAGTGTTTTCTTTTTCAATTATTAAGAACAATTTTTGTAGCTTAGATATTAATTGCTCTTTAAATATTTTATGACTTAAATTTATCTAGACAAGGCTTTTTCTCCTTTGGTAGTTCCTTTATGATTTGTTCAATTTCATGTTTATGAGATTATGTTGTTTAAGGTTTCTATTTCTTGTTTGGTTAATTCAGGTACTTTATATTTTTGTAGGGAATCATCCATTTCCTGTAAATTCTCGTTTTTGCTTGTATATAATTATGTATAGTAGATTATGAAATTCTTTTTATTTCCTCTCTGTTATGAATTTACCTTTTTGGCTTTTTTTATTTTCCCCTCTTTTTATCATCTCAGATAGAAGCTTATTGATATTGTTAGTCTTCTAAAAAGCAGCTCTTCATTTTGTTTATAATTTCTGTAGGCTTTTTTGTCCATTTTATTTCTCCTCAAATTTTCAAGATTTTTTCTTTGGATCTTATTTTGGGGTTGTTAATTTATTGATTTTATAGTTTCTTAAATTGCATGCTCAATATATTATTTATCTTTTTTCCTGTTTTGTTAATGTTTTCAGAAATATTTTTTTTTCTCTAAGAACTACTTTAGCTGCATCCCCAACATTTTGGTATTTTGTTTTGCTGTTATCATTCTCTTTGAAATAATTGTTAATTGTTTTCATGGTCTGTTCTTTGATTCACTAATTATTCAGGATGCCATAGGATATAATTTTTTAGACTCTATTTAGATCTGTAGAAACTATGTTTTAATAAGAGGTAGGAAGTAAGACCATAATGTTTCTTTCATGGAAAAGTGGAACAGTCATCCCAAAGAAGGGAAAAGGAAAGACTAGGTCACTTAGACAAATTTCTCCCATTTCAAAATTTTGCCACGGGCTAGAATAGATACCGATTTCTTGTGTGACCTTGGGCAGGTCAATTTTCATCTCTAGTCATTGTTGATCACTATCTCCTCTGCCACTTTTACTGTGTATAATCTGAAAGACACAAACCAGCACTTAGCTGCATACTGTTTAGTTCTTCTCTCTGATTGGTTTGTGTGTATTAATCTTGTCTCTACAAGTGGATTTCTCCTCAAGTGCAGGCATTGTATATTGGACTTGATTAGAGGTTCTTAATTTTTTTTGTGTCCGCGTCATGTACCCCTTTGGATGTGGATGCCTTCTCAGAATGTTTTTTAGATGCAAAAAATAAAATATGTAAGATTACCAAGGAAACCAATTACATTGAAATCAAGATGTAATTTTTTTTCCCCTATCTAACTTCATGGACCTTGGTCCATGGATCTCAGGTTAAGAACTCTTGAACTAGGTGACCTCTAAGACCCCTTCCAACTCTAATGTGCTATGAGTATGTGATTCTTACTTCTCTATCCCCCACTCTGCTCTCTCAGGCCTCCAATGGTGCCTAAGCAAAACAGTCATAATAAACACTACTTTACATTTGATTAGCAGTTTACAAGAGACTTTTCCATATATTCTTACACTTAACCCTCACAACAATCCTGTGAAGTAGGTATAGCAAATATTGGTATTTCCATTTGAATGATGAGGAAATGGAGTCTCAGAGAGGTCAAGCCACATAGCTTGTAAATGACAGAGCCCAGATTAGACCCCAAGCATATTGACTCCAGGTCCGGTGCTCTTTCAGTTATACCCCACTTCTTTTCTATATAATATATAGTGAGAGCTATATATAGTTCTCGTGCAATATGATTCATTTGTAGATTTTCACTGTCTAGCACCCAAACCAATTCAATGTCCCTCTTGGGCATCATTCCTGCTCCTGGGCAATGCTTTACTTTCACCCCTAGGGCAAGTTTTCACTCAACCTAACAGTGATGTTCAACCAAAACCAAAGATGGCTTTGTGGGGAACTATATCTAAATAAGAGGCAGCTAGGTGGCTCAGTGGATAGAGTGCTGAGCCTGAAGTCAGGAAGACCTGAATTCAAATCTGGCCTCAGACACTCACTGGCTGTGTGACCATGGGCAAGTCACTTCACCTCTGTTTGCCTTAATTCCCTGGAGAAGGAAATGGCAAACTCCTACAGTATCTTTGCCAAGAAAATCCCATGGACAGCATTGGCGTGCTGGTCCACAGGGTCATGAAGAGTTGGACACAAGTAAATGACTGAGCAAGAGCAACAAATATCTAACAAAGCTTCTTAGTCTGATTTGCTTTGTGGTTAAATGGTATAGCTTCACGTCCAGCACTATCAGTTTCAGAACTTCCATAAGCACAAAGAAAATGTCAATGACAAATTTCGAAGAAACATCTTGCCATATTCCAAAGTTAGTGCATCACCTTGGCAGGTTGCCTTTATGAACTCTGTGCCCCTCATGCTATGATCTTATTAGATCCAATAAAACAAGGTAAGATGGGCCAAGTGTGGTCAGAACATTTTCTGCTATTTTTAAGGAAAACTGAGGTTATACTAAAAGATGAGAAGCAATCAGAGGCAGGCAATGAGGAACAAATACCTTAGCATGATGTCAGCTCACACACTGTATATAGCAGGTAATATCCTTCCAATAAAGGACAAAGGTTCCAAAATCACAGGTTTTAGAGTTGGAAGAGACCTCAGTAAACATCTAGTCTGACCCATTCCTGAAAGAGTCTTCATTATAATATGCCCAACAAATGGTCATTCCCTCCTCTGCTTGAAAAACCTCCAAGGAGACCAATCTACCACCTCTCAGTGTGAGCCATTCTACTTATGGGGTTCTAATTGTTAGGATTTTTTCCTGACAACCAAACCAGATTTGTCTCTTTGCAACTCTCTTGTTCCTGGTTATTCCCTTGGTGCTAAACAAAACAAATGTCCTCTCCCCGATGACAGTCCTCCATATATTTGGACCCCCTGAGTCTTCTCTTCTCTGGGCTATACACATCCAACTCCTTCAACTGATCCTTATCTGACATGTGTTCAAGGCCCTTCACCATCTTGGCTGTCCTCTTCTAGACACTCTCTAGCTTCTCAGTGTCTTTCCAAACTATGATTCCCAAAATTGGATACTCCAGATGATGTCTGACCTGGGTGGAGTAGAGTGGTATGGTCACTTCTCTGTCCCTGGAAGCTATGCCCCTCCTAATGCATCCCAAGAGTACATTAGCTTTTTTTGGCTACACATCACACTGCTAACTCATAGTAAGCTTGTAGGCCACTAAAACCCACACGTCTTTTTCAGAACAAGTGCTATCTTTCTGTGCCCCCCTCACCTTACATTTGTGGAGGTGATTTTTTTTAATGCCCAGATGGAAAATTTTTGCATCTATATTTACTGAATTTCATCTTACTAGATTCAGCCCAATGTTCTAGTACTTATTGAAATCCCTTTGACTCCTGATGCTGTCATTCAGTGCGTTATCTTTCCCTACAAACTTTGTGTCATTAAAGAGCCTACAAGAGTCTTTCTCTGTTGTCTTGTGTTCCCAGATAATTCTCCTCATGTATAATTTGTCATAGCCCAAGTTCATAGGTATATAGGAGTTAGAGCTGAAAGGGACCTATGAGGCCATCTAGTTAAATTAACTGAGGCCCAGAGAAATGGGGTAGTAAGTAGCAGAGCCAATGCTTGAACCTAGATCCTTGGACTCCAAACCCAGCATTCTATTTTTATTTTTTTTTGGTAGGGAGGAAGGGAGGCAATGAGGATTAAATGACTTGCCCGGGGTGACAGAGCTAGTAAGTGTCTGAGGGCAGATTTGAACTCAGGTCCTCCTAACTCCAGGGCCAGTGTTCTCTCCACTGCAGCACTACCTAGTTGCCCCCCAAACCAAGCATTCTTGCCACTCTTGCCCTAATTCCTCTGTGTCCCTTGTTTTCCACTGATCCTGAAGTCCAAGTTTAGAAATTACCTATGTCGAGAGGAGTTGGGGATAAAATTTTGGGCCCAAACAGTACAGTTAGAATTGAAGAGTTAGCCATGTTATGGCTAACAGTTAGAAGGCCTGAATTGGAGTGTACCCTTCAACACATACTAGCTGTGTGTCTTTGAAAAAGCCATAGAGCCCCAGTTTCTTCATGTATCCAATGGTGATAATATGTATATATACTACCTCCTTACAGGATAGTTGAGAGAGAATAGTGCTTTCTATACCTTAAAACTCTATAGAATTGTGAGCTGTTGTCATTATTACAAATATAACCAAAGAATTAAAAGTATGCCAGATTTTTTTATGTTTTCTAAGATCTGTAAAAATGCATGGCACATAACTTTGATGCAACAATGGTCATTCATTGATTCAAGAAATAATAATGGGAGCCTACTATATGAAGCATCGTGTTTAAGTGCCAATTCACAGGACCACAGAATTTTGAAATAGAAGGCAATTTGGAGGTCCTGTAGTCCAACCCCTTCATTTTCTCCATGAGAGAATTCAGACCAAGAGAAGGCTGTTGACTTGACCAAGGTTATACAAGTAGTAAGAATATGGATTTGAACTCAGGTCTTCTGACTCCAAATCCCTCACTCTATTACCTAATTTCACAAACTTAAGCATCTACTGTGTATAGAAGCACTGTGCTAGATTTGGGGGAAAATTCAAAATTCCTTGTTGTTATTCAGTCGTTTCAGTCATGTTCTACCCTTCATGACCCCATTTGGAATTTTTTTTTTTTTGGCAAAGATACTGGAGTGGTTTGCCATTTCCTTTTCTAGTGAATCCATTTTGGCAGGCAATCAGAGGTTTAGTGACTTGCTCAGGGTCACATAGCTAGGACGTTTCTGAGACTGGATTTGAATTCAGGTCTTCCTGAGTCTAGGCCTAGTGCTCTATCTACTGAGCCACTGGCTGTCTCTTCAAAATTCCTATAAGATCATAAATTTAAAGCTAGAAGGGATCTTCAAGGTCATTTAATAAAGGAGGAACCTGAAGCCCAGAAAAGTTAAGTGATTTGTTCAAAGTAACAAATGTAGTGTCAAAACCTGTATTTAAACCCAGGTCCTCTGGCCCCAGTAGTCTTCTGATTGCATAATGATCATCTTTGCCCTTAGGGAGCTCGTAGTGTAGTAGAAGAGAGTCACTTATGCAAATAACTATGACATGAAGTAATATGTGGTAAGTGCATCAGAGAGGTACTAGAAAAGTGGTATGTTAGGTCTGAGTTGAAGTAGGGGGAAGGTGATTACTGACTGGGGTGGAGGTTGAGATGGAAATCGAGGAAGGCTTTCTGGAGGAGAATATGATAGAGTTGGCCTTTAAAGGACGAGTTTTGGAAGGGCCTTAGGGAGTGACATTCTGGGCCTAGAGAAATTCTAGCAGTAGTGGTACTGGAACAGCTGAGATGTTAATTCATGTAGGAAGTCCTCACTTGCCTATATCTTTACAATCTGACTGCTCTGTACTTCATAAATACCCAATGAAAGAAGTAAAGGGTGTGGCCTCCAACTGACACTAGCACCATGATTCTAGTGTCAGAGAAGACTCAGAAAACAGTCCAGGGAAAATAGAGGAAGGAAATGATAGTTTAGGAGTTGTGACTACACTTTAGTTAAAAGACCAGAACAGTGGAGATTTGGGCCTACTCCAATCAAAACCAAGAAGTAGCTTCTGTGGCCCTGGCTGGAGGAGTATGCTGGAGCCAATTCAAAAGAGCTTGGAGACTGTCAGATTTTCACCTTTTCAGGTGTGAGTATTTACACCTGGGAAATCAGGCAATGCTATAAATCAGGCCTTGATTTATTATTCTGTTCATTGTCTGGGCTTAAGAACATAATGGAGAAGATGTTGATAATGCAGATAAAACTTAAAAGTGTGTCATGATTTGTGTGTGTGTGTGTGTGTGTGTGTGTGTGTGTGTGTGTGTGTTTATGTGGGGGGGGGTGTCTGATATCCTTATCCCACTCCATCCACATTCTGATGCTGTGTGTCCCTTCCTAGTTTTTGCCCTTTTAACACCCTCACCAAATGACCAGCTTCTTCCAACTGTCCCTTGGTTGGCCAAAGCACCCTCCCTTGCCAGCACTGAGCCCTGCATAGCCCAGTGGAAAGAGCACACTATGCTGCTGAAAGAATCAGAAGACCCAGCTTCACATCTCATCCCCAACCACTAACTCTTGTGCATGCTTGAACTTGCTACATCCTTGCACCTCAGTTTCTCTGTCTTCCCAATGAAGACACAAGCACTTCCAGCTTACAAACACCTTTCTGCCTGGGCCCTGCCAGCCTGGACTTCAGCTTCCTGCCTCTGTGGTCAGGGAGAACAGAGAAAGCCAGAGGGGTGAGAAATACTTTCAAACTAGTAACAGGTAGCTGACTCACATCTATTCAGAGCTTACTAGGTTTGGGCACTTTAGGATTAAAAGCATTTCCTTGGCATTGTGATTTTACTTTATAGCTTTCACTCTTCATTGTTCCCTGGAACTTTCTAAATGATCGTTTCTTTTACAAACCCTGGTCCTGAATTGGTGTAGAATCCTAGAATGTTCTAGCTGAAGGAGCTTATGGAGACTTTAGAGATTCAGTCCAACTCTATCATTTTATAAATGGGGAAACTGAGGCCTAGAGAGAGGAACTTGTCTAAGGTCATTACATCCAGTTTAATGACAGTTGCTTTTCAGCCAGGAAACTTCGAATCATATTTCAGCTCTCCACCTTGCTCCACCCCAGTATTGAGCTGCCTCAGAAGCCTAATTAAAAGGTTATTTCGATTAGGGTATTTGCCCCATAGTAGATGCTTAGTCAAGCCAACAAGCATTTATTAAATGCTTACTGTGTGCTAGGCTTATTGAATTGAAATATCAAGGAGGCAATTATAGAGTGAGAAGTGGGTGGCCATTCATCTGGGCTGCAGTAGAGTCGATGAGCAATCTGTACCCCACTACAGAGTATATGTAGCACAGTGCATTGCACAGAAGGGTGGCTAGGTGGCACAATGGATAGAGCACCAGGCCTGGAGTCAGGAAGATTGACTTCCTTGAGTTCAAATTTGACCGCAGATACTTACTAGCTTTGTTTCCTGGACAAGTCACTTCACCCTGTTTGCCTCAGTTTCCTCATCTTTAAAATGAGTGGGAGAAGGAAATTAAGGGAATGGCAAACCACTCCAGTATCTATGCTAAGAAAACCCCAAATGAGGTCACGAAGAGTCAGATATGGCTGAAGCATGACTGAACAAGAAGCATTGCATGTGGTAATGTAGTATGGTCCTAGGAGATAGTTGCTAAATTTAATAACTGTTGAACTGAGCAGATGGGTATGTATGGTTACTGGAGAAAATCTCTCTCCTAGGGATAGGAATAGAAATAAACGAACAGTAAGCCAAGCAGGCCTCTGGTTCTCTCTCATCCATATCCCCACCACCTTTACACAGATCAACTCTTAGTTTGCTTTCATTGCACTTCAGAGGGCTGACCTCTCTGGCTTGAGGAGGCCCTCCTGTAGACAATAATCCCTCTACTTGGAGATCACAAGCATTCCTGAAAAGAGGGTGACCCTTGTTTGACCTCTCCCTGTTTAACTTTTTCCTGCAAGGCCGTAAGCCTTGGCACTAGAAGGTAGCTCAGAGGACATCTGGTCCAATCCAAACCTGAGCATCGTTCCATTCTATGACACCCCTGCTAAGTAGTCATTTAGCCTTTTGGTAAAGGCCTACAGTCAGGGTGGAACCCATTATTTCCCTAATTGTGAGGAAGATTTTTCATATTTCTAGCCTCAGTCTGCCTCTCTGCATTTTCTACCCATCACTCTCAGCTCTTCCCACTGGGGCCATGCTGAACAAGTTCAATCTCTTTTACAGATGACAACCCTTCAGGTACTTGAAGGAAGCTCTGAAGTTCCTCCAAAATTTCCTTTTTTACAGGTCAAGCATCCTCATTTCTTTCTGTTGTTGCTTATAGGATAAGACTTCAAGGCATTTCATCATCTTGATTGCCCTATTTTAAATACTGTAGCTTATCAATATCCTTCCTAGAATGTGGTACCATGAGCTAAATGGTACTACAGTTGGAGTCTGATCTGACAGAAGACAGTAAGGTTTATCATACCCTCCCCCACCTTCCTGGATACTGTGCCTCTCTTAATGAAAAGTAAAGATCAAATTCATCTTTTTGGCTGCCATGTTGCACTGTTGACTAATATAGAATTGAACCACAAATTTTCTTAACCACAGGGTCTAGCAACTTAGTGTATGCCTCTTTTTTGACACCTAGGGAAGTGATGGGGATAAGTGGTGTGCTCTCTTCCAAGACAATGGGAAAAATGCTGTTTCAAGACACAGCCATAGTGTGTGTAGAAGTAAAGTTCTTTCTCCTTCTCTATCTCTCTGTCTCTGTCTCTGTCTCTGTCTCTGTCTCTGTCTCTGTCTCTCTGTCTCTCTCTCATGGAATCGTGTATCTGGAAGAGACTTGGAGATAAACCAATGTAACTTCATTATATAGATGGGGATCACAAATGGGAAAATGACTTATCCAAGGTCGCACTGCAAACTGATGACAGAACTAGAACCTGAACTCAGAGCTCTTGATTCTCAGTCTAGGACCCTCTCCAGTTTACCTCACTGCCTGCTGTGCTAACTTTGTATACAGTTATTGCCCTGGACTCTGAGAGAAAAGAAGAATATCTCTGTAGTGAGAGAAATGGTCTGCCCACTGATGGCATTTTATGGGTCCCAGAAAAGTTCCACTATCCCAGCAAATAGCTTCCATCTACTCCCTTGATGCCTAAACTTCTTTTAACAGGGGAGGAAGATTTTTATTCCTCAACCAGAAATCAGATTTAAACTGAAAATTTCCCTGGGGCAGGGAACAGAAGAACTGACATTCTCACTAAGGGGTAATTGACTGTTACCAGCTCCTTTCCAGAGGGTAGGTTTGGACCAAAAGAATGGGAGGAGAGTATCAAAGCACTCATTGCTGAAAGGGATGGGGGGAGGGCTAAGGGAAGAGAGAACCACCCAAAGAAGAAAAGGATACAGAAAGAAAAAAGCCAAGGGCAGGAGACAAACCTTGCCTGGGGGAGATAATTTTGCCTAGGGCCAGCCTTTCTTGGTGATCAGGAGACCTCCCCCCTACCTCCTCACTACCCCCAGATGCCCAGCCCAGCCAAGAGTTGCTAACCTAGCATTCAATACTGAGAAAACTGGCTCCTACTCTCCAGCCTAAGCATGATTGATCTGCACCAGAATGCTTTTTAAAATTAATTGACAATGTACAGTATACTAATTTATTAATTCCTTTGCAGAGAACTTGTGTCCCCAAGCCAGCCCTACTCCACTCCCACCCCTCTTCCTTCCAGTATTGAGATACCTAGGAAACCAAATTAGAAGCAGAAGGTTATTTGTTGAGAACAGAATTTTAGAGAGAGAAAATTGGATGACCTTGAGGGATCCTTCATCTAGAAGGCTGTGGTAGAGTTGATAAACTATGTTGGTCCCACTAAAGAGTATATAGTATATAGCACAGCCCCTTGCACATAGTAGGCACTTAAACAGAATTTGAATTTAATTGTTGGCTTTTTGAAATGACTTGAATATTTATATCCACTGTTCTGGAGACAGGCCTGGAAACAAATGGATATTTCTTTTCTCAGTTCACCTTGGTCAATTAGCTAAAATATAGGTTTTTATTTGAAGTTCTTCTTTCACCTATATTCCCAATACCTTTATAAGGCCAGACTCCTAGTTAGCATTGATTACATTTCAGAGAACTCCTAACTGGGTTGAGGAAGCCTCCCTTTATATGTTAATCTCTCTCACTTGGTGATAAGATGTTACTGGCAAGAGGGAGTCCATTCCTTGATCTCTGTTTCTATTACTTTTCTTCCTAAGGTCCTTTAAACACAACATTCCTTTCAGAAAGGTTCTATTTCTCCTTTCATATATGTACTGAAGAACTAGAAATGTTCAGAGCTGGAAGGGATTTCCCATTTCATTTAGGTCAGTCCTTTCATATGATAGATGTATGTGTGTATGTGTCAATTGACCTTCCCCACCTGGATCTGGGCTTCTACCTCTTGAAACACCTTATTTCTACTGACAAATTCTGCTGTTATCATTTCCTGAATGGATATGTCATCAGAAAGAGAATCATAAAATCTTTTCCTCCAAGATAAAGCAGAAGGCTTTTGGTGTTGTCATCCTATTTCCAAAGGCTTCTTCACTGATGCACAAACATTTATTATGTACTTGCTTTTGGCCATGGGCTGAGGAAGATCCCACCTTTAGTTAAGCCCCTCTCCTGTTCTCATGGAGCTCACAGGATAGTAAGGGAATAAGACACCAAGACGAGCTAAAGTATTCAGTGTTATATAATAAGTACTTGAGAAATATACAAAACAAAGTGTTGAGTGAAGTCTGAGGGGGGAGGTCATTAAGGATTGGGAGGATCAGACACTACTGTTGCTCTCTCCATGATTTTTAGGTACACAGGATAGCTCCACACTCAACAGATCTAACTACAGGATTTATTAATAGGGTACAAACTTATCTGATGACCAAAGAATATTGAGGATGTATGTGCATCTCACCTTCACCTTGACATTGATATTGATTATCGTTATGAGGAATGGAACAGCATATGCAATAGTCTCAGCTAACTAGCCCAGCCATTGTTTCCTGAAGGCAGATGCTATTGGATGGCCTGAGAAAGTTCTGGTCGGTGGGGTTTTATACTGAAATAGACTAAAGGAGCTGGAGTCCAGTGAAAATGCTCAAATCCAGAGCGAGCCACCTCAGTCACCTTTGAACACGTCAAATAGGCCACATAAGGATAAACACATGGGGTTGGTAGAATTTCTTTGGTTTTGGAGGCTGCACTTAATAGACTCATCAGTCACTCTAGCTGTTTCTGTCTACATACACTCCTCCCCCATCCCCAAAAAGGGCCCAGTCTAGCCAGACTGCATCAGAAGGCTTCATGGATGAGGTGGCATTTGAGTTGGGCTTTAAAAGTTCAGTAGGAATTCTACAAAAAAGAGAAAAGGAAGACATGAACATTTCAGGCATAGGAAGCAGTATGAGCAAAAACATGGAGGATGGAAAAGTGGGAAGGCTCAGAAAACAGAATTGTCCAGCTTGGCTGGAAAATAAAGAAACTTATGAGGTTCCCTCCAAGTCTGAGATCCTCTGACTTTGTGATGGGAGTAATATCGGATAATATGAGATCACTGGAAGAACACAGTGATGCCAAGTTTTAGAAGACTCTGAATGCCAGGCAAAGAAGTTTTTGAACATTACTTTATAAACACAGGAGCAAATAAAGATCTTTGAGCAAAGGAGAAACACAACTAAATCCACATATAAAGAAGCTTAGTCTAGTAGCAGTATGAAGGGTAGATTGGAAAGGGCAAGGGTGGAGACAGAAAGATTGATTTGGAGGCTACTATACCAGTCCAGAAAAGCAGTCGAGATACAGAGCATTAGGGCTGGGCTGCTTGTTGGCAGTAGGAATCTTGAGAGGGGAACTAATGCTCATCACATTTCTACAGCACTCTCTTCTCACACAAATCCCGTAAGAAAATTTGTGGAAGTATTATTGTCCCCATTTAGCTCTCAAAAAATGGAGGGTCAAAGAAGTTAAGTGGACATCCCCCCCATCCCCAAGCTGGTAAAATCTGAACTTGAGGTTACATACAGCTTTTGTCTTCTGGCTCCAAGGTCAGTGTTGTTTCTTCTACACTAGCTGCTTCCCAAACCTGTTCATTTGCACACATGTTTTACCTTAGTCTGAATCAGAATTCCTTTGGCTTGGAATTTCTGCAGTTGAAGTAGTGTCTGGATAGGTCCTTGAAGTCCAGGGTTGATTGCCAATACAAATGGATGTGCATGCACACACAGACATGCTCGCACACACAGCCACGTATGTGTGCACACATATATCTCTGCAGTATGAGCTACTGAACACCATTTACTGGAATCCACTTATTCTATAGTGGTAGCTCAGCTTTTTTTCCCCATTTCAACTACAAATGGCTTGGCAATAAGTCCCATTAAGTTTTTAAATGGTTCTTAATCATAAATGTAATAGCTACCAAAACAATCAAATAAGCATATAGAACAAGGGGAGAAATCTTACACAAAATCCTTACCCTTTTCTACTGCAAAACCAAATGAATTGTCAATAATAAAGAAAATGCTTTTCTTCTGTGTCCCACAGTCTGAGAAACTATTTATACCAATCAATATAGCCCCCTTCCAAGCCTGACCAAAATTCCAACATCTTTGGCCTTGTTTTCCCTCCTTCCTTCCTTCCTTCCTTCCTTCCTTCCTTCCTTCTTTCTTCTTCCTTCTTCCTTCCTTCTTCTTTCCTTTATATATAGATGAAACCACTGTATCCAGTTAGGGTTCTGTTAATTTCACCTTGCATCACCTCATATAGTTATATCTCGAGCTCCTTGCATGCTTTATATTCATCATTTTTGTGGCATAATAATATTCCATTACATTAACATACGATAATTTATTTAGTCACTTCTATTTATTGAACATAAAAATCATTTCCTATATTTTTCAATTACAAACAGAACAACTTTTAGTATTTTGGTCCAGATAAGTATTTTTCCCTTTTAACATGTTTTTGGGATTGAGTGCTAGCAATGGAATCATTAGAGTGAGAGGTATCATCTGTTTTGTTACTTTTATTGTATGTTGTCATATTGCTCTTCAAATTGTTCACAGCAGTCTACAATCGTATCAACAATTTATTAGAATGTTTATTTTCCCACATCACTGCCCACATTGATTTTTTTCATTTTTTAGCATTTGTTTTGCTTTTCTAGTGGGGGGTAGGGTGCTATTTTAATGTTGTCTTGATTTGCATTTTTCTGATCATTTGAATTTGAATAACTTTTCAAGTTATTAATTGTTTGCATTTCTTCCTTTTAAAAATTGTCTGCTTATATCTTTTAACTATTTCTCCATTGGGGAGTTTATATATTAATCATATATACTTACGTATATTATGTGTATTTATACATGTGTATAAATATGAATATATGTGTGTTTGTGTATGTATACATATCAGCTCCTTATATATTCTGCATGTCTAACTTTTATCTGACATAATTCCTGCAAATATATTTCCCAATCTTTTTTTTCCTATTAGTTTTAGAGATATTGCTTTTCATTATACAAAATTCTTTTGTTCTTATATGATGTGGGTAATCAAACACTCCAGTTTTGTCTGCAGTGATTTTTTTTTTCTATTTACTTGATTGATAAAAATGTCCCTCCTTTCTATTAGTGTAAACAACTACTCTTTTTCTTTCAGTTTTTTATGATTTTTTGTTTAATTCACTAATCCAGTTATAGTTCATTGTGATATATAGTATGAGGTGTGGATCTAAGCCTATTTTTGATGCCATATAGCTATATAGCTTTCCTAGCAATAAAGTTTTTTTTAATTTTGATTCTGTTCTCCAGTGTTTTTTAAGAGTGAATTCATAAAACTTAAATGCTCAAATGTATCTATGATCTCAGTGATGTGGATTTTCCCGTACAGCTATGGAGATTGGAACCCATCCATGCCTACCCATCACAAGGAGATCTTGTCTATGTCTTCTCAAAAATTTGCAACCCTATGAAGGGCTTCCTTCAATTTTTCCTGACACTGGAGGGTACCAGTGGAGCATGTTGGGTGATCACTTGTCATCCCTTTTTCTTTCCATGTGATCAATCTATGTTCTCTTTCTGTCATACAATTTCTTGATGACATCCTTTATTCCTGTTCTACTTTAGACTTTCTCATTGGTTATGTGTTACAGCTTGCTCACAATCACCATGCTTCTCCATTATCCTCTGTGATTTAATACTCACTTTTAAATCATCAGATGCAATAGTGTTCCATGCCTCACTATTATACAGCAAAATTTGTCTATCAAACACTCATATTTTATATACATTCCATTCATGGCTGTTCTCTTCTGTTCTACTGTACTATTTTTCTATCCTTTCCCCAGTTCTAGATAGTTTTTATAATTATTGCTTTACAGAACATTTTGAGATCTGGTAGTGATAGTCTCCCTTTTCCAATTTTCTTTTTCGTAGTTCTTAATACTCTTGTCCATCTATTTTTGTGTGAATTTTGTGATAATTTTATCTAAATCTATGAAATAGCCTACAGACATTATACTAAACCTGCAAGTTAGTTTAAATGTTGACATTTTTAGTAAATTTTCTCAAATTGCAAACAACAGATATCCAACCATTTATTCAGTTCTACCTTACTTCTGTCCAAGTAATTTTGAAGTTGTCTTTGTATAGGTCTCTTGTATGTCTGGATAAGTTAATGTCCAAATATTCAATAAATTTTATCATTGTATTCGTCTTTCCATCAGTTTTATCTTGATTCTTGGTGAGAGTATATAGAAATTCAGATGAATTTGGTGGGCTTATCTTCTATCCCTCTACTTTATTAAAGCCATTTGTTACCTCCAATAATTTTGTTGTTGGAGACTGTCTTGGGTTTTCTAGGTGTACAATTATGTTGACTACAAATAGATATATTTTAACTTTTTCATTGCTGATGCCTATTCCTTTAACTTCTTTTTCATGCTTTATTGTTATTGTTATACTTTCTAAAACTATGTTACATAGGGCAGGGGAAAGTGGACATATTTGTTTAGCACCTGTCATAAATGGCAATGTTTTGGGTGTTTATTTTATATAAAATGCTAGCTCGTGTTTCTTCAAATATAAACTTTTTATGTTATGGAAATATCCTTCTATTCCTACATTTTTATCTTTTAAACAAAACTGAGTACTGAATTTTATGATGTCTATTTTTTCTCTTGTTGATAAGCTTTAATCATATTGATTTTTTCCTGATGCTGCACTACTATTACATTTCATTAATAAATCCTACTTGGTCATGGTATATATTTGTGGATATACTGCTATATTCCATTTACAAATATTTTATTTAATATTTAATTAATGATGGTAATGGAGACAGCATGGCATAATGGATGGAGTGATGGACTTAGAGACAATAAGACTGAAGTTCAGATTCTGACTATGACACTTAGTAGCTGTGTGACCACAAACAAACAATTTAACCTTTTTCGAGCTTCAGGGAAAACTCTAAGACATATCTGTTGAGTTATGGTTGGGTTCTGATCTTTTGGACAGGGAACCCTTGTCATATCTTGTTTTACTTATTAAGGATGGTGGTCTATAGTTTTCTTTCTCAGCTTTGTCTGTTTTCAGCTAAAAGATCAACACCATATTTATCTCATAGAAGGAGTCTTCCTTTCTATTTTGAAACAAGGTATAAAGAGTAGAATTTACTTGTTCTTTAAAAGTTTGGCAGATTTCATTTGTGAATTCTTCCTTACCAAGAATCTCTTTGCAGGACAGGACTGGAATGACCTTTTGCTTTCTCCTTATGAGATTGACTTGTTTTTAAGTTAGTCACTGTTTGCTTTGTCAGTATGGATATTTTATACTGCTAGAGATAATCATGGATTTCTTTTATGTGCTCAAATTTGTTAGCTTAGTATTGTGTGTAGTAATTTCTTTTAATTTTCTTAATTTCTTTTACTCTTGTTGTGGTTTCTCCTTTCTAATTTCTAATTCTGGTGATCTTGGTTTGCTCTCAACTTTTTTAACCAGATTCATTCATTTTAAATTTTATTAGTCTTTTAAAAAACAGCTCTTGGTTTTATCATTTAAATTGCTTTCTTATTTTCAATTGTATTGCTCTCTACTCTATCCTTGATTATTGCTTTTCTCTTTTTTGTTAGTTTGTTGCTTTCAAAAGTTGTAGGTATAAATGTAACAAAAATATATAAATAAATATTTTTAAGAGGAAACAAGTTTTAGATACAGATTCAATTAGTTAATTCTCTATATTGATATAGACATTCACTGCTATGCAGTTTGCCTCTGAGTACTGTTTTAGTTGCATCCCATGCATTTTGATAAATGCTATCTATATTGTTATTATCTTTCATGTAATATGTTGCTGTTTTTATACTTTCTTCTTTTACGGAGTCATTATTTAGTAAGTCATTTTTTGTCTCCATGACAGCCTACACCATTTATTCATTGCATTATTGTGTGTTACTAGTTGCATCATGATCCGTAAATGTACCATATGGAATCTCTACTTTTATTTGCCTTTATTTTTTGTAGCTGGCATGTGATCAACTTTTGTGTAAATTCCATGAATGTTTTTAAAAGGATTTGTTCATTGCTTTTCCCATTAAATGTTCTCCATATGTCTTTGCAGTTTATTTAATATTGTTTGGTTCTGTAATTTCTTATTTATCTTTTTCTTGAACATAGTGATAAAGGGGTGTCAACATCTCTCACTGTTATTGTTTTTTAATCTATTTCTCCTTGCAAGGCTGTGGGGTTTTCCTTTATGAATTTTGCTTCAGATTTATGAGGTACATATATATTTAGAATGATATATTTCTATTTTCCTAGAATCTTTTAGCATAGAATAATGTTCTTGTTTATCTTTTTTAATATTCTCTTGTTTGAATTCAACTTTATCTGATATCATTAATGCTACTCACAGGCTTTGTGATGTAGCAGTATCATGTTAGTTTTAGACTAGTCTTTCATTTCGAATCTGCTTAGAATTTTCTGGATTAAATGTGATTCCTCTAAGAAGCATGTTGTTACATTCCGTTTTTTAATAAATTCTGTGACTCTTTGCACCTTTTAATAGGGAGTTTAGCCCATCTGCAGTTAACATTATAACTGTTAGGTTTTAATTTCTTTCAGTTATTCTTTTGGAAAGGAATACATATTTTTGTCATGCCTACTATAAATCTGAATTCTATAGAACAAATCCAAACAAAGTTTTTATGTTTTGTGTTAGTGATGATGTAGGTTGCTTTAACCTGGAATCCCCTCTCCTCAATCAAATATAGGCTCCATCCTTTGAGATTACCCTGATATTTCCTTTCTTGTCTAGAAGTTTTCCATGCCCTCCACCCTCGTGCAACACCCCCTCCCCCACCAGCCCCAGCCCCGGTTTCTTTGAAACATCCTAATAAAACTTTTTTAATTTTGCCAACACAAAGTTCTGAGGGTTCTCGTATTTTATTAGTGTCTATTTTATCTGAACTGTTTTAAAGTCATATTTTGGCTTGATTGTTTGTTGTTCAAAGACTTCCTCGATGTAGGTATATATCTCTGTAACTTTTCAAGTCTGTTTGCTTCTCAAATAGTTGTATCATCTTCATATGGTATGCTGAGTTTTGCTGGGTAGATAATTCTGAATTCATGACCCATGCTTCTCAATTTTGTAAATATTGTATTTCAATTTCTGAGATCCTTCCATATCTTCTTTAAAAAGTCAACTATGATATTAATTACTGTTCCTTGGCAAGTGATTTGTGCATTTCTTTTGACAGCTTGTGATATTTTTCTTATCACTGGGGTTTAACTATGATGTGTCTAGTTATGTTAAATGTTAGATTCTTCCCTGTCTAAATTCTGTGAATTCTTTTTAATCTGTATTTTGCTGGTGGGGTTTTTCTTGGTGGGGGTCAATTCTGGAAAATGTTCTTTGATGATTTCTGAAATATAATGTTAGCTTTAAAAAAAGTTCTCTATAATGTCAGTAATCCTGAAATTGCCACTTCATTATTTATCCTCCAGACCTTTCAGTGAAGTCTTCATGTTTTCCAATAATTTGGACAATTCATTGATTTTTGGAGGGGTTTGTATTTCCAACTGCTTGGCATTGTATGCCATTCCATCTTCTGCTTTAGTAAATCTGTCACTAGGTGCCTTTGTGAATTTTTTTTTAATTTCCTATTGTGTTCTTTATATTGCAACTTTCTTTTCCTCTCATTATTTCCCTCATCTTTTAATTCTTGCTTTGCAGCAAAAATTATGTGATTTTCCGCCTTTCTTGAGATTTTATTTTATTATTGTTATGTCCTTAGCACTGATTCTTTGAACATGTTGTTTATTCATGTGATTACTTTTCTCAGAGGTTCTTTTTCCGTCCTTATTGATTCTAGTACTTTGACTTATTCAGTTGCTCTATAGCATTTTGAAATTTTATCAGCACATTTCTTTGCTATGCTCATTTTGGTTGGATTTTGTTTTTATATGCATACATACGTGCATCCATATACACCAAGATATATGCATACATATATACACACACATATATATCTATTTCTATTTTCTTTGGTGTGCTTATTTATTGTTTGTGTGTGTGTGTGTGTGTGTGTGTGTATGTGGTGGGGTATTTTTGTGGGTGTGAAGAGCCTGGATCCCTTTGAGCTTCTCATTCTGACATATTGGATCAATGTAAGGGATTTTTCAGCTGCCTCTAATCTACTTTTAGAGTCACTCTAGCCCATTAATTTGAAGAAGTTTCTTCTAGTTTCCCAATTATAAAGTGTTATGATGTGGAAATTGAGGCTCAATGAAGTAAGATGACTTATCCAGAGTTACACAGATAATTCATGAAAGAGCAAGATTTGAACCCAGCTTTCCTGACTCACAATTCAGTACTATTTCCAGTCTACTTCTCTAACTATATGTTTCAGGTTTTTCAATTCTGTTCTCTCTAATGTTTGAGTGACAGCATGATGGCGGGGACAAGAACAAAACAACACCTTCTTTCTAAAATTGAGGAACTGATATTAAAATTGATCCAAACATGGAGTTTCTTGATTCCGGAATAGAAGGGGCCTTAGCAGTCACAGCCAGGGTAATGGGGTAGTGGGGATAGAGCTAGAAGAGTCCAAAGAGATCTGGTACAACCCCAGACAAACAAACCAAATCCTCAGAGGTTTTGCCTGAGATGCTGCAGGAGCAGGGCCCAGATCTTAAGCCTCTCCCTTCCGCTTCAAATCCAACACTCTTCATTATGTTGCTTCTCAACCATCTAGTCCAACCCTTAATTCTACTGAGGAGGAAACAGAGGCCTAGAGAGAAGAAGGAAGGTACCCAAAGTTATACAGGTAATAAAGGACTGAAAAGGCCCCTCTCATTTGGATGTTTTTATTCAAAAGGAAGGCATCGCTTTCACATTGAGCTTTGTTCTCAAAATATATTATATATACACATTTCCCTTTCAGTTGCAGAGTTTATATATTTAGTGTAGCATCCACCAAACTGCAGTCTGGGTACTGTTTAACTGAAAACCAACTAAAGGAGCCACACTCACACATACAAAAAAATTGCTCTTCCAGTGAACTGGTTGTCAACCCATTTCTCCAATATATTTAGCATCCAAAAAACCTTTTGTTTTTCCTTTCTCCAAATGGACATCCAAGAAAGTGCAATAATTCTGCCTGACTATCATAAAACTTCCATGACCATATCTGAACAGGATCTGGATGGAGTTCCCCTATGTGGGGTCAAGCCACCAGGGATGTATCTATCACTTGAACCTGGACAAGGAGAAGTAGGTAGATGACAAGTGAATGACAAGCACAATTCCACAATTACTGTGGGACTAGACCCAAGGCCTTTTGAGAGGCTGCCCAGTCTAGTGGAAAGATCCTTGGACTAGGAGTGAGAAGTGCATTTCTGCTACTAACTTTGCTGTATTCTCTTGGCTTCCCTGTTGTGGGCCTTTTGAGATGATGATACCTCAGGCTACTTCTAGTTCAAACATTTGGTGATACTCTTGGCCCAGTATTCCTTCGACTACCTCTGTTCCATGAACTTAAATTTGCTTGGGGAATTGAAGATAATTTCTTTCTGAAGTCTGCTGATTTGAGGAATTGTTACCAGAAGGGATATGAAGGATATGTGAGAAATAAACAAGAACTATACATGAATGCTGGGGGTGTGAACTTAATTAACTAATGTGTTCATGCATAATCCTTAATTGGAATATTGTCACCTGCATGAAATATATAGCCACATGTCTCACTATAGTTCCAATCCTGGAAATACATAGATGCAATGATAACTTGGCCAAGCACATCAGTGCTTTGAACTTTGACGATCTCATCCTTCAAAAGCCCATAAAAGCTTTCAGAGCAGAGGGACAGAAAGGGCTGAGTTTGGCTTGGGGGTGGGGAGGAAGAGAATTAATATTCATTTTTCTTACTGGTGGATACTACTGCTATAAATCAGTATATAATGCAATAATAATAATAAAAACTCGTGTCACTATAGGACTTTAAGATGTCCAAATCCATTTTCTCACAATAACCCTTTGAGGTAGATAGTCTAACTGTTAATATCTACATTTTGTAGATGAAGAAGTGAAAGTCCAAGGATGTAGAAATGACTTGTGCAAGGACACATCCTGGTAAATGCAAAGCCAGGTATCCTGAGTCTGATAATGAGGCCCTTGTAACTACACGGTTGAAAGAAGGCCCATAAAAGGCAGATAGCCATTCAGTTGCTGAGATTGTAGGCCTGATGGAGCCCAGTGATATTTAATTACCTCTAGAAGTGGAGTTTAGGAGTGGCGGACAGTGTGCTGTCCTCAGCAGCATGGCAGGGACATTTCCCCCCTTTTTTCCAAGATCCTTTAGGTTAAAGGATGAATAGATTGTTGACTGGGTGCTCTTTGATGGTGTTGCTCTTGCCAGACATCATCAATCACTGATCTCAGTGAGGCCACATGAAGTCACAGAAGCAAAAAGCCTCATAGTTGGTAGGGACTTCAGAGGTCAGCCAGTGCAAAGTGACTGAGAATTCCTTTTACAACATATCTGACAAGTGGTTCTTCAGCTTTTGCTTGAAGGACTTTAGGGAGGAGGAACCCACTACACACACACACACACACACACACACACACACACACACACACACACACACACATACATTATGAAAACAATACTTTTCTTTTTAAAGTTAAAAACATATTCACATACTTATTAGTTTTGACATAACCCCTATAAAATAGGTGAGGTGGGTTTAATAACCTAATGTGTTTTTTTTTAACAAACTTGTGATTTCACTAGTATAGGAACTCCCAAGGAATAAAAATGCAGATGGGTAAATGTTCCACATCTTCTAATCTTGGAGAGTTGCATGGGTATTGATGAGGCATTTCTGAGGTTAACTGACTTGCTGAGGGTTATGAAGATGGAGAAACTAACACCCAGGGATGATATATTTAGTTTGACTTGGATATAGTTACAATGACAACAAAAGTTACCGAATTCCTAGTTATTTGCTGTCTACAATGTTAAATGTATCTCTGGGTGTGTATTGGTGACAAGGGTGGTAGTGGAGACACTCACCTGGGATTGTGTACCTGAAAGAAGCACCAGAGACTCAACCTACAGGCAGAAGGGCAAGATCAGATATCTCGGCCAGGTTTGCAGAGCCTTGCCTTCTAGTATATTTGGCTCAGACATTCCAGTCCTTCTGCAAGTGGGAAGTGGTTGGCAGGATAGTTTTCAAGAATTTTACAGTATCTTCACTGAAATGAGTGTCTGGGACCCTAACTGTTGTACCTCTGGGTATGGTGGGCTGTTAGAAGTCGATGTGCATATACCTGTTTCCCAGGGGTTTTATATAGTCCATGTCTGGGTCTTCTACTGCGTGGGAAACAGAGTATAGCTAAGAGGGGTTCTGTGTAGTAATGCTGTGTTCTGCAGGTTAGCATCAGAAACTTCATCAATGAGTTTAACCTCTCATAACTGGAAAGTTACAGAAGAAACCCTAACAATATGTAAACTTCTCAGGCCAGTCTAGTGTTTCAAATTTGGGATTCAAATGAAATGAGATCCTTGTAAACCAGTATGCTGAACTATAGCATGGAAGGGATGTTCCACAGTAACGTAGTATTGATTGGGCTGAGCACAGCTTCTCTGTCACTCTTGAGGCACCAGAAAGCTATGTTAGTGTTTTGAGTCGTGGTCCCCTGGGCTAATTGAGTCTTGAAGACAATCTCGATGCCTTTTAAGGGACAACTAGCCTAGCCTACATGGGCCAGGCCTGTAGGAAAAGCTGGTTGAGTATATGTCGGTTCAAAGAGAATGTTGCTTATAATTCATTTTATATGAAAAAGATCTGGGAGTTTGGGTGGCCTTCAAGCATGGTATGAGTTGGTAATGGGGTAGGGAGGCCAAGAAAACTAATCCAGGCTACATTAAAAGAGTTGAGTCATGGGGCAGCTAGGTGGCCCAGTGGATAGAGCATCAAATGAGCTGAGTTCAAATATGGCCTCAGACACTTACTAGCTTTGTGACTCTGGGCAAGTCACTTAATCCCAATTGCCTCCAAAAAAAGCCGAGTCGTGGGATGATAGGACCAATGTGCTCCCTCCTGATCAGATTACTCTTGAGGCATTGATAGAGTTGGATGGTGTTCAAGGGAATGTCACCAGGATGATAAGAGTTCTTAAGTTCATGTCATATATGGATTAGTTGGAGAAAATGGGGATATTTTTCCTAAAGGAGAGAGAGAGAGAGAGAGAGAGAGAGAGAGAGAGAGTTTGAAGGAGTTTTGGCATGTGGGAGGGGCAGGTTTGGGAGACATGATTGACAGCTGACTTTTAGTATTACAAGGGTTGTCCTAAGGATTTGGTTTTAGTCCCAGAGGACAGGAACAATGGGTGAAAGTTGCAAAGAAATTCATTTAAGCTTTAGATAAAGAAAAACTTCCTAATGGTTTAGAGCTGCCCAGAAAGGGAATGGACCTCCTCACAAGGAAGTAGTTTCTTATTTATAGAAAGTCCTCAAGCAAAGGGAAAGCTAGATGGATAGAAGTGCTGGGCCTGGAGTCAGGAAGACTCTTCTTCCCTAGTTCAAATCTGGCTTCAGATCTTTACTAGCTGTGGGACCCTGGGCAAGTCACTTCACCCTCTTTGCCTCAGTTTCCTCATCTGTAAAATGAGCTGGAGAAGGAAAGGGCAAACCACTCCAGTATCTCTGCCAAGAAAACCCCAAATAGGGTCACGAAGAGTCAGACACAACTGAAATGACTGAACATCAAAACCTCAAGCAAAATCTGGAGGAGATTCCTGTATATACTTACAGATAGGTACATATTGTATCCCCCAATAGAATATAAGCTTCTTGAAAGGAGAGTTTGCCTCATTTTTTTTTGGGGGGGGAGGTTTGTGTCCTCAGGGTTAACATAGTCCCTGGCCTGTAGTAGGTTTAATAAATGCTTGTTGATTGATTGATTGATTCTTGTCCAGGTATGAGTTGGACCAGATGACCTCTGAGGCCCTTTTCAATTCTGACTTTTCTGTGACAAATCTTGTTACTGAAAAGACCATTATAAAGGAAGATTCCATATCAACCCAAAGTTACAATCATTTCCTTATATAATTACACTACATTTTCTTGTCTAGCAAATGTTTTCTCTGGTTCTCATCCATGTAACAATACCTGACTTTCCTATGATTTGCCCAACAGGAAGGAAGAAGAGAGGAAAGCAAATCTGAACTGAGCTCTTTGTAATTCTACTATTCTACCACCAAGAAACAATTACCCTTCACCCCTTTTATCCCACTTTAAATATCCTATCCATTCCCTCCAGATAACCTGAACTCCTAAGCTGCCCATCAAACCACCCCAACCCAAGAGAAAGAAAGGGGTGTGGTATGTACTTGACACTGTCTATTTTCTACTAGCAGTTCAAAAGACTTCTCACTTACTAATTCAACAAAGGGCAGCTACACATTTGTTTTGTTTTCTCACCCGCTGCCAACAGGTAAGGGAAGGTGCTTGGTAGCAATATATTCATTATAAGAAAATTCCACTACAACAAAAAACCTTAGCAGACAAATACACCACTTAAGAATGGCTGTAAAGATAAAAATGAGACCTAAATGTGACAGCTCATTGAGATGGAAAGTTCCCAAGGCTGCTAGTGATGCAAGGTATTATTATTTTCAGGTTGTGGCTTTGTCTGAGGGCTTATATGTCTCTACACTGTTCTAAGGCATAGGACAACTCCTGTAGAACATTTGGTCAGGCAGGAGTGGTGTGGTAATCCTCTTCTAAGCTATTACTGCTACTGTCAGGAATGTTGACATGTTGCTCCAGAGGAACAAAAGAATCTTTCTAGGATTAAAGGAATCGTATGGGACAAGCTTTGGGATTTTAATAGTGAATTTGTAACTAGTGAGAGGTGGCCAGGAGATCAAAGCTCTGTTTTGCCTTGAGGAGAGGGATAGTATAGGTAAATAGCCCAAATTCCCAAGTGTGCTCCTTCATCCTACCTCCTTGCTTCCCTACTAGCACCAAAAGAGTATTTTGGTGCTGTCTTGGGAAGTAGAAGTCAAAAAACTCAGAATATTCGAGTTGGAATTGGAGCCCTTAGAGATCAAGTGCAACCCCCTTGTTTTATAGAGGCAATAAACTGGAGCCCAGACAGTAGAGGCCTTTACTCCAAGTCCCACAGCTAATTATTAACTGAGCTGTAACCTAAGTCCAGAAGGTCAAACAGTAGTATATCCTCCATGTATAATATCTCTTAATGATTTGGTCGTATCCAGTAAAGCTGCCGTTTGTAGTAATGGTCATGAGAGGTCCTCATCCCACACCCCTAACCCCCAGGGCTGAGGTTTTTTTTAACGAATTTTGCACAAGCACCTGTAGAGCTAGAAATATTTATTTGCTGCCTCAGTTTCCTTCTCTCTAAGCAAAGGGGTAAGACTAGGTTATCTCAAAGTTCCCTTCTAGCTCTGACATTCCATATTCTATGCTTAAACAGTCTATGTTCTGAAGTCCCTTCCAGCTCTGACATGCTCAGCTCCAATGTTATGTCCCAATCATGTTTCTATTCAATTGTCTTGACATTAATTCTAGATTTACTGAGCGCTTTCCTCACAAAAAACCTGTGAGGTGGCCATTGCCAGTATTATTATCCTCATTTTATACATGAGGAAACTGACACTGAGAGAAAGCGACTTGCTCATGCCCACACAGCCCTGAAGGGTCAGAACCAAGATTCAAACCCAAGTCTCTCCTGTCTCCAAGATCAGGCCTCTTGCCAATATACTATGTCAACAACCCTCTGAGGAAGGCAGGGAAAATAATATCCTAATTTGAAAGTGGGGTGGTGATGATGATGATGATATGCAGCATTTATAAAGGACTTTAATTAAACTTTACAAAACACTTTACATACTTTAATTTTATCCACATGATAATGATGTGAGGTAGATAGATACATGAATTGATCCTTGAAGGAATATTCTTTGAAGTAGAGGTGAGGAGAAAGTATATTCTGGGCACAGAGATAGGTTGGAGAAAGGTATGGAGGTAGAAGACAGAATCCCAAGCTCAGGAAACAGCTAATAGGTCAATGTGACTGGAACTTATAGTGCATGAATGGCAATAATTTGAAAAGTACCTGGAAATATAGGCTGGAGCCACAATCTGAAGGACTTTAACCACCAGGCAGGGTAAATCGTTTCTAATTTATCCTAGAGAAAACAGGGAGCCGCTAAAGAAGCTTGAACAAGAGAGTGACATGATCTAATCTGTATTTTAAGAAGATTGGGGGAGGGAACATCTGTGGGGAGGATAGATTGAGAGGGTGTTGACTGGAAGCAAGGAGACCAATTATGATATTTTCAATAATCTACCTGAGAAGTGATGTGGCCTGTACTATGCTGATGGTTGAATTATGGAGGAAAGTGATGAGAGATTTTGAGGAAGTCAAATAGACATGACTTGGAGATTGATTGGCTGTGGGGCTGAGGGAAAGAATAACTCTGAGGCCACAAACTTGAGACCAGAAGGATGGTAGTACCATCAACAGAAACAGGGAAGTTTGGAGAAGGAATGGGTTTAGGGAGGAAGATAATGAATTAATTTTGTATATGTTGAGTTTTAGATTCCTATGAAATATCCAGGTGGAAAAGTACAGCAGGTAGTTTGTAATGGATATTAGAATTTAGGAGAAATATCAAAGCTGGATATGTGGGGTTTTTAGTCATCTGCATATAGATAATCATTAAACCTGTCAGAACTGCTAAAACCAAGAGAGAGAAGATGGGCCACGCCAGAGTTTTGTGGAGTGCCAAATATGTATGTATCTGTCTTCATGATGGGAAAAGGGATGATGATCCAGCAAAGGTTAGGGTTAGACTGAGAAGGAATGGACAAACAGGTTGGGGGAGAACCAGGAGAGAGCAATGTCATGAAAATCAAGGAAGGAGAGACTTTACAGGTTGGGGGTGGGTATGAATTACCAAAGTCAGAAGCTTCAGAAAGGAAAACAAATTTTGAGTATTGAGAAAAGCCCATTTCATTTAGCAATTAAGAAATCATTGGTCTATGTGACCCTGCAAGTCACTTAACCATGATTGCCTCCAAAAAAAGAGAGAGAGAGAGAGAGAGAGAGAGAGAGAGAGAGAGAGAGAGAGAGAGAGAGAGAGAAAAGAAAAGAAAGAAAGAAAAGAAATCATTGGTAACCTTAGAGAGTGCATTTTCAGTTGACTGGTAGAGTCAGAAACCAGTCTGCAAGGGATTGAGGGGAGATACACACACACACACACACACACACACACACACACACACAAACACAAACTTATACATCTATAGTGTGGGTAAATCCTCAGCTCTCCAGAAAACTCAGCTATCTGAAACCATGAAATAATTTTTTTCTAAAGAGCTAATGTTTTGCAGTAGTTATATAGCAAATTAGTCAGCCTGGGTGATTTTGCCCTAACTTTGCCATTGCAGACACAAAATTGCATACACTGAAATCAGCTCTGAATGTCTGGCAAAAGCCTTCCATTAATGCCTTTTGGGGCATAGTGAAGTTCCAAAGCACTTCAGCAATGACATACCCAGCACTGGTTTGGCTACAGACCCTATTTAGCAGAGGAATAAGAACTGAGATCACCCAGCCAAAGTGCAGTGGATACTAAACTGGTCCTAGAAGCACAATTTCCTTCAGAAACAGCCCTGGTTCTTTGTAGGTTGGAAAATGGAACCTCATCTTGTCAATATGTGATCCTTCTTTAAAAAGTGAGCTCTGAATTTTTTCCCCCAATCTTTTAATCCCCCTCTCTCCCCACACCCTCCATCTCACAAATAACAACATAATGTCTTTACTCAGGTCACAGTGCTCTGGGCCGATGTGGCACCTGTGGCTAATTATGTGAGAATGAACAAAAGTTCATTAGGCATATGGCTCTCAATTTGGAATCTGTCTATAAATTCAACAATAGAATTGATTGACTTTGAGAAAATAAAGCCTGGGGGGTGTGGGTAGGGGAGGTAAGGAGAGGTTAGAAAGGAGAGGGGCCACTGATAAAGTGGACTGCACTTCTAACACTGAGTTTTAGCTCTTTATTTCTCACAAGTGTTGAGTGTTGAATCTAATATTCATTTTGAGATTCAAATTAGGGTCATTGACTCCAAGCTTCCGGCAGCATTCTGCATTATCAAGATTGAAGTGCCCAGGGTTGTGGGCGATGCCAACTGAATGATGAGATTTCTATCTTCCCTTTCATTTGAGTGACAGTCAGCAGATTTGCTGCGAAGCCCAGACAAGCAGTCACCAAGTTATAGTTGTGTTGTTTTCCTCAGGACCCGGAGCTGATTGGAAGGAGGAAGCTGCAGACAGACAGACAGTTCTGAGCCTGGCCTCCCCTCTGGGAGGGGTTCTCGAATGGGATCTGTCTGGGGTGTGAGTGGCAAGGGGGTTGGCCAGACTTGTAGTAAGGGTATACATACTGCACCATTTCCTGATTCAGTGCGCTCCAGTCTGTTGCAGGCTGCGTGCAGTGGGGGGGGGGGGGCCAGAGCTGATCAGTGTGTAATTTTATACATTACTGAATCAGTGCAGGAGAAACCTAGAGGGACGCGACACCATCTCCTCTTTGGGCTGCATTGTCAGATCTCTCCAGCCCTCACCTCCAAGCCATGCTCTGAAGAAGGAAGACGCTCTCTCCTCCTTCTCTCATCTTGGTAGGAGTGAGAAAGTCATCTCACCATGGCTCTGCTCATAGAGCCTATTAGCAAGTGGCTGCCTAAGCAAGTGGCGGATTGGCTGAAAGGTACGACCGTTCTCTCCACATATTGTCTTTCTGTGTGTTTTGCTGCCCGAGTGCAATGTGCTGCTGGGCTTCCATGGGGTGGGTGGCTTGTTTTCGGGCACTAGTTAGTTCAGTTGGAACTGACACCAACCCCATATGCTGTTTCAGCTGGTGATTCCTCCCCAACCTAAGTGACTGAATCGAGGCATCTCACGGCTGGCTGAGAGAGAAAGCATGCTGCTGGGAGCCTTTGGGGAAGGGGGCTGAGGGGGCATGGAACGCTTTGGGGTTCAGACGCAGGCACGCCTCTCCAATGTGCCTGTCTGAACACTTCCCTCTTTGCTGCACGAACATCCCTGTCTATCCCCCGTCTGCTTGGCTTCTAGTACCTCTTGACGAGCTCCAGCTCGGCAGCCCCTTAAATCAGGTGATGCGATGCAGTGGTCGTGCATGTCTGCAGGACTTGTGCCGAGTTTTAGGGCAGGATCCTGAGAATGCTGAGGGACTCGCTGCCCGCAATCGGGGCATCTGACTCATGGGAAATGCCATGGGAATGCTCGATTCCCTGGCCTTTCTCTCTGTGTGTCTCTGTCTCTCTCTCTCTCTGTGTCTCTCTGAGTCTCTCTCTGTCCCTCTTCCTCCCTCGCCCCAGAGTTTGCGTGGCTCGGTTTTGAAAACGCGTATATTTCGGTAGCGATCTTTAGTACCGTGGACAGTGCAGTCTTTACCATATTAGGGGAGTGCTCTACAGAGCCAAGCCAAGGGGCAGTCAGTCTGTGCTCGTAGAACATCTTCACTGGGGAAACTCCTTAAGACAACTTAACGGGCGCCGTGACTTAGCTATACCTTGTAGTTTCCTACACGTAGGCAGGAAAAGAGAAAGTGTTCCCTTTGGCTGTCTGGCTGGGTGCACCTTACCTACCAAACGGTTAGAAAAGGGTGAAAGTCGCTGTTAGACTCCTCAGAATCACAACGCAGTGTTTTCAAATGGAGAAATAAAGACCTTGAGAGCAATCTACTTTCTTGGCATGTTTAAAAATTGTTTCTATTGAAGCGCGCCGTATATCCCGTCTCTTTTCTGCTATAGAAAGCTGGAGGAGTGGGGAGGAAGAAGAGCGGGTGAGAAGAATCTGTTTGGAGGAGAAGGCCCCAAGTGGAAATTTTTACATGCATGTTAGCCTGAGATGTGTCAAAAGCCACCTGCCCTCTGAGGCAGTTTGCAGGCTCTGCAGGACTGTGACTTTCCAGTCTTCAGGAAAGCCATCAGAGCCAGTCATCCTATCTAAGGTGTACTTCAGTGCCCTGAAATATGACTGCAAGGCATGGGTCATAGCAAGCTCCCCGCTCTCCCAGCTTGTACCCTTCTATCTCTAATCCTGGCTTCTGGGAACTGAACAAGGTTGGGGGGGGGGAGCTGGTTTCCTTAGCCTTTTTAGCTGTCAAATCACTGTAGTGATTTGCAGGGCTGGTTATTCTCAGCACTTCCTGAATATTAGGTACCTGGGTTTGCAGACGCAGAAAGTGAAACCCATCCTGCACCACCAGAAGAGAAGCCCCCCCCCTCAATTTGGCAGCGTTTGTTGTATTCTCCTAACTGCAGGGCCGTGGGGGGAGGGGGGAAGAAAGGAAAAATGGAGGATTATTGCAGACGAATGTAAATGGTGAGTCATAACCTAGAGTAATAATAATGTGATATACGACTGGTGAATTAAATCATACTTGTTGCTATATTGCCAAACCTGTACTGACACCTCTAGAGCTGACGCCATGAAATCCTCAGTGACGGATGAAATGAAACCCTAGGTAACAGATTTGTCTAGATTGGGGGATTTGCCCAACTTGCTCTCTCTCACTTGGTTTGCCCATTGAAAAAGGACAACTGGGCTGTGGTTTTTCCATAAAGAATTTCATTATTATGTTCTTCAGTCTCCCCTCACCACCCCAATCTTTTAGGATTCATAGGAACTGCTTTAGGGAACCTCACCTTCAGGGTTTCAGCATATCAGCTGCATATCACCTATTACATAAAAGTCTCAGGCAGCCTCCCAGCACTGCCTAACAAGTTTGTAAATGTGGGTTAAAGCAGAAATAAACTATCCATGTTTTAGCTATTCTAAGATGGATATGTGATTTTTGTTAGCACTCTGATTGCCTTGGGTGTATCAGTATTCCAAGCACCCCTGGCTACACCCTCTGGCTCCTAAATGGCACTAATATGTATTTTGAAATAGTGCTTCCAGGGTACATCTGCAGCTCTGAGAGACGCACCTCAAAGCCTCAGTAGCGACAGTATGCCTTTGCTCCTCACTTAACAGAAGGACAATTAGTTCAGAACTAACTTTGCTGTCATCTCCCTGATTAGCGCCACTTTACTGCCTGATTTTACTTGGCAGATGGTCGTTTCACTACTAATCAGGATGAAGCGCCCTATTCCAATGATACCTACTGTCTCTGTAGGAATCACTGTGGGATAACCCACTCAGAAGGATTTACCTTGCAAATAGATTCCCAAGCCTGACAAGGCACCCCAGCACATTATAGTGTGACCCAGCCTGGCTGTTCCTCCTTGTTTAAATGGATTTATTTCAGAGCTGTGGCTATGCCGTGAAAAGTCAGCATTTCCTCGAGTGACCTAGATATAGACCATGAAATGTTCTGCTGTCTGCTTCCAAAATTGGGTCCTCCCTCAGGTTTAAGGCCATTGAACCTTGGCACTCAGTCAGAAACCTGCTTTTTACAACCAGGTCGATCTGGCACAGACAACTGTGTGGATTTTGCTTTGGTTTGTTTTGCTTTTTCCCCCCTCTCCCTCTTCCTTCATAAGGATAGTGTAGGAACAAGAGTATGGAGATTAATTAAGGGGTTGCAGAGCATTTGACTAGACTGTCTCAGCTACATATATCCTTGTGTTGGTACTGAAATAAGGAGTCTAGCAGAAGAGCCTTCCCTCCTTTCTTCCCCCCTCCCCTTTGCCCAGGGAGAGCTAGAGCTAGAGCTAGAAAGATCTCTCAAGATCCAGAAATTTGATTCCTTGATGCCGATCATCAGGTTGTTGCTAGGGATTTATTTAACACCTACTGTGTGTCCAGCATATGCCAAGGGGAAAAAAAATTGAAGCCTTGTTCTTGTGTTATACCCAGTAGTGAATTAATTAAGTAAAAGCCACAGTTAAAAGGTGCATTTCTTTCCCAGCAGCATATATTATGTGTGGTCAAGAAAATGTTTACATGCTGATTTCATTTGCCTCTTTTAAAAGAAATGCAGTTAATAAGCAATGTCCAGGCTGTTTTCCCCTTAATCATAGCCATTTGCTATTGGAGACTGACAGTAAAATGGAAAGAATACTGGACTCACTAAGGAGACATGGTGGCTTCAAGTCCTGTTATTTACTACCTGTGTGGCCTTGAACAAGTCACATCACTTATTCTTCAAAGATCAGTTTCCTCATCTGTCAAATAGTAATGATAATCCTTGCCCTGCCTCCCTAATAGGATTGTGAGGATCAGATGAAATCAGAAATGTGAAAGTGCTTTGTAAATTGTGAATTTGAATGTGGGATTTTTCCAAACCTATTGCTTCACTTATCACTCCTGCTAGCTTGTCTTATGCAGTTTTTATTAGCTTTGTCTCCCAAGGATAAGGAGATCAAATTCAGCTCGTTCTATTTAGCTGTTTGCTGATCCTTATGGGCAAAGATTTGGTAGTGGAGGAGGAGGTTGAAATACAATGATTTGGCTTTTCCTCAGGGTTTCAGTTGTCTGTTCTCTTACCATATCATATGTAGGGAAGCACATTGGCAAGGGAGAAAGAGCCTTTGATTTGGAGTCAAAGGATCTACATGCAAAAGCTGGTTTGCTATTTACAACCTATGTGACCTTGTTTGAGTTACTTTATCCTCTTTGGGTCTATCTTCCTCTGTAAAATGGAAGAGGGTAGACTAGATGATTTCCAAGGGTCCTTCCAGCTCTAAATCTACAGTCCCTGTATCCTAGTACCAATGCTAAGTATGAGGCTGACAGGACCTAGTCATAACCAGCTGCACCAAAGGATGCAGCAATATTCTTTATCCTTTTTTTTATGATAATGACTCCTTAGCTAGAATGGCAATTTATTCATGTACCAAGATGTACCAAGAAAAGCTGAAGGTTTGAGAACATTGATTCAGTCTAATAATCCTTTTAAGTGGCAAAAGACCTGAGTTCAAATCTTGCCTACTCCTCACTTTGCTACTTGTGTAAACTTGGCGAGTGATAATCTTCTAGTCTCAGATTTTTCCATGAATGGGGTTGATAATCCTCACATCCCCTACCTCACAGAATGGTTGTGAGGGAAGCACTCTGTAAACTGTAAAGTGCAATAGAAATGAGAGCCACTATTGTATTCAATGATAATAGCAGATTCTGATTCTATCTAACCAGCAACCTAGGGTTTTCACCAGTAAGGGGATGGGGATGAAGAAGGCTGATCAGCATCTAAGAATGCTTAAAAGAATACAAAGAAGATCAGACCTCTGTTACAACCAATAAATGGATAATATTTTACCTTCTACAAATATTTAGTATTTACTGTGTTCAGAATGCCATATAATAAACAAGGACTAAGCAGCACAGAGTCCTTGCCTTTGAGAGATCTCATAGTCTAATAGGGAGATGCTAGTAGTGTCTGGAGCAGCTAGGTGGCGCTACAGTGGATAGAATACCAGGCCTTGAGTCAGGAAGACTGAGTTCAGATCTGGCCTCAGACACTCACTAGCTGTGTGATCTTGGGCAAGTCACTTATTCCTGTTTGCTTCAGTTCCCTTATTTGGACAATGATCCTGGAGAAGAAAATGACAAACCACTCCAGTACCTTTACCAAGAAAACCCCAAATGGGGTCATGAGGAATTGAACATGACTGAAACGAGTGAACAATAATGTCTACTCTAATTATTTAAATGTTTCGTTTACCTATGTTTAATTCCACTTCGAATATATCTACCATTATCTAGGGTTACAAATAGAATGGAAGTGTCTCCCTAGGTGAAGAAGAGCAGGTAGGTTTGAATTGTTCTCCCCCACCCCTACCCCTTCTCATCTATATGTAGATACCAAAGTTGGGACAGGGAGCTTCTACACTTACTGCTAAAATTGGCTCTAAGTTGCAGTAAGTGTAGAAGGCAGCAAGGTGTGAGGGTCAGCAGTTGACCCTGGAATATATGGGAGAAGTGTAAGAAGAGTGCAGAGAGCAGGTACTGGGTGAGACATTATTAGACGATCCCCTTCCCCTTTTCTAAAGCAAACCAAGGATTTGCCAGCTGAGTTACATTTTAAGGTTGACTTGAAATACATCCAACTCTCAATTATTTGTGATATTGAGGTAGGGAAGTACATATAATGGCATACAGAGATAGTCCAAAACATTGAATAATCCAAAGATCTTGAAAAACCACATTTATTTTGATAGTAAATTTACCTTACTATGTTTTTGCTTGGGTTAAAAATATTAAAATATTCTTTAAGTACACGTTTGTGTAGCAAGAGTCTCCAAGGTATATGGAGGGGGCAGGGAGGGGGAAGGGGAACAGAGGACAGAGTAAGGGAGGGACAAGTAGGGGAAAGCCATCCCACAATTACAGATTTGCTGTGGCAAATGCAATGCAACTAATTGAGAGTTGACCAGAGTGTGTGTGTATATGTATATACATACACATATACATGTATGTATGGGTGGATATATGCAAGTATGTATGTATGTATATATATATGTATGTATATGTATTGCTGCTATGTTTACTCATTGTTTTATTTTTAATTGATGTTTTACTTCTGTACCTGTGGCTTCTGGCAATATCCACCTCCCCAAAGGACTCAATTTTTAAAAATCCAGTAAACATAAATGGCCAGGTCTTATAAATAAGCAGGTTTTCTCAGTGAGGGGATTCAATAAACTGTGGACCCAGAAAGCAAGTGTGATTTGTGAATTCCTTAAAAACAAACAAATAAACAAACAATACCCATGGAGAGGGTTTCCCTCCTTGAAAAGAAGTATCTTTCTGAGTTTGTCACTCATATCACAACTAAAATCCAGTTACCATGGACCACCAATTTGCCATTAACTTTACCAGAGAAAAGAAACCTGCTTGTTTTGGGGCAGAGACCATGTCTGATGCTTTCACTGAGCTCCTGATTAGGTCTGTACTCCTCAGCTCCTATGCTGACTCACAGGCAAAAAAAAAAAAAAGCTATGGCTGTACTCACATTTGGCCACGGAGCTGGCTCTTTGTCATTTAATTTTTTGTTTGTCCATTTTAATGACCAAGTTGGTTGACTGACAGGCATGACTGGCCATGTACTGGTTCTATCCATACAGATGGGCCATTTTTTCCATACGGTGGTTGCCATTTCCTAGGTTCTGCCTCTTTCTCCTTGGCCTTTCATTTTCCCTCTTAAAGATGGAAATTCTTTTCCATTTCCATTGTGAGCAATGGAAGCCAGGCCAGCTGTTCAGCCATATCAGTAGGCCCTAAGTGATTCCAGTTGCCCATTCAATTAAGATGTTCAAAATCATGACTGATGTGGCTTATTGTACAATAATATGCTCATATGGCAATGATGGTCAGTTTTGTGATAGATCAAAGTAATTGGATCAATGGGTCTATTTTGGTGGAGTTTGGTGGTTGTCTATTGATGAAAGTATAGCTGTCCCCAGAGTGTCTCATAGGCACAGGCTAAAAAGAAGATGGAAGGATGGTGGGAAGAATTGGAATGACACAGAGAAGACCAGGAAAGCCCTGAGTACATAAGCCCCAGGATTTTATGGAGTTGTTTATTAAATCTTTTAATAGTTAACCAGAAAAAAGGGAGCATTTTGACAGTAAATCTAGAGAGGAAAGGCTTAGGCTTAACTGGGGATGTGGGAATTTCCTTGCACTGTATTACTGAAGGTTAAAGATTAACAGGATTATTTTACCTCTTTAAAAATGACTTCCAAATGAGATACCTCTGTCAGTGTTTCACTGCTGTATGATATTAATAACAGACCCTCAAGTCTCCCTGGTATTATAAAGTTCTCTCTGGTATTATAACAACTTCTTTCTTTCATTATAAAGTTCTCTTATTTACTGTTGGGCAGCTCATAATCACAGAAGCATATCTTAAGAGTCCTTTATAATCCCAGAAAGAGAGAATCTTTAATATCAGTTTTTGTTATATTAAAAAAGCATCCTTTCAGGAGTCAACAGAAGCATCCTGAACCATCTTGCTGTTGATCTAGATGGTCCCAGAACTAAAGTTCATTAGATAATTTTGCATAATACTCTGCTTGACTTTGCTGTTGCCCATCTGGCAACAATCAAATATCAAAATATCAAGATGTTTCTGTATATTTGGGCCTCCATTTTGGAATTCAGATGTCCGAAAAGGCTGAAGGACAATATTTGGCTGGTATGAGTAATATCAGCAAGATGGCTAAACTGGTTTTGACAGATTGAAATGTTAGTGTCTATCCAATAGGCAAATGTGTATCTAAAGGCAGCCTTATTGGTAGGCAAGGTGATTTGAGGGCTGTTTGTCCCAAAGCATCTCCCTCCACTGGCCTAAAATTCTACAATTAGAAATTCATTCCTTTGGGTTTTGAAAACTTTTGGGTCTTCCAGAATCCACTATTCAAAGAGGTAGGTGTATAGCTAAAGCCAGCTTTATGGGTACACAAAGTGATCTGAAGATTGCTTGTCCCCAAAACATCTCCCCCTACTGGCCTAAAATTCCACCATGAGAAATTCATTCCTTTGGGTCTTAAAATTTTTGGTCTTCCAGAATCAAATACAAATTCAAATACAAATCAGTTTGTGAACAACAACCCTAAATCATTATCAATATTAATCTTATAGATCATGGCCCTCCTGGAATAGGTTTCAGGATGGGTAGTTGGGGGTACAGGGGGAAAGGGAAAGGAAAGAGTGTGGAAAGGGTTGATGGGAGAGCACAAAACCCAAATCTGGCCTACCTCATAATTTTGTTTTAGGGCTAAGGCTAGTTGTGAGGAAATTTAATAATTAATTTCAACACAATTATAATGAAGAATCCAGTGCCTCCCACTTTAGCAGTTACTTGGGAGCCATACTGGAACATTAGTCCTAAGATGCCTAAAGCAACCCCCCTGCCTCCCTCTCCCTCCATATTTCATGAGAGGTTAGTTTTCCTGGTTCTTTTTGAGATATACTCTTATCATTGCAATTATACCAACAGAATTAATAATAATCAGATTGACTATCTCCACATCGGTGATTTATATCAAATGCCTCGGTGTGTATGAAAAGGCTATAAGAAGAGGCTGTAGAATTGAGAGCACTTCAAAACCTGCCTTATTACAACTCTTCTCTGATTGTCAGATTCAATTGATCATATTTTAAAACCCATCCCTAGAAATCCATTCTATCTTCTTTAAAAAAAATATGATTTCTGTTGTAGGGTTCATGGGAACATACACGAATAATATCCAATCACTGGATCTTCTAAGAAGTTTGATAGAATGGGCTTTTGCAGTAGATTATTGGTACCTAAAAGTATTCATGGATTTTCCCAGGACCAATTAACATATATTCTGGCAATAGAAACCTTAGGCCCTTTCTTTTATTGAGTCTATGAAAGATACAAGGAGGCCATATTTTTAAGGCAAAATTCCAACTTTTGGATATTTAATCTGATTTTAGAAAGTCTCCATTCATTTTACATTGGAATTAGAGAATGTTAAAAACTTTGAAATTTAGTCCAGTTGTTTCTTTGTAGGAAGGTGGAAACCTAGGCACAGAGAAATGACTTGCTCAGCATCATCATTTTTTTTTTTACCAGGAGAAGTCAATACCTTCTTCTGTTTCTTCAGAGGACAGTCCAGCCTCTGGCTACTATAACTCTTATGGTATCTTTCATACTCTCTGATACTTGTTTGTAGGCACCATGGCATAGTGGAAAAGAGTCAAGGCACCTACTGTGTGACCTTGGGTAAGTCACTTCCTCTCTCTGGACCCCAGTTTCCTCTTCTGTAAAATGAGTTGTACTCAATGGTCTCTATAGTATCTTTTAGCTGTAAGCTTCTCTAATTCTTTTATCTGTATTAATTTTCTCTTCAGAACTAGATTCTAAGTTCCTTGTCCAGAGGCAGATACCTCTACCTCTCTGCGCCAAGTGCCACCCCAACAATGACCTAGTACAGAGTTGGCTATACCACAGGTACCCAATAAATACTTGTCTTTGATCCCAAAGATCATAAAGTGGCTTTAGTCCGGTCCTTGTTTGGCCTGAATGTTTAGGGATGTCAGGAATCTCCTTGGGATGAAGATTCAGAACAGCCTGGAGACTGAGGGTCACCCCCATACAGCAGGGCCATTCCAGTATTTTCCAGATCTCCAGTTACTGACCAGAGTTGAGTGTAACAACACTCTCAGTGGAGGCATCAGAATGGGCCCAGGCCTTGAGGGTCTCTCCAGACTTTTTAGGGAGACAGCAGGGGACAGGAACAAAACATGACACCAGGACCTCCATATTAGGTACCTGAGGGACATCATGTTTACTGTTCAGCCTACCATTTAGTAATAAGTGTACTCTTCTGAAAAGCACCCACTTTTCTTACGAGGTGAATCCAATTTTAACTAAACCTTTTAACTAAAGGCAGACATTTTATTTGTATAGATAGCCTCTTCACCGGCCTTATTTGTACTTAACCTTTAAAAAACACTTAGAACATCAGAGCCGTAAGAGATCTTAAGGATCATTTTGTCCAATCCTCTCATTTTTATAAAGGACAAATCCAACTCCCAGAAAAGGGCAGTAACTTAGCCAGGGTCACAAAGCTAGCCAGTGGAAGAGCTGCTTCCTATTTTCCAGCCGAATCTTCTTTCCAACCAGACATCTCCATTTCTCTATCTCAGTATTTATTTTGTACAGATCTCATATTTACTTATCAGTGTACATGTTGTGTTCCTTCCCACAGAAGAATATAAACTCCTTAAAGGCAGGAACTCTCTCATTTTTGGTGTTTGGATTCCTCACGGATAGCACAGTGCCTAGTATATAAGAGGTACTTAATAAATGTTTGTTAAATTGAATTGAATTTGGAAACTGAATTAAGCCACAAAAAAATATTACATGGCTCCTGAAATGATGTCAGAGAATTTCCCAGCTGTCTATAGCCGATTAATGATGCTGTTTTGTGTCTTCAAGTACATTGCATAAAAAAAAATCAAACCTTGGTTGCTAAAAACATATTTTTCATAAAATTGATGGCACTAACACATTTCCTGGGCACAGCATGGTCACTAAGCCTGATTTTTAAAAAGAAAATGGCCTTTACTTCGATCGTGTACCTTCTGATAATAACTTCATGTGAAGTAGGTTATTCTGAGTTGGTACTGATTGATCGCAATGATTATCTGCAGAGCAGCTGGTAGGGAAGGTGCTTTCAGAAATGACTGTTCATATATAAACACTCCTTTCACCAATGCAACCAGATTTTATTATTATTATTATTATTATTATTATTATTATTATTATTATTATTATGACTAAAGTTCTCGGGTCTCAACAGGAGATGCAGCCTTGGAAATACAAAAAAAAAAATAAAAATAAAAATTAATTCAGTTGGTAAGCTGATTAGCTGGGCTGCATTGATCCTCGTTCAGAATAATTCTATGTTTAGATGAAGGGTTTTCCTTAGCATGTAATTCCCTGATTTCCAGCTGGCTCATAAAAGAGGGAAAGGAGGGAGGGAGAGGGAGTAGGGCTGTCAGTGACGCCAGGGGCTCATTAGCAGTCCCATCACACAAGCTTCTGGCGAATCCCTTTCAATCTTTTTGCTTTTCATTGAAAATCAACTACCTGCTTTGTGGGAACATATCCTGGTGAATCCCCCCCCCCAATTTTGTGCAATCTTTTAAAACAATTATTTAAATTGTGGGCCCAGTGAGAAACCCCAGGATATGACAAGGTTTTCTGGGTGTTGAGTTTGTAATCTCTCAGCTTTGTTCTCTCCAACCCCATCTTTTGGCCGTCTGCTACAGGCAAGAGAATTTCAGAACTGGAAAAGCACTGTGTCTAAAAGTCATAGGAGAGGCCAAAAATATTGGCTGGATTTGGAAGCCAAAGGAAGCTCAGAGATAACAAAAACCTTTAAGCCTTGGGTGAATTTGTGTGTGTGTGTGTGTGTGTGTGTGTGTGTGTGTGTGTGTACGTGTGCGCATGCGAGCACTTGTATTTACACCCACCCCTGCCCTTAAGACAAAGTACTTGTACCATCAGGCATAGGCCAAAAAAGAAAAAAATTCTTGCCACATTGCCCTTACTGGCCAATTGGAGAAATGAAATGAGGCATTTACTGTTCCAGTTCAAAAATAGCACTTGGATTGATTGAGACCTGGGTTTCTGATTCCCATAGCTCATGCCAGCTGTGACCATGGTACAGATTCAGTACTGGATGCTTCTTAGAACCCTTTTCCAATCAGCTAGTCATGAGGAAACAGGAGGTGAACTAAGCTATTATTCCCGCAGGGCTGGCCCTGATCACCTCCCCCAGCTTACCCTTCTCAGTGGCATCTTTGCTCCTAGCAGAGCAGTTCTGATGCAGCCTACTAAGAAGGCCAGGGTTTCCTGGCCAGCTACTGATAATGGGGAATGGGGAATTGTTGTAAAAATCCTAGACCAGGTGGTCAGTACAAAAACCAGACTGTGGTGAGCAATCTGCCCAGCCCTAAGTGTTTGTCCCTCTTCCCTAATGAGATTCATTAGGCCCTTGTCCATGGCAGAGGAACTTCTATGGCTAGCTTGCCTCTCCTAATGGACCCACTCAACCTTTGCCTTCATGAGGAGATGGAAAAAATGGTGCAGGCCAAGCTGACTCTTTTGCCTTGTGAAGAAATGGAATTTTTTCTCCTTTAAATGCTACTAGAAGGATCAAAGCTGATGATGAATATGGACATGTTCTGTCAAGGCCAAAGTGTTTTACAATACAGGGTATTATTCCATAGCATTGGACCAACCTGATGAAAAGAAGAGGGACACCCTCATTCATTGCTAGGGGCACTGTGCTTTTATGATGCTGGAGGTATATAAGGGGCAGCAAAGTATAAGCTCAGAGAGGAAGTGTCCTTTTGTGAGAACCTTTGAGGTCTGAGAACCTGAGTTTGAATATTGGCTCTAGCACTTACTACCTGTATGGCATTAGGAAAGAACTTAATTTCTTTGGGTCTCAGTTTTCTCTCCTGTAAAATGAAGGGGTCGAATGAGGGAACCTCTAAAAGTCTTTTAGATTTATGATTCTATATTATAAGCTCCTTGAGGCCAAGTACTGATTCATTTATGGCTTGGTTTCCTCAGCACCTAGCACAGTGCCTAGCACATAGGTGTTTAATTAATGTGTGTAGAATTTAATTGAATTGAAGGTCACAAAACTACAGTAGTCCAAAACTTTGAATACAGTCAAAATTGCCACATTCAAAGCTCCCATTGTAGCCCACCCAGGGAAAATAATAGCTCAAAGAAGGATTTCACTTCAACTTATGCAGAATCAACGCAAAAACCATGGCAAAGACTTTGAGAAATGAAGAGCTTGCCTGTCTTATTTGAGGAGGGAAAAATCAATAGATTGTCAAGTCAAGGAAAAGGTTATCTCACAGGCTAGGTCAAGTATGATCAGAGTAGGTATAGCCTTCTATCAGGAAAAAGGGGCCAGGCCATCTAGCTTGATGATGCCATTGCCCCCATTTTAGGCAAAGTGGATAGCCATAAGATGTAGGGATAGGGGAAGGCCTCAAGAAATGCCCTCTCCTTAGAATCAGGCTGAAAACCAGGGCTGGGAACAGCAATAGGAGTAAAAAGGAGGGAGATAAGGTAGAGATAAGAATAATAGTAATAGCCAACATTTCCATAGTGCTTACTATGTACTATATGTATACTTTACAATTATAATCTCAGATGATTCTCACAATGACTTTGAGGTAGGTGCTAGTTTTATCTTTATTTTACAGATGAGGAAACTGAGGCAAACAAGTTAAGGAACTTGCCCTGGGTCACACAGGTATGCCTTAGGCTGAATTTGAACTGCTATATTCTTGATTCCAGATCAAGCATTTTCTCCACTGTGCCACCTAGATGGCCTATGGAGATGGGAGTAATGACTTAGGTCAATCATCACATAAGCCTCAGGTAACCTCTTCCTATAGTTACCTCTTTCCTCTCCAAAGAGGACTATCCCAAATCTGGCCTCAGTAACTAGCTCCCCTTCCAGGTATGGTGTTCATCTCCCCTTTTTCCTAGCTAAGGTCAGGGTATGAATTAGGGATCACAGGATTTTTGAGCTGGAAGGAACCTTAACAATTACCCAGTCCATACCCCTCCTTTTACATAAGAGGCTTAGGGAGGTGGGGTGACTCACAAAGTCACATAGTAAGTGGTAAGCAGTGAGATCTGAACCCAGGTCTTCTGTCTTCCAAGTTCAGTGTTCTTTCTATTATACCACATTGTGAAGACTTTCTCCCCATTAACCTCTTTAAAGAAGAGGGAATTCCTGCAGGTAACAAGGAGAGGGATCCCTGACCCTGTCCTTGTCCTAAACCCCTTTAACCTAATCCAGATCATCTTTGTCTCTGGTGTTTTGCACCTATGAACTCAAATCTAAACCATGCCCAATTGCTATAAATAGCTTGAGAGAATTAGTAGCTTATCATAGATCATATAACAATAGTAATCATAATAATAATTCATATTTATTATAGTGCTTTGAGGTTTGAAAAATGTTTTCTATACTTTATCTGATATTAGAGTTGAAGGGAACTAGATCATCTTGTTCCTTCCTCCCTCCATTTTATTTTATTTTATTTTATTTTATTCTTTGCTTTTTGGTGAGGTGATTGGGGTTAATTGACTTGCCCAGGGTCACACAGCTACTGAGTATTAAGTGTCTGAGGCTGGATTTGAACTCAGGTCCTCCTGACTCCAAGGCCAGCTCTCTATTCACCGAGCCACCTAGCTGCCCCCTCCCCCATTTTACAGATGAGTTGTTATACCACAAAAAAGATATCTGGGATTTCTAAGCATAGAATACATAAACATATTAAATATAGACTTCAATACTTTAGTGATTTGGTGTTCTTCTAGTTTGTGGATATTTCCTTCATTGATGTAGATCCCAATCCATCCATGCCTTCTCATCCTACAAGACTCTTATCCCTGTTCTCCCACAGTTTTGCTACATTGTGCTGGAGGGCATCCTCTATGTTATAGGATCCTAGATCTAGAATGGGAAGGGACCTCAGAGGTCATCTAGTCCATCCTTCTCATTTTACAAATGAGGAAACTGAGGTTCAGAGAAGGGAAGAAACTTGTCCACGCTCATACATGTAGTAAGCATCAAAGGCAAATTTGGGACCCAGGTCCTCTGATTCCAGAACCAGTTCTCTTTCCACTCTACCATGCTGTCTCCTGGGCAGCAGTACAACACTTGAGATGTCCATCTGTTATCCCTTGCTCTTAATACACGACCAGTCCCCCTTCATTTCCTATCATACATTTCTTCCATGATATCCCTTAAGCTTTGCTATCTTGAACATACAATTATGTTGTGGCCTACATGCACTCCCATGTGTATTTCCCATTTTCCTTTGAGTTATTGCCCTTTAGGTCATCCACAACTGTGAATCTTTATAGATTGTGGCATTCCAAGATTTACAACCATATAGTATCACCAGGAGAATATTTGTGCTGAAAAAGTGGGGGTTTTGGCTGGGTAGCAGGGTCATTAAAAGTGCTGAACAGGTTTCTAAATGCAATTCAGACTACTCTAGCCTTCATATTAAATTCTGGGCCCGACATATCCATCTTCAGTGTCTGTCCCAGATATATACTGCTGGACTAACTCAACAGAATCGCTATCTAGTTGCATAGCACAGTCTGGATAGTAGACATTTTTTATCTGTTCTGTTTTTCCTATATGGATTGCTAGGTTGATCTCTTTTGAATAATCTTGAATTTCATTGAGGAAGCCCTATAACATTCTAGGACCTAATGCAATCAATATAGTAGTATCCACAGAATCATATGAGGGAACCCCATTCCATTTAGACCTATATCAATTGACATTCATAACCAGATTATTGAACAGAGTTATATCTGTGTTCATATTTATAAAAGACATGAAGAAAGTCTAAATAAACATATATATTATATATATATACATATATATATGAAACAATAATATTATGCAGATAATTTCTTGGGGCTTAATTATATTCTCTAGTTTTGCTGGCATGAACCTTGCTGTGATAACCAAACTTGAAAAGAATCCCTCTAAATACTGTCATCCAAAATTTCTGTTTATGATCCATTTGATTTTTTACAAATGGGTTATCAACGCTTTTAGGGTCTCTTTGGAATCTGAAACTGAGGGGAAGCTGTTTTGTCTTGTTGTCTCCTGTTAAGCCTGCTGTTTTCTATTTCTCCTGTCCTGTTTTATAGTAGGATATATTCCAAGAATATTGAGTTAATGGGATCAGTAATGGGTTAAGAAATCTTTCTGTTCGCTCACCCTTGCTATTTATCATTGAAAGCAAAAACTGAAATCCAGGGCCCAAAGAAGATAAACCTGCTTGTTTCCCAGAAGGACTATAGATGTCTGATCACCTACCTGATAAACAAGGTACATTTATTTACATGCACGTGCGCACACACACACACACACACACACACACACACACACACACAGTGGGGGGTGGAGGAGCATATGAATTAATCAATTCTCTTTCCCTAGCTGTAATAGGCACCTAGGCGGCACACTAGATAGAGTGCTAGGCCTGAAGTCAGGAAGACCTGAGTTCAAATTCAGTCTCAGACACTAACTAGCTGTGTAACCATGGGCAACTTCTGTTTCTCTTACTTTCCTCATCTGAAAAATGGGAATAATAAATGTACCTACTTCTCAGGGTTATTGTGAGGATCAAATAAAATAATATTTGTAAACTGCTTAGCGCAGCTCCTGGCACATAGTAAGCACTATATAAATATTAGCTATTATTTTATGGCTAGAATACTGTCTTTCTCCTCTAACCCATGATTCTGAGTCACTAATAAACTCTGTAGCTTTCTTTATAAATGGGTGGGAGAATGTTTTAGCAAGATTTAGACTGGCAAAGTACAGTAAACTCTCAGCAAAGCTATATGTAGCAGCTTCCTGGTATTTTTAGTGTTCTCTATTTCTACGTGTGTTTCTTTGAGGAGGAGGTCTACTTGATTGGTTTGATAGTAGAACAGATTTACTCAGGATAGAAGTTAGAACAACACTAAGCTCTTCTTGGGAAGGAATTGAGCAGAGCTTTACAAGTGGCAAAGATTGGTAGGGGGTAAGGCTGGGTCATGCATAGATTTGGCCTTTGGCAAAATGGTGATGAGATAGTCTATACTGTTTACTACCATCCCTAACTTTGACCCCTCAGGACTGTGTAGCCAACGCATGTTCTAGACCTTTCCATCAAACCTTATCTATCATAAAAGGTGTGATGGTTGAGGCAGTATGTGTTTTAGCACATACTGTGAGTATGCTTTAAGTATAATATTGATCTTTCCCTCACTGGAGAGAAATATCATGGCCTTAATGCTTAGCTAATATGGGGGAGGGAGGGAAAAGAAGGAAAGAAAGAAGATGGAAGGATGGAAGGAAGGAAGGTAGTAAAGAAGGAAGTGAGGAAGGAAGAAAGGAAGGAAAGAAGGAAAGGAAGGAAAGAGGAAGGAAAGAAAGAAGGAAGGGAGGAAGGAAGGAAGGAAGGAAAGAAGGAAATGAGGAAAGAAGAAAGGAAGGAAAGAGGAAGGAAAGAAAGAAGGAAGGGAGGAAGGAAAGGAAAGAAGGAAAGAAGGAAGGCCTTTTTGATCATTGGAGTTGTCATCCCAAAGGGGAATGGGTTGCCTTGGGAGGTTTTTCCTCACTGGAGGTTTTCAAGAAGAGACTCTCCCTAGAGATGTTGTAGAGATGATTCTTGTTGAGAAATTGGTTGGACTAGATGTCCTTAGAGATCCCTTCTAACTCTTACATTTTGCAATTCTGTAGTTTTGTGATTTGGGGAGTGGGTCTAGTTTAGACTAATTATTTGAGTTCTTGGAAGAAAGGATTGTCATTCTTTGAAAAGTTAAGTCCTTAATTACTTCACGTAAAATATATTGAGTACTTGTTATACACAAGGAGGCGTGATAGTTGCTGTTGAGCACAAAAAGATGACTAAGACCTTTCCTGCCCTCATAAAAGCCAGTGTCTAGAAACCCCTTTCATTCAGGGCAGTATAGATCTGCCATGAAAGAAGTCTAGAGGGCTATGGAAATTTAGAGGAGTTACAGAGCTTGGGGAAGACCTCATAGAGAAGGCAGCTTTGAAGATAGGCCTGGAAGGATGGGTAGAGTTTTAACATACTAATATGTGAGGAAATTCCAGGGATACAAACGATTAAGAAATAGGATCCTTTTTTGTTTCAGGATAGTGCATTACACATAGTAGTCACTTCATAAATGTTTGTGGAATCGAATTGAATTGTTGAATGAGTGCTAAGAAAAGGTTACCTTCTAATTCTGCCTGCTTTCTGTTGGCAAAGGTATGAGGGGGGACTATTGAAAGAGAATGTGCAAAAAAAGCACGGAGCCTTGAAAGTCCAGGGGCAGATCACAGATTACTATTACTTAGTACTTAAAGATTGGCCATGTAGACCAAACCCTTCATCTTCCTCATGAGCAGACTAAAAAGGTAGAGTCTGATTTGGCTGGAACTTACAGTGTGTGAAGGGAAGTAATACTCGATAAGGCAGGAAAGGTATGTTGAAGGCAGATTATAGAGGGGTTGAATGCCAGATTTTGTCTTCTACTGAGGGAACAATTGGTTTTTAAGTAGGGGAGTGATTTGGTCAGAACTGGAAGCTGTGGAATTAGTTCTAGATTAGAAAAAGGAGAGCCTAGAGGTAGTGTGGGTAATTGGACTGGGCTGGATGGGAGGCTAGTACTATGATAAGAGGATAATAGAATTGAAAGTCATGCAAAGGACCTTACAGGCAATTGAGTCCAATCTTCTCATTTTACAGACAAGGAACCTTAGGCCCATAAAAGGAAAGTAAACTGCCCAAAGTCACACAGATAGTTAGCAGCAGAACCAGGACTGCAACTTAGGTTCTCCAAATCCAGTGTGAGATTGCTAGTCAACAAGAAATGAATAAAAGGTAACACTGGGTGGGCTCAGCTAAGGTCAAATAGCTTGGATTCACATTTGACAGTTCGAAATGATGTTGTCCAGTAGCTCAGTGGCTGAGGGTCTGCTCAGATCTGAGCTAGCATGTGTTGGTAGAGCTGGATTCTGGGGCTTTCTTTTGCCTTGGTTTTTAATTACCAACTAGTGATGTAGCACTGAACATATTTCAGAGACTTAAACTGAAAGCATCAGCCACCAAAGAGTTCCATTTCTGATGGTGAAAAGGAATTTGGGAGATTTTTTAGGAGCCAGAGGGTTATATTTCCAGCAGGAACCCATTTATTTTCTGAATTGTAATGTTTAGGTGTTGGTTTGAAGGGGAAATTTCTATTCAGCCAACATTCTCTCCTCTTCTGTCTCCCCTCTGTTCCTGTCCCCTCCCCATTATTTCTCCCCTCCTCTCCTTCCTCTGGTCTTCTCTCTACCCTCCCCTCTTCATCATCTCTTTCCATTCCCTTCTCTTCTTTATCTTCTACTTTCCCCTCAACCTCTCCTCTTCTCTCCCCCCCCCTTTCTCTTTCTTCCCCTTCCCCTCTCCTGGTCTTCTCCCTTCTCTTCTCTTCTTTCTCCTTTCCCCCTGGCCTGTTATAACATCCCTTCCCTTTTCCCCACCTCAGTTCTACATTTATCCCACATCTGCTTTGTAGACACTGTGCTAGGCCATAAAAAGATAAAAATCAAATCCCTCAAGAAGCTTCCACTCTGTTGGGGGGGAGACTGCAGATTCATAAGTAATTACGAGGAACATGGACGAGGGGGAGAGCGCTAACAACAGGGATATATGGAAAAGCTATCTCCTCCCCCTTCCCGACCAAGGGAGAGTTCATTTTTGAGGTCTGGGTTGAGATTTAAAAGGGACTAATCAGGAATTACGAGGCAAACGGGATCATGTCTTTGCCAATGCTTGAACAGCAAGCAGCCCGCGATTAATTAGCTGAGATCTGAGATCTCTGCCTGTTGCAGGTCTGGAGGAATCCCTGAGAGTGTACCTGGAGTGCTTTAAGGTTGCTAAAGCACCCGCCTACATGCAGGTGCCACACACAACAAAACAACGAGTAGGTTGATACTGTTAAGCTTCTCTTCCCACTCCCGCCGAGAAGGAAGCCCAGGCTCTGGGCCTCGGGAAGGTTTTCATTTCCCCGGGGTCACATAGCTAGAAGTCACTCCGTGTTAGAGCAGCAGGTCGCTTGGGTTTCCCCGCCAGCACTCACAGGTTGGACGGCAGGCCACGGCGCCCAAGCTCGGGGTTCCGACGGCAATGCCCTAGCAAGGGAGCCTTCTCGGGGGTCTTCCAGGCTGCCCCCAAGGCCAGGCTGGGGGTAGGGAGCCGCGGCTTCGCTTTCGGAGAGAACGGACAAACAAACGATTTTTCGAGCTGGCCGGTGCCCCGGCCCGGGAGGGAGCCCCATGCACGCAGCTGTGAGGCAGGAAGAGGCTGCCCAGGTGCTCGCGAGCCTGGTCGTCAGGACCAGTGACCTTGGCCGTTGCTCGCCCATAAGACATTCTTTTGCGAGGTCCCTCGTGACGCAACCGTCTCTGGCCCTACCGCATTGGCTCGCACGCACGTCAGGAGGGCAGCAGCCTCCCGGGCCACCCACAGCCTCGGCCCTAGCCGGGGGCTCTCGCTCTCTTTCATTCCCAGCCTGTGAATTGCGTAGAATGAAATGAGAGCGCGGCTCGGAAAGAGCTCGGGAAACCGTAAAGCACCCACAAAGAATAAGGGATTATGCTTCCAACCGGCCATTCATCATAGCACTAACAGCTGAGCCAGGGCTCTCCCTCACGTCTTCCAGGAAAGCAGACCTCCCTACAGCGGGCTCGGGGGTGCCCCCTTTTCACCTGCACCTTGCAGGCTCAGGGGGTGAACAGCGTAAGCAAATTCCCCCGCACTCAGCTCTGCCCTTGGGTGGCAGTGGAAAATGCGCTTGCTCCTCAGGTGACCACCGAGGACATAGGTTCCTCTGCGGGCTCTGAGCTTTGGTATCTCTGTGCATCTGTAGAATGAAGGGTTCAGACTAGGTATCTCCTCAGGGCCTCCCCCCCCTCCCCTTAAAATTGTGACCTTCTAAAGTATGATCCTCATTGGAAAGGGTAGAGCTAAGTTTCTTTGATTAGCTGGTGTGCCTGGAGGTATACAAGCTAGGGTGACGCCCCAGCCCCGAAGAATTACGAATTACGTCCGACTTCTTGAATACCACACTCTGAGCATGTTGGGGGCTACCTCTAATCTAAACTTATGAAACATTGAGGACTTTGGTCCAGACAATCGTGTGAGGTGGGTGAGCGCTTCAAATTTTCACATCTGTTCTTTTATTTGATTCTGATGGAAGACTACAGTCCTGTGAGCTAGGCAGGGGGAGGATTGTTCTAGAAAGTTCTCCGAGCTCTCTGAGAAGAGCAGTAAATACCAATCTGTGGCAAGAAGTAGAATGCCGACCACATTTTGCTAACTAATAAATTGGTAGAATAATTCCATTTAGGCAAGAGTGGCTCTACCTGGGAAATTAATCACAGGGTTTTGTACTGTCCTTTTTTTTTTTCTCTTGGCTCTAGTCCCCAATCCATCCCACTACAATGCCAAAGTATAAACAGGTACAGTCTGAATACATGGGTTGGTGCAATGGTTCTGCCATTTACTACCTGGGTGATTCTGAACTTCCATTTCTTCCTCTGAAAAATGAGGGTCTAAGACCCTTTAAAGTCCCTTCCACAAAATACTATAATTCTAATTGGTGGACCAGATGGCCTCCTTTGGGGACATTGAATGTCTCGGGAAGTGCTTTCCAGTGAGAAGACTATTAACAGAAGCCTAGATTTACTTTATCACAGTTTTTGGAAATTTGCTTTCATAATAGGCTTTAAAATAAATGTGTTCACCAAATATGGGACAGTCTCTGGGCTCACAGCTACTGGAGGCATTGGTGGAGCAGGCAGATGCATATTCAGGAAGTGATCTAGAACACATTCCAGAAGTTGGGGAAAATAATGACAGCTTTCTTTTACCTTCAGTGGTCATAAATACATAGGGTAAGCCACAGAACTCAGTGCACTGATGCTATTGTATCCATCAGAAACTAAATATTATTCAAAAGTTGTGTGAATTGGGAGGGGGGCAATTTGAACAATCTCATTCAGATCCACAGTAAAGTAAAAAAAAAAAAGAAAATGTTTGAACACAACCTAGCTTGGACAGGATGGTCTAAGAGAAAAAAGAATTCAACTCCAGAAGACCTGGTATCTAGAAATGTCCCTATCAGCAACTAGCTGTGTGATCTTGGATATGTCACAACCTCTCTGAGTCCTTGTCTCTTCCTTTGTAGGATCAGAGAATTAGTGCTAGAAGGGGGTAGACAACTTCATGATCACTAGACAGTGCTGAGTTTGGACCAAGGGGTAGGAGAGTCAGGTTTCAGCTCATCATATGGAGAACTTTCCTCCAACAATGGCATAAGCTGCCATGATAAATACTGAGCTCTCTGATACTAGAAGTATTCAAGCAGAGGCAAGATAGCCACCTGACTGGGATAGTGGAGAAAGGATTGAAAGATGGAGACCTGCCACAGTAGGGTGTCAGTTGACATTGCCAGGACCATCCTATGCCAACAATAGATTAGTCTAAATGAACTTGGACAATAAGATTGTTGTTATTGTAAGTTTAAACTAGATAGGAATCTCAAGCTGAACTAAAATAATACTAATAACTCTCTTCCCTTTCTCACAACTCTGAGCTGAGCAATACAAGTATTACTAGTGTTATTTTGCAGACACACACCTGACATATATATATATATATATATATATATATATACACACACACACACACACACACACACACACACACACACACACACACACACATATAAACCTTTATAAAGGTTTAACAAAACGGTGACAATCCCAGATGGATATTTCTGTGGTCGACAAGGGACATTCTCTTAGAAATTTGAGGTTGATATTATTTTCCCTTCTAATTTTCCCCTCCTCCTTTGGCCTCAAAATGGCTCCTGTCAACAGAGCTGGTGGACAGAGTGAGTATGATAGAAAATGCATGGGATTAGTCAAGAGGGTTCAAAAGATGCTGAGATGGCAGCTTGTATGCCAGTCTTCCTCAGGATGGGCCTATGCTAGTGGTAGGAGAAAGGGGAATACAGAGAAGAATCTGTGGGGATTTGAGAAGACATTAAAAGGCTAAATAGTAAAGGGGGGAAAGGGACTATTACCTTGAAAGTAGCACTTCCCACATTCTAAAATTGCATGCCTGTAAAGAGGCAATATTCCTAAATTTCTCACCTTAACTTGAACCTCAGCACATGCTTCCTCAGTTCAGGAAGTCCTCAAGAATGTTCCTAGTGATTGGCAGACTCAATGAAATTGATCATAGTCAATCCTGTAGGTAATATGTAGGTCTGTTACTTTTACTATTCAATATGGTGTTATTGAATTTACTGAAAGAATGTGAGAGTTGGAAGATCATGAGATCATAGATTTAAAGCTATAAAGAACCTTAGAGCTCCAACCCCATTACAGAGGAGAAAACTGAAGCCCAGAGAGGGTCAGTGATTTGTAAAGGGCCACACAGCTAGTAAGTAATAATGTCAGGTTTGGAACCCAGGTCCTGTGATTTCAAATCCTAACTTCTTCCACTGTACCATATTTGTTTTAACCTAATGGAAATTGGAAAACAAATTTGACATAAATGTATCTATCTTGTCTTCTTTAAAATATGGTCAAGTCCACTACTTACTTTCTGTTTGACCTTGGGCAAGTCACCTAATGTTTCTAAACTAACATTTGCTCATACGTAAAGTGGAAATGATAATATTTCCATCATCTACATCACAAGGAGGTTGTAAAGGCTGACTGTGATACAGAATACGCAAGTCCTCCACAATTGTCACTGTATTGAAAAGTCATCTATGTGGCAGGCGCTGCACTGAATGCTGTACAAATATCATATCATTTGATCCTCACAACAATGCTGTTATTATCGTTCTCATTTTGCAGAGGAGGAAACTGAGGCAAACAGAGATTAAATGACTTGCCCAGGGTCACAAAGCTAGTAAGTGTCTGAAGTGGTACGTGGACTCAGGTCTTCCTGGCTCCAGGTCCCCTGCTCTGTACACTGTCTCACCCGGATGCCCCTGATGACTCAGTATCACTGACTTTAGTTGCTTTTGTATGGTTAGGGCAGGATTGTGAGCTTGAAAAAAAGATGGGAAGACCTGAGCCCTGAATGGAGGAATTCTAAGAGAGAAAGAGGAAGAGAAGATCTGGGAGGTGAAAGGAAAGGAAAGGAGGGCTTGGTAAAAGAAGGAGGAAAGAGTGGGACAGAAGAAGAAAAAGGGCAGTAGGAAGAAGGGGGGGTTGGTAGCAGGGGTAAACAAAAAGGAAGGGGAGGAAGGAGAGAGGGAGAGGGAGGGGTAAATGAGGAGGTGGAGAGAAGGAGAGATAAGAAGAGGAAGGAGGTGGTAGAAAGATGAGTATGTATCAGAAGAGGATCAGAGGAGGAGCTGAAGAGGAAGGGAAAAAAAAGAAAGAGGGGGTAAAGGTAGAGTCAATGAACATTTTTAAGTGCCTACCATATGCCAGGTGTTGGGCACTGTGCTAAGCTGTAGGGGAATGGAAAGAGAGGTTGGAGGAAGGCTGCTATAGGGGAAAGAGGATGAGGAGAAGAAAGTGACAGATTGAGACAGGAGGAAAAGGGCTGAAAGGATCAGGGGTAGGGAAGAAGGAGAAACAGGGTGAAGCTTGTGGGGGAAGGGAGGTACAAGGACCAGGCATTTTGGGAGAAGGAAGAGGAGTCTGGTCAAAGTGGGAAGAAGAAGAGCAGTGGGAAGAGGAGGCTTAGGATGGGTGGCTGTGGGGTAGAAAGAGGAGGGGAACATGGCTGAAGGAGGAGGGAAAGAGGGAGTCGAAGGTCAGGGAGGACAGGGCTAGGAGGAAGAAACTGAAGGAATAGCAAGGAGAGGACCATTGAGAAAGCAGAGGCTTCCTGGTCTCCGTTCTCTTTACCAGTTGAAACTGCAAGGGAGGCTCAGATGACTTTATTGTGGTCAGTCCTTTCTCCTTTGCTAAGGGTAAGGCTCACTCTCTGGGCTCAGCCTCCTCTGCCTCCTTGCCCATCTACCTCCACAGTGTGGAGACTCCAGAAAGCACTTTCCCTTCCTGTAGGTTAACCAGAAAGCAGCTAGTGGCAAAGCCTGTTTTCTTGAGGCAGAGACAGGCGCAAAGAAACTGGCCCAGTCTAGAGCCATCAAGAAGCCTAGAAAGGCAGAGACCCGGTGAAGAGAGACATGGAGAGAGCAAGACGGCCACTAGATTTCTTCTTGTTTATCCTCTAGTTGTAAGGCTTCTGTCAGGCATTCATTCTTTGGAAAGAGCTTTTGCTGTGAGTTGAAAGGACCTCTTAGAGACCAACCTCGCCCTCCCTTATTTTACAGAGGAAGTAACTGAGTGAAGGAGAAAGCAAGTGACTTGTCCAAGGTCATACAGCCAGTAAGTAACAGAATTAAATCCTGTTCTCAATTCCATTCCAGTTGGTCTTCCCATACACTATACTGCCTGCTATTGTTGAAACTGACTAGAAGCTGAACATTTTGCCCTGCTAGCTGGATCTCCATATTATGGGAAGCAAGGTGGTGTAGGCGTAGAATGCTGGTTTAGCATGCTGACTGTAAAGCTCTTGGGTCCTATTGATGTTTCAGCTGAATAAAACTCTAGCTTTTTCATAGAATAGGGATAGTGGTAGTGGTGGTGAATGATGGTGGTGGTGGGGGTGGTGGTGGTGGTGATAGGGGAGATAAATAAAGCCAGAACAGGGGTAATAAACTTGAGGAGAAGGGATAGATTGATGGTAATAAAAAGCAGAGTTCGGAAGAGGAAGGTAGGGGAAGGGGGCAGGATAGATGTTTGTGGTCAGAGAAAGGAATTAGAGATGCCTGGAGCCTGAAAATTATTTGTACCTTTTCTCATTGCCTGGGTCTGTTTTTTTGATCAAATTAATGCTCAACAATACTTGTCGACTGAATGAATGAATTTTTGAACTTTTAGGAAAAACCTCCAATCTTCCATCACCCTCCCCCTTCCTGAGGAAGGAATGCCCTTAGGCTTGTTCTAGCTACCTAGCTACCTATCTATCTATATGTATATTATCTTTATGTTGTATTTAAGGGACCTTCCTCCAGTCTCTGCCAGTTCTTGTGGCAGTGGCGTTTCTCTTCCCTCCTATTACCACAAAGAGTTAACTGACCCTGAAGATAAAGCTCATTCAGATAACTCAGGACTAGCATCTCTTATTCACCTACTGGGCATGAGAGCTGGTTTGTGTGAGCCTAAAAGGTGGCACCATGTGAAGCTGTTGCTAACTGATTTCATGTGTTAGATGCAATGCCTCTTCACGTTGCTGATCTTTTCAAGTATTACTGGTGTACTCTGTGCTCACTGACGCCAAGATCATAGGATCACAGGCTCAGAGCTGGAAGGAACCGTGGCTAGCGACTTCATCCTAGGACCAGGAAGTGGAAGTGACAATAGCAATCTTACCGTTCAGTCATGGAAGAGATCTGCTGCTGAAGTAGTGTAGTGAGCTCTTTGGCCACAGAGGAGTCCAAGCCGGGGCTGGTGGAATCACCTCTCTGGCCGAGCGCAGAGACGGTGATTTCCAACTCTGGGAGTCTGTCATTCCTTTTTGGGCTTCATTCTGCAATCTTTGCAGCTCTCTTGTACTAGCTGCGAGTGGAGGGGGATTTTCTTCTCCTGCTGCTTTTTGCATCAGTGGCAAAAGATACGATCTATGTGTAGCCATGAAACCTGTCAGCAGTTAGAAGCCCAAGCAAGTGTATACTTGGATGAAAGGTATGCTATTCGAATTCTTTGGGGAATTGTCTTTTTACTTGAATGCATTTAATCAAATACAGGATCCAGCTCCTGTATTTGATGGCAGTTCTGGATGACAGGAATTAAGGGAGCAAAACTGTGGGCATTTTCCCGAGCTGCTAAGTGGTTCGGGCATGCAGTCTCTGAGCTTTCGCAGTGGGAGCTGGGGCTGCTGAGCGTGCAGAGCCCCGGCTCCGGGAGAAGCGCTGGGAATCTCGGTATCTCGTCTTGCCGTTTCATTCACAGCTTTGCTTGCAAACGTGGGGGAAGCATGCTTTGGTAGGTGTGACCGCGAGCTGGTTTTTTAAAAGAATATGCTGTAAACCTGAATGCTTTTTTTCTTTAGGAAAATCTGGTTTTAATGTATTTGCTTACAGTTATGGATTTCAGGTATTCATTATTGAAAGTGATAGCAATAGAATTGCTTTTTGGATACTGATGTTAATATCTTTTTTTATATTATTGAAAATGATTTTAGAAGCACTGAAAATATCGGGAGGAGGGAGGCAAAAATGTCCTGTTTTACTAAATGAAATATATGCTAAGATTGTGCCTGGGGAGATTGTGTGTGTGTGTGTGTGTGTGTGTGTGTGTGTAATAGAGAGATAATCCCACACCCTTGAGTAACAGGTGGGAGCTTGGAAGACAGCTTATGGGCTAGGGAAGGGAGTGGATGAGAGTATCCGGGGAAGAAAAATGCTGGAGCAGAAAAGGAGAAAAGAAAATGTTTAGCTGAGGAAAAATCTGTAGCTTCTGCCTGAATCTTCCTGTGAGCTGTGAAGAGACAAGTGCCTTGGGAAAGAAAAAGCTGTTTCCCTTGCTGAGAAGCAGCACTGGGGTTTCTGTGGCCAGGAATTTTCTGTTAGGTGAGATGAGGAAATGGAGCTGGGAAATACTTGCCATTAGGGATGCCGGGCCTGGCATTTGGCAAAAGCAAAACGATGACCTATCTTACAAAGCTATGCCACCTTTATGACTTTGTGTTTAGTGCTAAAAAATTGTTTTAATGAAATGAAGAATTTTGCCATCAGCAAATTCAGGATGCTCAGTTACCTGGTACAAACCCTGGGAAAAAAGCATTATTAAGATACAGATTGGAATTTGTGAGAGGCAGTAGCATTTCAGATGAAGCAGGAAGAAATTTCACATTTTCCTCCAGTCACCTTCTGGCTTTAAAATATATTCATTTAACAGCCATTTATGAAGCACCTACCATGTGTAAAGGGTGGTTAGGTGGATAGAGTGCTTGGCCTAGAGTCAGGAAGACCTGGGTTCAAATTTGACCTCAGATACTTCTTAGCCTTGTGACCCTGGCCAAGTCATTTCACCCTTTTTAACTCTGTTTCCTCCGCTGTAAAATGAGCTGGAGAAGAAAATGGCAAACCACTCCAGTATCTTTGCCAAGAAAACCCCAAATGGGGTCACAAACTTAAACACGACTTAAACAACTGAACAACAAAACTATGTGGAAAGCACCCCGGCTCTATCCATTACCCCACTACACTAGTGGTGCCACTTTCAGGGGGGAAAAATACCAATCAAGTGGGAAAGGAGAAAAAAGGCAGCAGCTCAGAGGAGGAGATTTAATCCCAACTTCAGGCTAGTTTAGGGGGCATCTTCTATTACCCTATGACCCCTCTAACCCACAGCTGTTTTCCCTCATCCTATTCCCTCCCCTCTTCTTCCTTGCACCAGGCCCCATCCCTCCCCAGGCCTGTTCTTTCCCAACCTTTTCCCTCTTCTTAGTCTCAAATCTTTAGGAGCTAAATGATTTTTTTTTTCAGTTTTCAATGAAAGAAAAACAAAGGGAAAAGGATGGAGGGAGAAGGTAGCTTGTTCTCAATCCATTTAATTTTAATGTTCTCCTGTTCTCTTCCCTTATTTTATACCTCCCCCCCAAAATGTCTGTCTGTCTGTCTCTCATTAGACAATCAGAAATAGGGCTAAATGATTGTATTCAGTTTTTAAGGAAAGAAAAAGGAAGAATCTTTGAGGATCTATTGCTACATTCTCACCTACCTCTTTTCCTACTAATCCCCTCCCTCTATTCCCTCATTTTCTTCCTGTCTATTCCCCTTTTCCTCTTCTCCTTTTCATCACAGATCACAGAATCAGCTAGAAGGGAATTGAGAGATTATCTGGTCCATGGCCTCCTTGTTTTAAAGATAAGGAAACTGAAAACCAGGAGGGGGATTGACTCTAAATCCAGCTTCTTTTATCTAATGACATTTAAAAATTTTTTTTTAAAAATATATTTTATTTCACCCCCATTACATGTTAAAACATTTTTAACATTAAAAAAAAGTTTTGAGTTCCAAATTCTATCCCTCCCTCCCTCTCTCCCCTCCCTCATCCCTGAGATGATAATCAGTCAGATATAGGTTATACATGTGCAATCATGTAAAACATTTCCATCCTAATGACATTTTTAAAAAGAAAATATTCCAATGTACTTTCCCCCCCTTTTTAAAGTCCCCCCGTGACGCTACTTAGGAGATAGGACTTTGGGCAGCAGAGCAGGGCCCCATTCTTCTCTCCTTTTTTCCTCCCCTCTCCACCCCCTTGCATTTCAGCCCCAGATTGTCTCTGCTTTCCAGCCCTTTCCTAGCCTCCTCCTTATACTCGCTCTTCTGCTCCAAGATATACTTTTACAATCTATGTGTCTTTGTCAGAGCCAAACTTAAACTGAAATCTTTTGACACACAATCTTTTCAACTCTCTATTCACCATATTTGACTCTTCCCCTTCTCTCCTCTATTTCTTCCCTCACTTTTCTGCATCCCTCCCCAACCTCCCCATCACTGTCTCCCTTCTTCATCTCCTCCTTTACCTCCTCTTCCTCCTCCTTAGGATCATTGTTTAGAGCTAGAGAAGGGACCCTATAGATCAAATGAGCTAATACTTTACAAATTTTAAAGGGCTATATAGTGCTAGCTATTAGTATTAGTCCAACGCCCTCATTTTACAGTTGTGAAACTGAGTCATGTGACTCATTCAAATACATAGAGCTGTTAGTGTCAGACTTGAGTCATTCCTTCCCTTCTCCAACTTCAGTTCTTCCACTCTTGCCTCAACACTCTCTGGGAACCAGTCTGGATCCCTGATCACCAGATTTGAATTCTTTTTAGTATCCTATGATCCATGCCTATTCCCTTCTTCTTCCCTTCTTTCTTCCCCTTATTCTATACTCTCCAGTTTTCTAAGTTCTTTCCACCCCTCCCCCCATCCCCTCCAGTCAGTCAGCCAACAGGTATTTATTAAGTGTTTAGTATGTGTCAGGCATTGTGCCAAGCAATAGGGGTTAAAAAGAAAGGCAAACCTGGTTCCCCAGTCTACACACCTACTCCTTGTTTTCTTCCTTTCCTTTATCTGTACTCCCTTTTCTCCTTTCCCCATTTCCCCCTCAGCATTTTTGGAAGGGACATTAGAGGTTATGGAGTCTAAGCCCCTTATATACAAATGAGGAAACTGAGGCTTAGAGAGGTTAAGTGGTTTGTCCAAGGTCACATGGATAATCCATGGCAGAGGCCAATCAAGCTAGGGTCCTTTGACTTTCAATCCAGCCTTCTTTCCACTCTACCATATTCTATATCCATTCTAACAATTCCATCACAAATTGTTAGGTCTAGAAGAGACCTTAGAAATTCTGGAGTCCAATGGCCCCATTTTACAGATGAGGAAACAGAAAGTGAAGGAGATCTCTAAGGTTTACAAGTATTTTATTTTCTCATTTGGGTTGAGTCTCACAAAAATCTTGTGAGGTAGGTGCTAAATTATTAATCCCATTTTACAGGTGAGGAAATTGAAGCAAAGAGAGATTAAATGACTTGCCCAGGGTCACACAGCTAGTACACGTTTGAGGCATTATTCCAACTGAAATCTTTGTGACTTCTAACACCCCTATGCTACTCAGACCCTCCAACTAGTAAAGAGGAAATCTCCCTTCCCAGGCTTTCCCTCCCCCAACTCTTTCCTTCCATGACTTTGTGTCAGAATATCCCCCTCTTCACACCAACACAGAAACATCTCTTGTCGCTCTAGTTTACCCATACACCTCTTTGTTACCCTTAAACCAGACAAACTGACTTTAGCAAATTTTAAACTGGGTTTTGCTAATGTATCACAGAAACAAGGGAGGGGGGATATAATGAGGTGGAAAGCAGGAAGACTAGGTTTTAGTCTGAACTAGGATAAGTCACTTTATCTTCCTGGGCCTTAGTGTCCTCATCTGTAAAAATGTGTGTCTGAGGGAGGAGAGCTGGATGATTCCTAATGTCCCTTCCAGCTCTGAAGATCGGTGACTATGATTTAAGTGATTAGATCACACCGCTGAAGGTCAAGGAAACCTCAGAGTCTGTTGCAAATTGTGGTAATGTTAACCAATTTAAGCATTTATCCTCTATTGTATTCATATGAGGTTGTAAGACAAGGCAGCCTAATTAATTATACCATGTCACAGTCTCATGAAGTGTATTTATTTGAAAAGAATTCAATTAGACTTGGACATTGGTAGCTTATGTTTGTAATTAGTACTTCATATCAGCTCCTTTGATGGATATATTAGCTTGGATATTTTCAAAATTCACTTTGTCATAAAAAGCAGATGATCTGATTAGTCCTAATTATCTTGTTTATGGGACTATTGACTTGGGTACTTTCAGGGCTTTCGTTGTTTTATAAAGATACCACCAACATTCTCTTCTCAATCTGAGTCCTTTACCCTTCTTGCTAGCTGGCAGCTAAGGGTGTGGTGGAAAAAGAGCTCTGGGGGGCAGTGAGGTGTCGCAGTGGATAGAACACCGGCCATGGAGTCAGGAGGACCTGAGTTCAAGTACAGCCTCAGACCAAACACTTGACACTTACTAGCTGTGTGACCCTGGGCAAGTCACTTAACCCCATTGCCTAGCAAAAACAAAACAAATAAAAAATGAAAAGAGAATTGGGCATGGAAATGAAGATTCTGGTTTTGAGTCCCAGCTCTACCATGTCTCTTGCTGTGTGACCTGAGGTAATATTGTTCCTCTCTGAGCTTCAGTTTCCTTCCTCTTCTTCTTCTTCTTCTTCTTCTTCTTCTTCTTCTTCTCTTCTTCTTCTTCTTCTTCTTCTTCTTCTTCTTCTTCTTCTTCTTCTTCTTTTGCTAGGCAATTGGAGTTAAGTGACTTGCCCAAGGTCACACTTCAGTTTCCTTCTTAAGAGGGGCTTGGACTAGATTATTTTTACCATTCCATGAGCTCTGATCCTGTATCTTGCTGCTCATGTGACCCCTCCCCAAAGAGGTAGAGATTTGCACTCTGGCCCCATTGCAGCCCTAGACATGGGTATTTCTCATGAGGCAGTTTGGCTAGACCACCTGCTGTTTTAGCACACCCTTAGATTTCTAGGGTGATCAAATGGGAATTGGGTCATCTACTTTTCCTAAATCACTTCTTATAAAGCCCCTTATAATCCCCAAGAGGTTTGGCAAACTCATCTCAAAATAGAGACTGACTTTACAGGGGTGAAAATGCATCCCTAGCAGTTTTCCTTCTATCTTGTGGGTTCTAATGGGTTACAGCTGTGATGATCCAAAGCTTTGCAATAAATCCCAGGCCCCCAAGCATGCAGAACAGATTAGGTTTCTGGCTATTGCAATTTCAACTGAGCAGTAAGATGGCCGTGTGTTTTCATTTGTAATTTTTATTGGTTCTGTGACTAAGAATAAAGGATGGCTACAATTTATAAGTTTTTCCCAACACAGGAACCCGCTCCATACCCCCAAATACCACGTAGATACATCTCTGTTGCTGATGGCTGGAAGGAGATTCTCCCAACTAAGTGATTCTTTGGATCGAAGTTGGGCACTTGGAGAACTGCCTTAACACTCTGAAGCCCCTAGGCCGTCATTGGGCACAGAAATGCAATCATTTACTGATAGCCTGTGCCAAGGCTTGGCAACTCATGCGTGTGTGCTGAGAACACAAAACCTACTGCCACCATGCGGCAGGTAGGAGATTCCTCTCCTGGGGCCCGGTTTCCCTTTGTGATAAAAAAGTCCCTCCCTCTCTCCCCTTCTCCCAACTAATAAGAGACTAGGAGAAAAACCTTCCCCTCCTCCTCCATGTCTAAAGGGAAAGGGTTGACAATGATAAGGTTTGCTCCCATTTCTGTTGCCTTCTTTCAGATTAATTTTTTAATTATTTATTTATTTTGCAATTAACAAGGTTCTACCTCTTAAGGTTTGCTGCCCTGTTCCCCACAACAGCCCGGAGATAGGGAGTTTAGGTATCAGGATCTCCTAATTCACTAGCCATTAAGCCTCATTTCTCACATTCATGGTCCAGCACAGTCACCTTGCCTGTACTAGCTAGGAGACCCTCTCCTATCTGAGAAATTATAGTTGGATAAGCTATAATATGCTGAGTGTATCTGGTGGGTAGAGAGAGGGCCAGCCCATTAAGTTACAAATCAGTAGCGGGTCTGCCTCATCGAGGGGAGACCATACCCCCAAAAAATCACAAATCCCAACAAGAGAAGAAGAAAACCATGTAGAAAGCGCCTAAAAGAGAACCCCACAGGTTTGACAACCAGGCCCATAAAGAACCATCTTGTTTCTTCCCCCGCATCGGTTGTCAGAGCCGCGAGGGTGTTTAAATGTTGCCCATATGGCTGCCTGTCTGCTCTAGTGCAGTTGTAGTGTGTTTTGCTGTATAACATCTGAAATAATCTACCCAAGTGTTTTATTTTCTCCATTTGCAAACATGTAAAGTGTAACTCTCCATTTAAATGAAAAGTTGAATATATACTGAAGCCATGTTGCCTTTGGCTGGGGCTGGGCACTGAGCCCCTTTGCTTGGAGGTACTGGGGCTCTCCTCACAGCCCAAGGCTGATAGGGTACTCTGAAGCTGCACCCAGCGGGTTCATCCTTGCTTCTGGAGGAAAACCCCTTCCCACCCCCCATCCTATAATTTTCTTAGGCTAATAGTGGGCCCCAGTTGGCAAATAGAAAACTACCCTCAGTGGCTTCGGTGCTCCCCCTCCCCCCAAACATCTTGAAGAAAGGGAGGGAACAGGAGTGGCTTTCATTCATTTCTGATCAGATTGCATCAGCTCTGGGGGACTCAGCTGTGTGAGGCCTGGCAGGGGGCTGTGTTCTCAGCTCCTATGTTTTTTGGAGGGTGAACCCCGAACTGGAAAATGGCCTTCGAATTTACAGACCCCTAACAGGATCCTTAGTTTTGTGAATTTTTAAAAAAAAATTTTATGGACCTCCAACTGCTTCTCAAATCCCACCCTTAACCTTCCACTCCCAGTTCAGTGAGTTGCAATGTAAACAATCAATTTTCTAAACCGATTGAGGACTAAAATTCAAAATCCAGCCATTTTATTAATTGGCCTGAGCGGACATAGAATGAGTTAGAGTCCCTGATTACAAGTGGCCCAAGCCCTTTAATGCCTTTCCCGTCCCCAAATGAATTACTTGACACTGAGGTGCGGAGTCCAGGAGAGACTTTGGATTATACACCCTTAAACTGCCATCATCACAAGGGAGGGCTGTGTCCGAGTCTTGGGAATTAAGGAGAAAATAAAAAAATTCCTTGTGGAATTTGGGAAAGTCGAGTCGTCGGGGGGGGGCACTTTGCTTTATCTGTGTGATAGTTCTCCGGGTTAATACCTCCCACACGGGTCACTGACATCCCAAATGTGTCTAAATGAGAAATGCCACGTCTCGTCAATATCACTTCGTAATGGTCCGTGGTGCGGCCATTCCCAGCACGCTTATAGCTAATGTGGTTGACATGCAGAAAGAGACAGACGAGAGACAGGCGGGCAGGCGGGCGGCGAGAGCCGGCACCGGGAGGTGCAAAGCCACTGAGGAATCTGCGGTGGGGAAACCTGGCAGACGCTACACTGCCCCAGTTTGTCGCAGAGGCGACAAACAAGGACTAATTCAGTTGGTAAACTGATTAGTTGGGCTGCATTGATCCCGTTCAGAATAATTATAGGTTTAGCTTAAGGGTTTTCCTTAGCATGTAATTCCCTGATTTCCAGCAGCCTGGAGGGAGGGAGAAAGGGAAAGAGGGAGTTAAGGGAGAGCATGGACTTGGAGCAGGAATGCTGCTGACGTGCACGAAGCTCATTAGCATTCCCATCACACGAGCCTCTGGCAAACCCCTTTCGATCTTTCTGCTTTTCATTAAATCACTACCTGCTTTGTAGCCGCCTAACACCCACAGTGAGGCTCCCCCATTTACATAGCGCCTTCCTGGGTGCCAGCCCCGTGCCAGGTATGGTGTGATCAGCTTCCGAGACGGCTACAATAAAGCACTGCAGACATTAGTTGTTAAAACAAAACAGAACAAAACAAAAACCCTCACCATCCCAGAAGTGTTCTGTGGGAGATAAAATAGAAACCAGAGCCCATTCTTGGTACCTCTTGGTCGGATATGCCGCCTTTCTTGGCAACCTATCCATGCATCTGTGCATCTATCTATCCACCTCTCCTGGATCTTTCGAAGTTACTTTTATTTTGCACCCCAGAAAAATGCTTTTAGAATTGTAGCGGTTCTCAAAGACACAAAGCACAGATCACTTAGGTACAGAAATCCTGTAGGGCAGCTCCCCAGGCAGGGAGGCTGCCGAGAGGACTTTCACTCTGTGCAATAGACAATCACATAATAATACAATGGAATAGCGTCTCGTCCAGGGTGTACTCGTTAACGAACCGCCAGTATTCGATGACTTTTGGAGCTCTTTTTGTTATTGCAGGAAATTTTCATTTCTGCATTAGTAAAGAATATCATTTTCATCTGGGCTTGCTTCTAGATATAGGAGTTTTTAACCTGGTATCAGCGAACTTAAAATATATTTGGAAAACTGCATTTCAATATAATTGGTTTCCTTTGTAATCCTACATAGTTTATGCATTTAAAACAATTATTCTGAGAAGGGGTGCATAAGCTGCACTAGACTGACTACCAAAGAGGTTTATGACATTAAAAAAAAAGGTTAAGATAGACTTTAAATCTAGAGTTTTCTAAAAGCACTGATTTTTCCAGGATAAAAGGCTAGGACATATTTCTGCAGATAAACACACAAAATTCTTCAGGGCTCAGACTATTCTCTTCAGCTTGTTGGTAAATCAAGTGACCTGGTCTTTAATTTTTATTTTTGGTTTGGCTTTTATCAGCGTATGGGATACCAGGAGTAGAATCTTCCTCCACAGATGGTCAGCAGTGGTTATAGTCTTAGAGTTGCCTGGGGCACTGAGAAGTTAGGTGACTTGTCCATAATCATATAGCTAGAACATCTCAGAATATCCTGGACTAGAAATCAGTATGTGTCAGCGGTGGATTTGAACCCATGTCTCCCTAATTCTTAGGCCAGACCTCTACCTACTGCTCTAGGTTCCCCTTCTTCCCTCCTGGTCCTATCAGTGGGAAAATACAAAACATGCAATACAAATTTATAGATTCTCAAAGTTGAAAGGAACCTTAAAGGCCATCACATCTAATCATGAATCCCCTCCACAGAATCAAATCTCTGCTTGAACTCTCCAGTGAAAGAGCTAAACACGTCATAAGGCAGACCGCATCATATTCAGACAGTTCTAATTGTTAGAACTTGTTTCTTTTACCTGCATTAACTAGTTTAGATATCAGATATTATTTTCTGCATAGGACTATAATATAGAGTTGGCTTGAAAGGGTTAATATACTATGGCACTTTCCCCCTTCTTATGACTATATCTAGTTCAATTATTTTCTTTTAAAACTAAAACTCTTAAAAACAGCAAAATGTTCTCAGATGAAGAATTTTCAGACAGCTTATGAGCTCTTTTGAGAGTTGAAATTCATGATTTCATTTGTTCTCCTGACACTTTTGTAACAAGTGGGTTTTTTTACAGATGGAACAACTGAGGCACATATGTGAAACAGAGCTAGCAATAAGGAACAAAGAGCCCTCTTCCCAAAGGATGTGCTGTGATAATAACAGAGATTTTACACTTGTGAGGCTGTAACCCCTCACCTCCCCCCAACTCCCTGCATTCTCATGCACTGACATATAAACACACACACACACACACTCACACACACACACACACACACACTCGCATGTGCTCATACAAATTAATGATGAAACCAGAGAGAAACAGGATGGGGAAAGAGAGAGGACAATTAAAGGAGATACATTGTCATTATTTGTTAGATGTGGAAGGTTCTCTAAAAATTCTGGATTCTAGATGTTTAAGGCTGTCATTTGACCACCATAGGCTAGCTCTGTGTTGGTATACACACATATACATATATTATATATGTATATATACTACATATTAGCATGATAATATAAGAGCTGAATTTGATATAGTTTTTTTTTAAGTTTACAAAGTATATTACATACCTTTTATTCATTGGAGCCTCTAAAGAAGCCTGCATTGTAGGTGTTCCTATTTTACAGATGAGGACACTCAGAGGTTGAGTGTCTCTTCCCTGGTCACATATAACCGTTGAGTGCCAGATGTATGTGAATATGCATACTGGGTATGTGTATTGTGGGTATACAGAGTGCTGCAGCTTTTTTTCCGCATTTACTTGTTGGTTTCATAAAGTGAAGTTGCAAGGAAAATGACAATAAGCATTTAATAATCCTTCAATAGAGCATGTAGCCCAGGCGGAAGGCTATATGCAAGCACAGCACTTTACGTAACTCACCTGCTTTTGGTATGACCTATTACAAAATATATTCAAAACACAATCTACATCAAGCTCTCAAATGTTCATGTAAGTATGTGTCATGGTCAAAGACTGAGCATCAGCTTCTCAGAAGAGTCCACTAAATGTCAGCATCAAGCTAGAGACAAATGAAGAGCAGTGGGTTAATTGCAATGTTGTTACAAGGAGGTAGGGGTGAGATCTTGCATAATGACCTTCAAAATTATTTTGGAAGGAGGGAGGGAAGGATAAAAGAAGCCACAACCCAAGACAGGACTGTGAGTCAGCTGCAGAAGGGAGTGCTTTTTGTAAGGGGTAAGGAGAGTTTCCATTTGGGGTCCATTTCCTCTCACAAAGGCTCCCACCCCCACCCCTACATGGAACAATCTTCCATTGCAGAAAGAACACTGAGGTGTAGCCTGGGTTCCTTCTCTCTCTTCCAAAGATTTCAAAGGCCCTTCCAAAGGGGACAAAAACATAGCAATTGACTTACTGTTCTTGACTCATTTTTTACTTAGCTGTAGACATTAGTCAGCCATCCATCCAACATTTCTTTAGTCAATACTCAGTCTTTTCCTGGGATGTGATCCCTCATTCTGAGTGTGAATGAGATGGCTTTATAACCACCACCAGCACTACCACTACAGCAGCAGTAGCAGCAGCTAACATTTAGATAGTGATTAAATTTAAATAAAAAAAATTAAATTAAATTTGCAAGGTGCTTTACATATTTTGTCCCATTTGACCCTCAGGACAACTCTGTGGGTTAGGTGCTATTATTACCCTCATTTAAGAAAACTCAGGATGATAGTAGTTAAGTGACTAGTTCACATGTCTGTGGCCAATTTTGAACTCAGGTCTCCCTGATTTCCAGTTTAGAGCTCTAGCCTTTAAGGCCACCTTCTAATGTTTCAACAACCTTTCGTGGTCTCATAAAGTCTGTATCACTCTTTGGGATCCCTGTATTAGATGCTACACACAGCCATCCCCCAGAGTACAATGATAGCCTCAGGAGTACCATTTACCATCAAATAAACTCTAGCCTTCATTAAAACCTCACCTCACCCTACCCAAGCCCACCCCACTCCCGATCTATTTATTTAACCGATGGCCTTTAAATAAGAAAAGCCAACCTCTACTCTGTATCTGTGTGTTTCAGTTGCTAAAAAGTGGACTGGTGAAAGTTTGGCCCTTTTCTAAAGATCCTAGCAGGCTGGAGCTGTCACTTGACCACCTTCATGAGTCATAGGTGGTCCCCCGGCTTTTCTTTCTTCTTTCCCTATTCACTCTCTCCCTCTCATGCTCAGCCCCTAATAGATTTCTTTATGGGAATTTCCATTATGTCCTCCAGCGCTTTCTCATTTCTTATGGACAGTGCAATTCAATGGCGGTTTGTGCCCCACCCCCCTCCAACCCCCCCAGGTAGGCTGTAAATGGGAAAGGGAAGGGTGAAGCAGGAAAAGATTCAGTAGTTTTGGAGGCCACTTCAGAGAAATTCAGCCTCTAGCTCCAACGTCGCTGAGGATAATCAGAATCTGTAAAAGCCTCCATACCCTGTCAGCACTGTGTGCAGTCGGGAGTTGCATTTTTTTTTTACCCTGCAGGTTGAATATGATTTTCACATTATAGTATGTAATCAGGTTAGTTAGGAGGAAAAAAAAAGCCCCAAAAAACAAAACCCCCCAGCACCCAGCTGAAGAAATGTTAAGGAACAAAGAAAAAAATGCAGATTGAAAAAATAATTAGGGCATAATTTTCCTTCCATAACTTAAATTCAGTTGAAAGAGGAGCTATGAACGAAAATGAAAGGCAGGCTGTGCCTGGGGTACTCAGAGTATTTTACAACTGTGAACAATTTCCTATTTCAGTAACTGCACAAATGGTCCACACATGATATAGATCCATTCAGTGTCTCATCTTGTTTCACTAACTCTTAACATTTAATCAGCAGACAACTTGACTTTCCTTTATGAAAAAATTTTCTAAACTGGGGTAATTGTAAAAGGTAATTGTATTTTAGGGAATGCCATAATCAGATCTATTTCTGGCAACAACATTTCAGTGTTCTGTTTACAGGTGTCAATACTGCCCAAGCATCCCCAGTACATGGGGAGTCTAAAAGGTGAGGAATCTACTTATTTTGCTGTTAATGAAGAGAAAGGAGATAATTTATGAAAATATTTGCTTGGAATTTAATCTTACAGTAATGATTCTGGTGTTTCTTTTCCTCTATGTGTACCTTTTAAACGTACCTATTTTTTAAAATTCACATTTTAAAAGTTACCCCAACATCTTCGGATGGACTAGCTGAACAAGATTCATTGTGTTTGCTTTCAGTGGCCTTGACCCCCCTCAGAAAGGCAGCGTTTGCAAAAGAGTTGCTTTAAACTCTAAGCTTTCAGCAGACTCCATTTATTCCCGGAATAAAGATGTTCATTCTTGGAGGAGGTTCAAGCAGGAAGGAAGGCATGATGTGCCAGAACCAGGCTTCTGGCACTGAGTGAACACATGTCAACATCCAATCAGATTTTAGTGTAAAAAGTGGGGTTTGAATAAAGCATTTAATTGGCACCCAACTAGAAATAACTACTTTTAAAAGACAACCTACTGCCCAGCCACTTAATTTTCTTCATTATTTTGTATAAAAGCTCAACACTGTCCTTCTCTACACCTACTTTGTACTGTAGCCAGACCAGATGTGCAGTGCCCCAACAGACACTGCACTTGTCCATCCAAGCCAAGAGTGTCCTGATCTCAATCTTCATCCATCCTTTCAAGGCCCAGTCAAAATGCCAACTTCTCCACAATCTCTCCATAGCCAGAAGTGGCTCTCCTATCTTTCCTTCTTCTGATCTCCATGGCATTGGGTTTGTTCCTCTGGTCTGACATTTACCATACTCTGCTTTCTTTTATTTGTGTACCTGGTTTATATTCCTAATAGATCATGAACTCTAATGAAGGCAGGGACCATGCCTCATTCATCTTTTTGTCTGCCACAAGGCTTAGATCAGGTAGGGCCTTGTACACAGTAGGCACTTGATAAATGCTTGTCAAATGAAGACATTTGCGGAATTCATAGATGTTTTGGGGGCACATTCAAATTAAAAACTGCTGGAAAGTGGATGTTTTTTAAAATCATTTTCCCTTTTCCAGTTCTTATCATTCATTCATTTTTTAGGAATATCTTTGATTTCCCCTCTCCCCTTCAAAAGCCCTTCTCCCTGATATGTTGAAAGTCTTTCTGAAAGCATAAAGACATGATGTATAAAACTGTATAAAAGATAAAAAAGGTGTGGTTAGTGGCTAGGTTAATTTAAGTTAAGGGATTTTAGTTTTCAAAATATATTGGCTACTTCAGGGAAAGAATTGGTTGACTCCCGAATGCTTCTTGGCTGTGTTCTTTTGCCAGTTAATTTGTCTGGACAATTCTTGGGGTCACACTTAGTTTATCCCAACAGGCACATTGTTTGGTGGCAAATAAAATTACATTCACTGTTTTTCCTAACGGCTGCTTCTCCCAGGTGGGTGAACACCTTCTTAACTTAAACCATATGAAACAGTCTGATATAAAATGGTTGCTGCTGCCGGAAAGATCACCTGATGGGCAGAAGAATAACAAGCTAGAAAACGCCTGGTAGTGGATTTTTTTTTTCCTTGCAGAATGCTTAAAACTCAAAAGGTATCTTCCTGACTCCAGGCTCAATAGTCAGATTTTCAAGGAAATTGATGCATCATGGCTTGGGGGGAATGTATAATCTTCCCCACCCCCCTCCTGCAATTCAAGTAATATGCAGACTAGGGAAAGCTGGAAAAAATCCTCTTTGCAGTGTTAAACACAATCCAGTAATGGGCACTTAATTACTGGGCTGTTCAGACTCACATAGACAGAATGTGCCATGCTTGAGAAAACAGGTTTAATTTCACAGTGATATTCTCATGTCGGCTATAGCCTTTTGACAGCAGATCCCAGAGGAATCAAAGATCTCATCAAATGTAAAGGATAGTTTGTTGGTTATCTCTGGTTAAGAAAACAAGCTATATCCTGTTCTCCTCTGGAATTGCAGTTAGATGTCTTCAAGTTGTTTTCCTAAGGTTTCTCATCTCTCCTTCATCTTCCCCCTGTCTCCACCATTGAATGTTTGAGAATGGTGGCAAAAAAACCCAGAGATGAATGGGGGGAAGGGAATCATTAATGGGGTACCTATTATAGTTAAAAAACAAACAAACACTTGCTTAACCAGAAATCTCAATGCACCAGAATTAATTTTTTTTTTCTGCACTTGGCTTTTATCAGAAAGAGGAGAATCACAAGAACAGAAGCTGAAGTGAAAGATTTGGGTGTGTCCTGGGGTCAGTAGGCTCACCAGTTCCAGCTTCTCTGCTGTCTGCACCCCAAGTCGCACACTGCCAGAATCCTGCCCCTGGGTCCCCCTGCAAAGTCATTTTAGAAAGATCTTCAGCAACAAAGACAACTGGAAGTCTGGGGTTAACCCTTCATTCATCAGAAACTCTGAATAAACAAAAGGCCTCATTCATTCCCTAAGCATTTTTATTAATGTAGGCTTTCCTGGGCATGGACTGATGTATTACTGACTTGGCATATTATAGAATAATGGTTTATATTGACCCAACTGTCTGTAATCTCATCTACTTTGCTATTTCAATGCTTCTGTGATTTCATTGATGTCACTAGTGCACCTTCCGCCATTGCAGATACACAACTCTTTTTTTTACCTTTGTAGTTTCTAGGTCTTTGAGAGTTGTGGTGGCTGACAAATTCATTACTCTGTAGCCCATAAAGTGATGAGCCTCTCTGAATTGAGCTAGGATGCTCATCAGACACTAGATATACAGTTTGGTGATGGAATAAATATGTGGGACTGGAGAATTTCTAAAGTCCCTTTCAGCTCTAATCTAGGCTCCTAAGACTGTATTATGAAGTATTATGATATAAAACATTTCTCCTTTCCCTCCAGCAACTGATTTCAATAGGTCTGAAGGGAAAAGTCAAAATTAACTACCATGATAGTATGTTTATCATTTGTGGAAAATGTCAGCTTCATTTATTTTTTAAGAGGAAAAAAATTCTGCATCTTTGGTGCATCTTCAATGTCGACAGAATTTCAGTTACTCAGTCTCAGAATTTTAGAGCTGGAGGGGGTACAGCATTCACATGTGTTTTAGGGACTGATGTTTCATTTCGAGGGCAGGAGTTAATGTTCTCTATGGTCAGTACTCTGCCTAATCTATTGGGAAAATTCAGGTTTTAATTGGCAGTTAATTAATTGATGGAGATAGCACCTTACAGTTGGCCTCCTCCTCTTCTGGGCATACAGTGGGCACTGGGTTCATGTTTTTGATTGGCTGATGAATCATGACCAATTTTTTTTTCTTTATCATGACAAGTACTGGAAAGGTTTGGAATAAGGGACCTTTGACATGCTGGACACACATGGCAACCGCCACCCTCACAGAAACAAATCGTGCTGTTGAAAAGGTCAGGATGATCTGCATGCAGAACCCCAGCTCTCTCTTTTCAGAGTGGAAATTTATGCATCATTTCTCATCAGTGAGTCAATCAACAGGGGCAGGCGTTTCAACCAAACACTGAGGCCTTGGGGGCTTTTTGGACCTTTTTTTGTCTTGATTTTATAGTTCTTTGTGCCCCCACAGTAATTAGTCCTTATGAAAGATCTGCTTTTGCTATCATGGATGGATCCTCAGAAGGATTTTGCCTTCTGGAAGTGAAGGAGTTTGTATTTTTTTCCTCCATTTTTAGGCAGTTTCTGGCCTCTAGATTTTCAAGCCCTCACAATCTGACAGGCTTAGGCCAGCAAGCAGGAGAGGCAGGAGGCTGGCAGCCCAAACTCAGGGTTTGCCAGAGGTAAAAGAGGAGGACTAAAGGGGAATTGGCTTTGCTCATTTTACCTCACACTTCTTCTGCTTCAGGGTTCTGAAAGCTTTTTTAAAAAAAAAAAAAAGACTGGGAGTAATATTTGAATACCAGGAACAAAACTGGGGTGGGAGAGAATAAAGAGCAGGAGGGGCAGGGGACAAGTTTGGGAAACACATGCATTTAGCAATTTGAGAGAAAATATCTATTCTTTTAAAGGGAATTCTGAATAAAACATTCCACACTTCTAAGAGAAATTGACAAGGCAAACTGTCCATTTCAGCCCTTTGCTGGGAGGAAAGGGCCTCAGATCCCAGTGGGGGGTGGGGGGTGGGGGCTGGGGGTGGGGAGGAGGCCTGCTGGAGGGGAGGAGAGGGTCGGCTGCTGCAGGTGCTGAATTCTGGGGCTGCTGGGTGGGGTGGAGCTCACGGATTATCTCAGCAGTTGATTCAAAAGAGAAAACAGTATAACTGACAGCAGTAATATTTACATAAAGTATCAAGGAGATGTCTGGAAGGTCTAAGGCAAAGGAGGCGCTCAGAGAGTAGGTTCAGGGCTTGCAGCTTTTCTCTTGGCATTCCAGGTGGAGACAGCTAATGAATTCTAAGTTTTGAGCTCCATAGAGGACTGACTCATCCTGTTATTTTTCCACTCTGAGTGCAGAAGGAGAAGGGGAAGGGGCATGGGGAGTGGAAGGGGGCGGCTGGGAGGAGGCGGGGAGCCTGAGGGAAGATTGGAAGAGACTAAAATTCTCTCTCTTATTTTCCTCTCATAAATGAATATGTGCCCATTGGACCTCTCTTGAATTTCTGGTCAAACTTGCCATACATTATCAATGTAGGTAGGACTCTTTATTTACTTAAATTTAACCCAATAGATTGCAGGCAGCAACGGATCACAAGAGCCTTGTCACATCACCATGGCTGAGCAGTTTATCTCAGAATGGAATGATGACAACAATCAGCCAGTTGATCAGCACCCTGAACATGGAGGTATCTAGGAGGGAAGTTTGTTCAGCAATGCAATACATTTGTATCTGTCATTAACGTATCAGCTTCCTCTCAAATCAATTATTCTTAATAGCATAAAATTCTCCTACTTTTGTTCCTTCTCCAAAATTTCAGCAGAGGAATATGTCAAAAATTCCCAGAAACTGATTCTTCAGGCTTTTAATACTGGATTGTGATCTTCTTCAGAAAGCAGTTAAATAGATGAAAACTAGTATAGAGGATTAAAGGCCAGAAAAGGATACATTACATCTCAGTGATCTGTAAGACAATGCAAATAATCGCATTAGGTTCTCCTGGCCCCATAAATAATTCTCTAAAATAAGATTAGTCTACTACAGGTTTTGAGGGGGTTTTTGGTTGTCTGTTTTGTTTTGCCTTTTTTTTTTTTGAGAAGAGAAAAGAAGAAATTAGATCCAAAGACAGAAAATTAGAAGAGGAAACATCTACGTGAAATTTACCTTATATATCTGTTTACTGCTTATTTCCTCCATGAATTTTGAAAGTATATTTTATTGATGCCTTTCATTTTTAGATCGAAATCATATCTGGATTCTACCATCATATTTTTTTTCTTTTAAGGTGCATTATTAATGCTCCTTTTTCTTTTCTTTTTGAAACATCACTGTCACTTCCAAATGACTTCCCTTCCACAGCAGACCCCTCCCTTTGTAACGAGTACAGTCTAGCAAAACAGATCAGCCCATTGGACATATGTGGAGATCAATGCCTCATTCCACATGTACAGTCCTATCTTCTCAGCTAAGAGGTAGAATGAATGCTTCACCAACAGTCCTTCGAAATCACTTCACTCCAATGATCAGACAAATCCTCCCCTCAGGCCAGCAGCAACAATTAAACAAAAACACTAGATATCCGATAATATAGATAGCATTTTGCCCTAGTAGTCCCCAGTGTCTCTGCTATGAGAAGGGAGCTATGCTTTATTATCTGTTCTCTGGAAACACTATTGATTTTATTTTTATGTACTTTTAAATTTTAATTATTATTATTTTTAAAGTTAAAGGAGTTTGGTTGCTTTTTAGTGATCTTTTTATTTACATTGTTTTACATGTGTTACATTTATTACATTTAAATAATTTTTTTTTATTGATAGCTTTTGCTTTTACATTACCTAAATTTTCTCCTGTATTCTTCCCTCAGTCCCATACTTTTTTCATGACTCCTTTATTACATTTCATTTCAAGAAACCTCATCGTTATTGTACTGAGGAAGGAGAAACTGTGGTTAACAGTTACAACTGACCTGTACTGATAGGTAGAAACTGTTGACTCCCCTGGGACATAGGGAAACTAGGAAGATCCTCTTCCATCCAGCAATGCACTGCCCCTCTTGCTTTCCCCAAAGGCCACAGAAGTAGCTCCTTTTATCTTAAAGCTTTTAGATCTATTAAAACATAAAATGCCTTGAGGAGAGATTACACTGGAGTTACTAACAACCATTTTCATTCTAGTGTGAAGTTTCATCCTTATCCCAAGACAGGTTAAATTGACTTGTATTTATTTTCTGGAGGAGGCAATGGCCACTTGGGGGTAAAGTGAGGGAGTATGAGACCAAGTGAAAAGCCTAGTGGTAGAGACCAGATCAGGACTTCCAAATTCCAGGGTTTTTGATTTGTTTTGAAGTCTTCTGCTGTCTGCCTCAGGTCACTTCTGGCCACTAGAGTCTTCCTCTTGAAGAAACTTCCTCAGGCTGTTTGCTCCAGTTCTTTACACAAACACTTCAGTAGCTTCAGTGCAGCAGCCCAGGTATCTGAGTGAGTGCTCAGTGATTTACCTTGCCCAAGGCCCTCCTCTGATGCCTAAAATACCCACTGAATCCTTTGGGTTATTGCATTATGTCCACAGTCCCAGTTCCATATAAATATGTTACCTGGGAGGGGGAACATCTTTGTCATCTCAGGGCTCTGAGGGCATATGACACAGGATGAAGATAAGATAGGTGGAATAATTGATGGGGGTGCAGGAGACTGAGGATAGGCTTTGAGTAGGAGCTCTGGGCATTATAATACAACTAGGGAGAGGTGTCAAAAGGGAAGGTGGCAGGTACTGAAAACATATTTCATTGACTATGTGTGAAGGGTAGATGATGTTTGCTGTCCCTTTCAGCTAAGGGGACTCTTCTTGGAACATGTCCTAAGACATGTCTAAAGGAATACTCAGTCCTCCTGGACTCATCTCTCACAGTGACCCTTTGATTTGGGAACCCCCATTTTCCTCAGGTAAGTGTCATCTTCCCCACCAACCTCTTCCAGTTGTTACTCTTGGGCCCAACATTCTCTTTGTTAACCCTGACTTTGGCTAAGCCGTGCTTTGGGGCTCTTGGTCTCATTCCCACTTGGCTCCCTGGGTCATTGTTTCATTAGTTATACTCTCCCCTTTTGATCTGCAGTCACTTTTTCATTGGTTCCTTTCTTTTTTTGGAAGGAAACAAGCTCAGGCTGTAGCTTAAGCTTCAGTCTTACAGCACTTTCCTCAGTCCTGCTTCCTTTAAAGCTGGTGGGCTCTCTCTCTTCCCTTTCCCTTCTACATTGCTGAATTGCTCCCTGGAAGTTCATTTTTGACCCCAATGGCATCCCAATGGCCTCTTCTTAGTCTATTCCTATCAGTGTTACAAGAGTTTGTAGCTAGAATGGACCATTCTACAGATGAGGAAATTGAGGCCAAAAGCGGGTAGGTGACTTGCTCAAGGTGGTAAGTGGCAGAGTCAGGATTTAAGCCAGGTCCTCTGAGTCTAATTCCAGTATACTATACTGTCTCTTAGCTTCTTCAGTCTTTCTGAAGGGAACAGGTTCTTTGGACACACAGGGTCCAAGGAAAAAAGGGCAAAACATCAGGGAGTTATATTTGAAATGGGAAAGCCAAGATTATATGATGTGATATTGTTATTAGTGGATGCCAATGATGCTTCAGTTTCAAAACTCTAAGACCTGTATAAAAGTCCTCTTAAAAAAAAAAGATTGGAAATCTATACATAGTACATTGGGCGTTTCAGATCAGAAGGCTATTTTGTATAACAGAAATATCCATGGAGTTCTTTTCCTACGCTTGTTGTTATATAAAACCTAGTCCATGTCACTCCTAGGTTCTCCAGAGAACCTTAAGACTTATAGTAGCTCAGTGGTCACAAGTTGTGCTATAGACCTAGTGGAGTAAGTCCCCCCCCCCCCCGTTAATTCTCCAATCTTTTCCCCAGTGGAAGGTCAAGTTTCTTAGTAAAGATTTGTGCTGCTGCAGTCATGAGCCCTTCTGATTAATGAAGATGACTGACCCAGTAATCAGCAAATCACCAGGTTTATTGTGTACCTTGGCTATATCCAGTCCCTGAGTAGGTAGTAGGGGTGAAGGTTGGGGAGAGATGCCAAGAACTGTTTACTTCCAGGGATATCTGAGCGTATCTCTATCCCTTTAGATTTTTAATGGCTTGGAGAAGTTAAAAAAACAAAACAAAACATTTTTGTCCATGATCCACCTAGCCTAGATGTTCCCCCTTAATACTAAGAGATAACTACTAAAATATGAACACTTCCTCCACTTGATGAATGGTGTTGTTTTAAGGGAGACTTTAGTGACATACACCCTACTTAAACGATTGCTTTAGGTCAGAAACCAAAGTAGTTTCCCTGTAGTTGGGAATAAGGTGTTTGGGCTAGATTGTGTGGCTAATAAGGAGTTAACCATTTATTCCATATATAAATGACCAAATCTCTCCCCCAACTCCTGCCAAAAAAAATTAAACTAGTTTCCTTCTATGTAAAATGAGGGGTTTGTATTGGATCAGGAGTTTTTAACTTGGGGTCTACAAACTTGTTTTAAAAATAGTTTATTAACTCTATTTCAGTATAATAGGTTTCCTTTGTAATCCTACGTATTTTATTTTATTCATTCAAAACATTATTCTGAGAATATTCCCACAGGCTTCACCAGACTGCCTGCCCAAGGGGTCCATGACACAACAAAGGTAGAACCCCTGTGCTAGATGCTAGCTAAAGACCTTTTCAGTTCTATGATTTGATGCTGTTCTGAGAGGAACCAGTTTTCTAGGTTACCAGCTGGGCCTGGACAAGCACAGTCAGTGTCTTTTATCTGATTTCCAACATCGAAAAGCACAGCATGGGTATTCTTTTTTGCTGGGGGGGAATTAGGGAGGGAGGAGCATAGTAACTCCTACTAAATATTTGAAAGGCTGGCACATGGAAGAATGATTAGAATTTCCAAGAGTGGAGCTAGGACTAATGTGCGAAAGTTACAAGGAGGCATATTTTGGCTTCATAAGAATTTCCCCAAAGTCTCAACTGTCTTGACACATGGTGGGCTTCCTCATGAGGCAATGAGCAACCTGTCTACTCTTAAATTTCCTCATATTCCCCTGGGTTCAGTGTTGTTCTTTAGGCCCAAATGTTTGCTCTGGGGTCTTTTGCTGCTTCTGCCCTTGCATTTCATTTGAGAGCCTGTTTTTCCACTTCTAGGGATTTAAAAAGTTGTGTTTGTCGAACTGATGAGAAAATGATCAGTGGATGATTGCTCCTCAACTCAACAAACTAATTTCATTTACTCATTAACAACCTGAAATTGACCACTAAATAAAAGAAGCACATTTCAGAAATATTATGACAAGAGTAATTTTCTATAGGCTGCAACAATTATTTGGGCTGAGATTGACATGGTAAAAAAAAATGAGAAAATAATCTTGTGTTTGCAGATAATGAAAACTCCTATTTGTTTCTGTTCGTTTACAGCAATGGTGTCACACACAAATAGAACTGAGGGTGACTAAACCTTATATAGGGATCCCCACCTTAGAAAACCACAGATGAACATTATCTGTATTCTATTGCATTTGTATTTTATTAAATATTTCCCAATCACATTTTAATCTGGATCAGGCAGTACAAGGAAAGGCAGCTCTTCATAGCTCTAGAACTGGGAGGACCCTCAGTGGCCATCTAGTTCATCCCCCTCATTTTAGAAATGAGGAAATGAAGACTCAGGGTAGGTGACTTGGCCAAGGTCACACAGATAGGATTTGAACCCAGCTCCTCTGACTCCAGTCTAGTACTTCTGTCACTGTACCACACTGTACCTGATTTATAAAGAAACAATCTTTTCCGCCTCCCACTTGTGTCTCAGGCAGACTTTATTCACACATCTTACCTTTCCTGACATACTTGAAGAGGAAGATATTTAAATATTGAGAGAAAATGATTTGGGCCATCAAATCATATCCAAACAAGCTCCAGTCATTCAGTGCTAACTTGGGGCTGGAGCAGCCACCTTCAGAATGTTTCCTCCAGAACCATTTGCTAATTACTGATATAAAAATGCACCTGAGGACAATTGGGAGCAGCTCTGTTTGTGGCACATCCTTGCCTCTGAACACAAAACTACAATTCACTGGAAGCTGCAGCAAACCTTCCCTGCTTTGGCAGCTTTCTGTCTGTGGTTCCTTGGATGAAAGGTGAAGGGGGGGTGGTGGGAAATCATAACAAAAGATAGGCTGTAAATCTTCACTTCTGTACAGTCTTCTTGCCTGTACTTTGAAAAGCCTTGTTATAAGCCTGTATGTCAGAAAATCGAAGAGATACCATACCCGCTAAGGAGGGATTTAATCAGAGCTCTGGCAAGGTAAGCTATAAGCTTAACATCACAGGTAGGGATTTGCCTTTTGGGGAGAGGGGGTAGTAAATGTTTGAAAGAAGTTTGTGTTTTCTTATTCCCCCTTCCCCAATGCTTCTTGTTTTTGTTTGACATTCTCTTTTTCAGTTTTCCATCCTTTCCTAGCAATAGTCTAAGTCTTACATGTTTATTCTAGACCACTATATAATTCATCAAAAAGTAGGCCAGGGGAACTCAAACGTCCTCTGAACTAATCTGGAGAGAATAAGGTTTCTCAAACTGGCTTCTATTTCTAAAATGGCTTTTGTGTATGTGTTTTCTGAATCCAGGAGGTATAGCAATCTGGGTGTTTTGTAGTCTGGAAATACTGGGTACTTAATAGTACCTGGTCTGGAGTGGCAGTAATATGGTCAAGTGGTAGGCAGAAGTAGGGGTAGACCAGAAGGGAGAGGGAGGAAGCAGCCCAAAGATAACCTTTAGCATGTCAATAGGCACCATGGCTTAGTGAATGGATTGTTGGACTTGGAATTAAGAAGATCTAGGTTCAAATCTTGCCTCAAACACTGGCTGTGTGACTTTTTGAAAGTCATTTAACTGTTCTGTGCTTCCTTTTCACCCTTTAAAATGAGGGGGTTTGGGGGGCAACTAGGTGGTAAAGTGGATAGAACACTGGCCCTGAAGTCAGGAAGACCTGAGTTCAAATCTGGCCTCAGACCAAACACTTGACACTTACTAGCTGTGTTACCCTGGGCAAGTCACTTAACCCCAATTGCCTAAAAAAAACAACTAAAAAAAAAACCCGAGGGGGTTGGACTTAATTGCCTCTGAGGTCCCTTCCAACTCAGCCTGTGTTCCTCTGATGTGCCAAGGGGGTGAGGAGGATAGATGTGCCTTGATGTCTGCACAGCTCAGTTGTAAACTGGAGCAAATTTCCTTTGGAAGAGTGAGTTGATGGTTTGACATAAATACTCCCCAAACCCAAACAACTGAGCTTTTACCCAACGTAGGAGAACCTTTTTGATGATAGTGTAATGATGTAAGAATTGGCAAGTAAATAAATTTGTAGAACCCTAGCAGATGAGGAATGCCAGTCAAAGGTGTGTTCCACATCCCAGTCAACCCTCTCTGAGTACTATCTCTAGGCTATCTGTGGGCTCTGTCCCTTGTTCTTTGAGCAGAGAGGAAATGGCCTGGAGATGTTGCTTTATGAAGTAGTTAATCACATGCAGATTACCAGCATGATCAGCTGGGCCACCTCATTCAGAGTCCTTAGAGTCAATGCTGAGGAAACCTGTTGGGGAAATATTTAATGTATATACCATTGATTTGTTCTAAATACTCACCATTTGGGACAATTCAGGTCAGGCCAGGAACTTGAATGTGGCACTGGAAGTGCATTTCCAACACTTGGAAAGTGATAATCCCAGATTAATGATTCCAAGAGTTTTAGATCCTCAGCTGAATCCCGATGAATCACTTGGGCTAGAGGCAATACCACAAACCACCCTATTGACTTTTGGTTCTCTGACTGTTTAATAATAAAAGCAGTCAGTACATTAGAATCTTTGCAGAACAGCTTCTTCACCATCATTCTCATTCCCCCAAAATATTCATCCTGTGAGGCATGGATGATACTGTAATCTGGCCAGGCACAAATCTTTGGGAGCAGTTATTGGGGAGTTTTTCCCCTCTCTCTGGGACGAGAGTATTATAGAATGCCGGAGTGAGAAGGCAATTTGGAGATCATTTATTCTTGTCATTCATTTAACAGATGAGGAACCTATGGGCCCAGAGTGGGGCATTAACTTTTTTTAAAATTTAATTTAATTTTTTATTCAGCTCTGAATTCTCTCCCTCCTACTTCACCTCTACCCTGCCCCAACCCATCAAGAAAATAAGAAAAACAAAACCCATTACAAACATGTATAGTCAAGCAAAACAAAGGGGGGAATGACTTTTATAGATCAACTAGATATGTCCAAGGTTTCAGACTAGAAATGGGTTGCTTGATTCCCAGTCCAGTGAACTTTCTACTTTCTCCTTGTTTTCTATTTTTATTTTGTGCTAATTAGAAAGTCATTTAATAACTCCATGGGAGGGCGGGAAGGCAGAGCATTTTTTTTAGGTGCAGGTTTTGAGGTTTTTCTATGTTAGTAAGTTTTGAACCCCAATATAAAGGCCATTTGTAAAGAGAAAGCAGCAGGGTTAATGATGTGAGCTACTGCCCTGTCACAAAGCAAATCAAGCAGACATCCATTGATGGATGACTAAAGAATAGAGAAGCTTTCAAACCCAAAGCCTCCTTAATCTCTGAACAGGAGAAGACGTCATCACCCAGCAGATTGACCTTTGAAACTAGAGGGAGGGTAGTGAATGGAACCATTTTATCATGCTTCATCACTTGTGCCTGAAGAAAGGGATTAGATGAAATATAGTCAATTCCTAAATGTTCCTGTCCTCCATTTCAGATCCCACATGCTGCAGTTGAGGAAGCTAAGGGAAATTCGGCAGTTGAAATTAACATAGTAGCATCACCTTTGAGGAGTCTTGAAGTTTAGTTTAGCTGGGCAAAAAAGGCAAAACATATTGGGACAGAAACTGTGTGGCCTAGAAGAGACCAGTTTTCTATTCCTTTCATTCCCTTCCTATTAAACTGGTAGATTGAAATTCCTTTCTAAATCTCAAGAGTTCTTACTGTAAAATAATCTGACACATTTCTGATCAGGTTATTGGCTCACTCATGGAACTAATTTAAATTTAAATTTTATTATTTTTAAAAAATTAACACACCACCCCATTGTTCAATATGTCCAGTTAAGCCTCCTGCTGTTAAACCTGAAGGACCAGCCAAGGATAAAGTAAGGTGATGCTTCAGGGCTCTTCCAGCCTATAGGGCTTGGTAGAAATCTTCCCCTCCTTCCAGCTCTTGCTGTTATGTCCTTATAGTTGGAAAGAAAGAGGAAGGATGGAAAGAGGTGCCTTCTAGAGATGGTTCTGGTTGCCACAAGGGAATTTTAGTGTGGAGGCTTAGGGTTTGTTCTTCTTTGCAAGAGGTTGAAGGTGTGTAGTAAAGTTTTCTATCAGACCTAAAAAAACAAGAGAAGTATGTGTTTCTTTTTTTAAAAAAAAGTACAATGTGAGCAGGGTAGAAAGTCTCAGCTAGATACAGAGGCCTGCTTTATTTCTTTGTCTCAGAGACCCACCAGAAGACAGCCGAAAGTTCTTACAGCTCTGACAGAGTGGTCTTCTATTGAACAACCTCATGGAGGCAAAGTTCTCTCCAAAAACTACATAAGAGCCACCAACTCTACTGGTCCTAGATTAAGGTGGGATTGGGGATGGTCATGGGGAAGAAGGTTTACGGGTCAGAGGGGGGCAAAGTGACCTAGTCCTTTCCTTCCCTAATGAACAGCAGTACCCTTTCCTTAACTACCTCCCCTCCCCCCCATGTAGTCAGATAGAGTTGAACTGAGTTCTGTAAGTTCCCATGATTGAGGATGAAGGCCACTGAATGACCAAGAGGGGCTAGATAGCTGTGATCCCTACCCCCCAAAAGACATCAGGGCCCCAGAGATAAAGAAAGGCAACCAGTGCTCTTTCCTGGTCAGCAGTTGATCAGCTTCTTCAGGAAGGCTTCAAGCTGCTCTTCATTCTTGAGCCCTACAAACTTGTCCACCACATCCCCGTTCTTGATGGCTAGCACCGTCGGCACTGCACACACCTCAAAGTCAATGGCGAGGTCAGTGTTTTCATCAATGTCCACCTTAGCCATCACTACCTTGCCCTCCTGCCTGCCTACCATCTTCTCCAGCCGAGGTCCCAGGATCTTGCAGGGACCGCACCACTGGGCATGGAAATCCACCACCACTGGGATGTTGCTGTTGAGGACCCTTTCCTGAAAATCCGGCTCATCCCGGATGTGGAATGTAATCTTGTGAATGCGGGTAGTCTGTAAGAGTCGGGTGAGGTTTAGTGCTGCAGTGGTAGGGCCGTTGGGGGTAGCCTGCAGGACCCCAGCGCCAGGGGGAGCCCAATGGCGCCCAGGCAGCTTCCTGGCCAGGAACGAAGCCAAGGACCTTCTTAAGACCAGGCGCTGAGCCATGGACCTGGGTTTGAGTTAGCTTTAAGGGCTAGCGGAGGAGTCAGTGAGTCTGGAGTGCGGCCAATGGGACGCGCAGGGCTGGACCCCTTCTGAGGTATGAGGACACTAAGCTACTCTTGTTCGTCTGCCTTCCTCTCCCTTTTCGTCTTCCTCCTACCTCCGCCTCCCGAGAAATGCTGCCTGCCTCTGCATGCACGTTCTCAGCGTTCTGAATTGGAAGGCGAAAGAATAAGCAGCAGGCGTAGCCCGTTCTGTTGCCAATGGGGTCCATTCTTGGGCAAGCCTCTTCACAATCTCCCTGCCCCCTCCCCCTCTAGCTCCGCGGTAAGAGGATCAACGGGGGGAGCTGAGCTACAGCGCCTTCTTATTCTTTTTAGCTTGGACACTAACTATCTATGTGGACACGTTTACAATTTTCACATTGTTAGAGTTTGTCTGGGGCTATAGATAAAAGAATGGGGGATAAGATAGTGGGCAAAGTAGAATTCTGGGCCCTATGTCCATTAAATATCCTCAGTCTATGCATTGTTTTTTGGCTTACCCAGGGATTGGAGGTACCAAAGGAATAGAAAGTCCAGAAAATACTCCCATGAAAATGGTGACTTTCCCATTGTCCTCTGTAGTGAGAATAAATTTTGTTTGTTTTTTAACATCCAAGTCCCAGTAGAGGCCATGCACTGCTCTTTCTTTAAAATAATACTTTATTTTTCCTCCCGGTTACGTGTAAAGACAATTTTTAACATTCATTTTTAGAAAAAAATTGAGTTCCACATTTTCTGTCTCTCTCCCCCACTTCCTCATCTCTGAAACAGTAAGCAATATCTCATGTTTAATCACGTAAAACATATTGTCATATTAGTCATGTTGTAAAAGAAGACACAGATCCAAAGGGGGAAAAACGTGGAAAAATGCAGAAAGTAAAAAATAGCATGCTTCCATCTTCATTCCAATTTCATCAGTTCTTTCTATGCAGATGGATAGCATTTTTCCTCATGAGTTCTTTGGGATTATCTTGCTTCATTGTATTGCTTAGAATAGCTAAATCATTCACCGTTGATCTTCGTACAGTATTGCTGTTACTATATATAATTTTCTCCTGGTTCTATTTTACTTTGCATTAGTTCATGTAAGTCTTTCCAGGTTTTTCTGAAATCATCCTGCTCATCATTTCTTATAGCACAATAGTAGCTATTCTCCAATTGATGGGCATCACCTCAGTTCCAATTCTGGAAATTTCCAATTCCACAAAAGAGCTGCTATAAATATTTTTATACAAACAGGTCCTCTTCCCCTCTTTTTCTAAATCTCTTTGGGATACAAGCATAGTAATGCTATTCCTGGGTCAAAGGGTATGCACAGTTTTATAGACCTTTGGACATAGTTGCAAATTGCTCTCCAGAATGATTGGATAAGTTCACAACTCTGCCAACAGTGCATTAGTGTCCCGATTTTTCCACATCCCCTCCAACATTTTCTTTTTCTGTCATATTTTCTTTTTTTGTCATATTAGCCAATCTGATAGATGTGAGGTGGGACATGCACTGCTCTTTTAGAGTCTAGAGTAATCTGGCCATTTGCTGTCAAACAGGAGCAGAATAGCTTTAGACCCCATCGAATGTAATTTTGACATACATTTCTGAGCACTTCCAAGTTGTAGCCCTTAGCAGTTTGGTGAAAAAAGTATTGGATTTAGAGCTATAATGTCTGAGTTAGATTACTAGTTCTTACACATGTGACCTTGGGCAAGTCATTTAAGTTTCTTCATATGTAAAATAAAGGGTTTGGACTAGATAACCTCTCAGGTCTCTAAGTACTCAATCCTATGAATCTTATTTTTGATGGCAAAAAGTATCTTCAAGAGAAAGCTGTTAACAAAAAGGGCATTGCAGTAATGCATCTAGGTATGGGAAGTACACAGCTCCAACTTCTACTGTGATTTCATTGCTTTGACTATTCTCATAGACACAGAGAAGGTCATTCATTGGTAGTATAACTAAAGAAATTTTAAGTAGTTACCTTGCCCTCACCGTGACACTTAACTTCACTACAGAGTGCAAAAACACATTGCAATCTTTTGTTTCATCATTCGATCACTAAAGGTCGAGGGAAGAAGTTACATTAATGGATGAGACAGTTACTGAGTACTAGGAAAGTTAGGTGAGTGACAGTGTTGGATTCTGAAATGCAGTGATTACCTCACTACAAATATTCTGTGAATATCACTTTGCTGACCTCTCCTCAACTATCCATTCTGCCCCAGTGAAATTTTTCTAGATCACTTATTCTGTGAAGTTCTAAAGAAGAAAAAATTTAAAGGATTTTAAGGCAGGATGCTTCTCACTGTGTGTGATTCTTGTCCAGGTCCACCTATAAATTCTCCACAAATGAGCTAAGTGCTGGAGGCCGTAGCTATGTTGTCGAGTAGATAAACTTTCTCATCCCCTTTTTTCATTCTCTGAGAAGCTCACTATTTTCATGTTATTCCCTGGGTGCCCAGAGCCTCTTACCAGGCCCTGGGTAGTACTCATGCTTTATACTCTCCATGCTAGCCAGTGTTTCTGTGAATCTTTTCTGTGTCTTGAATTTCAGAAGTTAATAGTGGGCAGTAGTGTGTTATTTAGATAAATTAATCCCAGCCAATTTGTACAATTCAATAAAAATTAAATGCAATCATGTTCAAGGCCCTGTGCTAGATGTTAAGGGCATAGCAAAAGAATCTCTGTGCCCAAGGGTCTTACATTCTGCATTGGGTAGATCTTTAATAATGGATTTTATCAAAAGACATAAGCAAAAGCCAAATAAGATGGGAAGGCAAGTCACTTAACCTCTCTATGCTTCACTTTTGTCATCTCTAAAATAAGGGAGTTGGACTGAGTGGTTTCTAAGCTCTAAAACTATAATCTTCTGTTGTGATATGGACTGGTAGGAGGAATACCCATATGAATGAGATTATGGATCCAGTGAAGTATTAATGAATGATTCTACCAGTGTTGGAAATATCAGGCACCATGTTTGATTAGGTAGCTATTTATTTCATAAAGAGGGCCTTTTGGATCCCTTTAACTCATACTGCCTAATGTTTCAGGGTATAAGACCAACACTTGTCATTTAGTTTGGGAGCCCCAGAATCCTTTACAAATTTTCTTTAGAACTTCATAGAATAACTGACCTGGAAGAATTTCGCTGGGGCAAAGTGGATAGTTGAGAAGAGGTCAGCAAAGGCATATTCACAGCATACTTGTAGTGAGGTAATCACTGCATTTCAGCATCCAACATAGTCACTTTCCTAACCTTCCTAGCACTCTAACTGCCTCATCCATTAATGTAGCTTCTTTCCTCAACCTTTAATGCTCAAGTGATGAAACAAAAAATTGCTATGTGTTTATTGCACTCTGTAGTGAAGTTAAGTGCTGGTGTGAGGGAAAGGCCAACTATGTGAGATTTCTTTAGTTACATCACCAGGGTTCTAGTCTAAAGTGCTTCCCTTCTAACTTGACCAAGGTTTAAGAAAGGTTGTTTCAAGGAGTAAATAGCTTTTTACACATATGTTAGTTGATGATCTCAACATCCTTGTATAACAAACAAAAGTGGGTCACATTCTACAGGGAATACACTGTGCTGTTATCAGATTGATGACCTTTTAGAGGTGTTTAACTCTTTTAGGACACTAACAATTGAGAGTATATGCTCAGTGGGAATTTATCAAATAATACTTGTTACCTGAATATTTTGATTGATTTTGAGGCAAGATTCTTGAGGGAGTTCTTTGAATATTAGACCATGTCTTTTACTTCTATTGTGTCATCTACAACATGTCACACAGTTTTGAGCATTTAAGAGTTCTGAGACTGGCCACTTGGTGATGAAAATTATTTTGGCCTTGGCAACCCTTGAAACAAAGGAAAAAATGGCTCTTAGTCATGTGCAGCCCTCTTCTGCTTCTGCAGTGATAGTATAGTGCTGGAAAAGGGGCAGAGAGTACTAAGAATCACCACTTTTAGACAGTCAATAAACTTTAAATTGACTATTATTATTCTAAATGTAAGAACCTTGTCCAGTGACCAATGAATGGACATGTTTTTAGAGGAGATGAATCATGGCTATTTTGACATTCTTGCTATAAATTAAACTAGAAGAAGAAGAAGAAAAGAAGTTACAATTAAGTAGAAGGATAGCTTATTGGATATTCCAAGGACAAAGTTGGCAGAGTGAGTTTCATTGCATGCCCCAAAACTACAGTAAACACTATTTCTTGGGACATTTAATCATCATACATTGCAGCACTCATGATAAGTATTTGCAAAAAAAGATCACCATGAAAATATAGTTCACACAACCAATATTGGTTGCTATAAATGATGTGATGGAGAAATTCTGTGAGAAACTTAGTAAGACTCTTCAACTTACAGTCTATTGCTGGGTGACTTCTGTGCAAAGGTGGGAAAAGGTGAGGATAGGGTATATCTATTGATCTATCAGAAATCATAGCACAGGAGAAAGAAATGAGATAGGCTAAAGACTTAGAGATTGTACAGCAGAGTTGCATCTTTATAGTATGAATATTCCATTCATAAAAGGAATTGGTAGGTGGCGGACTAGCTGAATACCTCATAACATTACAAAAAAAAAATGAAATTGACTACATTTTAGCTGATAGGAAAAGATTTCTTTTTAATACAGGAGTTAGCCCTGAATCAACTGTCTATGCAGAGTAAGACCATTGAATTCTCAGAGATAAGATCAGAATTTACAATAAAGAAAAGACTCATGAGAAAAAGATTTTACATAAAATTACAATGATTTAACCCAGAAGTATTTAAATAAGTTATTAAAAATCAGAAATGGGAAGTGGACAATGGACATGATGCCAACTCTAAATATTTCATCTAGACACTTAAGCAATGTAAATTAATTGCCCCAACAAGGAGAGCAAAATAGCAGAGAAAGCACCTTAGTTTTCAAATATTTGACTTAATATCTGACTTAAATGTAAAATGGAGAGATGTTAGGTTATTATGTTCATTTGTTTCTGGATCTTATGTATTTCATCTGTCCTACTGATTAACTCCTTTTTAAAAAAATTATCAAATAGTCAAATAGTTTTGGTGATTATTTTTTTCATAGTATAGTTTGAGATCTGGTACTGCTAAATCTTCTTTCTTCTCATTTTTTCCCATAATTTTCCTGCAATTCTTGCTCTTTGTACCTCCATATAAAGCTTATTACTTCTATGAAGTGGTCCTCTGGTAGTTTGATTACTATAGTGCTGAATCTGTACATTAACTTAGTTAGTATTATCATTTTTATTATGGTAGCATGGCCAAACTATAAGCAACTAATTCCTCTCCAATTATGTCTTTCTTAATTTTTGTAAAGAGTTCTTTGCAATTCAATTGATAAAAGTCCTATCTATGTCTTGGTAAGTGGATTGCCAGATATTCATTTTGAATGGAATTTCTTTTTCTTATTTTCTTAGTTATATACAGAAAGGCTGATGATGTTTGTGGGTTTATTATGTATCCTCATACTTTTTTTGAAGTTGTGCATTGTTTCTGTTACTTTGTTAGTTGAATCTCTAAGTTCTCTAAATAAACTCTCATATAATTTTGTTTCTTTGTCTATACTTATTCTTTTTCTTATATTTTTGATCTATATCCATATCTATATCTATATATCAAATGAAAGTAGTGACAGTAGTACTTTACCCCTGATCTTATTGGAAATGCCTTTAGTGTTTCTCCGTTACAGATGATGTTAGCTAGTGGTTTTTATTTTTGTGTCTGTATCTATATCTATCTATCTATCTGTCTTTCTGTCTATCACCACATTAAGGAAACATTCATTTGTTCTTATGCTTTCTAGTATTTTTAACATGAGGGTGCTGTTTTTTTATAAAAAAATCCTCCTTCATCCATTGATGGAATTATGTGATTTTTATTGTTCTTGTTATTAATATGGTCTGTTGTATTTATAGTTTTCCTAATATTGAACTAACTCTGCATTCCTAGATCTACTAGGGAAGGGAAAAAGGAACAAGCATTTACTAAGTACCTTCTATTTGCCAGGCATTGTGCTAAGCACTTTCCAAATATTATCTGATTTGATCTTCACAACAACTCTGTGAGGTAGATGCTGTTATTATCCCCATTTTACACTTAAAGAAACTTAAGCAGTCAGAGGTTAAGTGACTTGCCCAGGGTCACACATCTGGTAAGTGTCTAAGGTTAAATTTGAACTCTGGTCTTCATGAATCCAGGGCCAGCACTCTACTTCACCATCTAGCCTCCTTTTCTAATAATACTTTCTAGTTGTTTTATCCAGCCTGCTTAGGCTACCCTTCTCACTTCCCATCTTTTTAGATTGGCCACTCTTCCCGCACTGCTGTCTATGCTTGTATCCCCTCTCTTTCTGCTTACTTTACATAGCTCTTAAAATTATTCCATGCCAATGTAGTGGCTGTATGGATCCTTCAATATTTAGGGCTGCATCTCATTTTCTGGGCTATAAACTTAGCCTTAATAGTATGGAAAATATTACTCTCAACCTCTTCCCCCACTTTAACCATTTCCTGATCCCTATGAGAATCAAGGGTAGATTTCCCCAAAGAATTCTTCTTGTAATCGTGGGGGAAAAAAAGATCTAAATCTGTAGTTTTCTCAAATTTGGCCTTTTTCATAGGAGAAACTTTTGGGAGACTTTTAGGTCTTTGAAAACTTTATTCCAAATTTACTCCTTCCAGAAATCTCCCTTAGTTCCTTTGATGGTATTCATTAGAAACTTTACTTCATTACTACAGCATTTATGTGCTAAATTGCTTCTGTCTATGTATTGATTTATTTGCTTTATACATATTCTTAAACCTTGTTCACTTTGTATTGCCTGTTAACTCCAAGTGAATTAGGAGCCCTGTGGACAATTGCAAAGAAGTAAATTCAGGCCTGATGCAAGGAAAAACTTCCTAACAAACAGTGCTGCTTCAGGTCTTTAAGCCGAGGCTGGATGACCATTTCTCAGCTATTTTGTAGAGTATTTGTGTTCAGATATGAATTGGACTATACACTTCCTTCCTACTGTGAGATTCTGTGGTTCTGTTTCTTTTGTTATGTTTCCCTGCACAGTGCCCAGTCTTCTGGCATGCACACAGCTAGTGCTCCATAAATACCCATCTGCTATTCACCAGGGGCCCAGTGGCCCACAAATAGTTGGAAACAATTTCTACTGCAATACTGACTATACCTAGGTTTGGGTATGGTACAGTAATTAGGTGAAACCCCATCATCTGAAATCTCCTTTAATGTGCAAATTGCAAAGGCAGCTGGATTTGATAGATTTCTGTCTTGTTTGACTTTGAATGTTGTTTATATATATATATATATATATATATATTATATATATTTTTTTTTTTGTTATGACAGTGATGAAAACAGTACATATCTTTAAAGAAGAAAAGTATTAATATAATTGAAGAAGGGTTAGGAAGAAGCACTTTTTGTGACTCATCTTAGTTCCAGCAAATAATATAGATATCCTTAGGAGATTGAATTTGGGATGGCTCAAAGACCATGGCTGCCCATTTTATGGAAACCATTCAACATCTGGCTTTTGATCTATTGACTTTATTCTGGGCAATGTTAATTGTTTTTAATCTTACCAACCTGGATCTGAATCTTGTCCTTCCAGTAACATTTTTTTGTTTCAGTATCATTTGCCTGCTCTCACTTTATCATGTCCTATTACAGAAAGACCATTACATCATCTCCCTCCCTAACCTGTGCCAAGCATCTACGAACTTGCCAACTTTTAAAAAAAGGATTATTTGACAAAATTGTAGTGAAGTTCAATGGGTTTGAAGAAACTATATAGACATTAAATTGTAAAAGGCAGTAACAAAACTGCTTGATTTGTGTCCCTTTCCACATTTTTCTTTTCTTCTATGCATTTAAAAATGTTTTATTGATTTTTTATTCTGATCTATCTCTACTTTCCAGCCTACTCCTAAGTATGTATCATCTAGTAAAATAAATCAACACGTGTATGAAAATGCATATCTTATTCTGCATTTCTAGTCCAGAGGTGTCAAACCTGCTGCCCAAAGGCCACATGAGGCCCCCAACACTCCTGAGTGAAGCTTGAGCCAGATGAAAAAGAAATTGGGAAATATTTAACAAAATAAGTAAAAACACAATAAGATGTAGATAATATGGATACGTGGTTTTCTAAACCAGTGTGCAGCTGACAGGGATCCTTATGTACATCTTAGTGGCCCCTATTTCTATTTGAGTTTGACACCGCTGCTCTAGTCCATTTCTTATACAAGCCAATTTCATGTTTGTATTTGTTTATTGAAATGTTTCTGTTTGTTGATAATTATTAAGTTTATAGAAGAAAGAAAATTGTGTTTATTAAAGAGTTTATGGATTCTGCAAATGGCTGTTTGTCAATGGGGAAAGAAGAGGTTTTCCCAGTTCTATCAATTGCACAAATCTTTACTAAGCACGTAACTGTGTGTTCAACATTGATGTTATTCCATGGAGGGAGATAAGGCATTATTCCTGCCCCTGGGAGCTCATAATCTAATTATGGTGACATTAGTGAACAATACACCCCAGATTACCCACAGTGTTTTCTTTCTTTGCAGTTGGTCTGACTGCTACCCTCATTCCAGGTGAGTCCTATCACTCTTGGCACACTACATAGCTTACCATTAACCCTTTCTTGATACTGAAATGAAAATGTCAGATGGTGCCTTGAAAGATTCAGTAACCAACCCAGTGACTACCACCACTGTTTTATTTGCTGTTAAATCAGGCCTTTAATTCAGTTTTCTCTATTACTTAAAATACTTTGAGGACCTCAAAAGGAGAGAGCACAAACTCAAGGTCTTTATATAACATACATAATTCACTACCAGACTAAGATATCTGACATCAGTAATATGATGATAAATTGATAGACCTGATCAGAATGATGTCATATTGGGCCAATAGCATGGACAGCATCCTGACAACAAGTGACATTGAGGCATAAAAAATGTAGGATCCTAAGAGAAAATGAAGAAAAAATTTCAAATAAGTGAGTATGAAGGGTTGTATCATGCTATGTAGGTCAAGGTCTATAACATTCTCTAATTGAGGAAAAGGGCAGCCTACTTATTTCCTTACATCTTAGAAGAAAGGGTATGGCAGTCTGGAATAAGGGAAGGTAAGTTGTAAATCAACCTGCACATACTTCATGATTTTGATTTGAGAGCATGAGACCATAAGTGGGCTTGCAGCATTACATATTTTACAACTGTCATTCTATGTTGCTCTTCAACTGAAGGATTTGTCTAAGACTCAGAAGGAGATAAAATGAAAAAAGGCAGCTCAGACTTCAGTTTAGATTACATTAGGAATACACTGGCATTCCAGAGGCACATATGTTGCTGCTATTGCTGCAATTGTTTGCAAAGCTGTGATTCTATGTAAGGCAGAACTTGGTAGTATTTGGATGTGAGCAGAAATGGCATGAGACATGTTAAATGGCAGTGAGCTCCTTGCTACTGGAGGTGTTCCGGTAGAGACTAACCCATCACTTAGTAACCTCTCTTCCTTGGAGGTTCATGCTATCCAAATTTATCACCCAGTGCAGAACCTGGTGGCTGTTCTCTGTCAACTCCCAGGTCACTCTCTTTCCTTCCTCAATGAGTTCAGTATTTGTTTTAGCCTTTTCTTCCTAATTCTTCCCCTCATACTAGGAGACTTCTGCATAGATACTGATGTTTCCTCAAATACCTTAACTTCCCAGTTCATCTGTCTACTTAATTCCCCTTATTTAGTCCTCCACTCTAGAAATGGTCTTGCTATTACCCTTCATCTTGCCATCACCCATAATGGTTCTACTTTACATGTGTATAAACTCTGAAGTTCCTTTATTTAATTGTAATCTTTTATCAATCCCTCTTTCCCTATGCCTTATGACCCTTGTGCCACTTCTTTATCCTCACTCCATGTCCATTTCTCCACTTCTCATTTCTTTCTCAGGCCATCACCCCTTCACTGGCTACCCTCCCTTCCCTGTCTTAAGTACTAGGTGAATCAATTCACCTCTTTCACTCTCTTCTACTGCCAACTTCCTTACCCTATTGTCCTATTGCTTATAATTATTTTTTGCCAATTCTCGATCCTGAATTATTCCCACCCTCTACCTCTTTTTTTCCTGTTCATGTGCTGCCGAGTGGACCTGGAGAAAGTCATGGAAATGTACTGATTGGGTCCTCTACAAGTTGATCTATTCATTCAGGCCCTCATTTCAACAAGACAATTCTTCTTCTTCTCCTTAATTGATTCATTATCCCAAACCTCGGAGTGGCCATTTCAAACTATGTCTCTCTTCAAGCCTCTCATGGCACCACCTCCCACCAACCTCTCTGCTGAAAAAACATTATGCCATTAGCCAAGAGCATCTTCTTTTCTCTTCCTCCTTATTGCAGATTGCTCAGATATTTAATCTTCAGAGTCTCTCTCATTGCTTCCTCCTTGACTTCATTCTTAGATGAAGAGCTGGCCCTTATTTTTGTCTCAACCAACCTATCCGCATATGCCCTTGATCCCATTCCCTCCTGTCTTTTCCAGAAAATTGCCCTCTCAATCATCTCCACTTTCTAATTGTCCTTCCCTGCTGCCTAGAAACATGCTTATGTCTTCTCTATCCTTAAAAAGTCCGTCACTCGATTAGACCATTCCCACTAGGTATTATCCTTTCTTTCTTCTCCTTCTTGACTAAACCCCATGAGAAAGCTGTCAACACATATCCCATTCACTTCCTGTCTTTTCACTATCTTTTAAACTCTCTGAAGTCCGGTTTCTGACATTATTCAACTGAAACTGCCCTCTACAAAGTAGCCAGTGATCTCAATGACCAAATCTAATGGCATTTTCTCAGTCCTCATTCTTCTTGTCTTCCCTGCTACATTTGAAATTGTTATTTGCCTTCTCCTTCTGGATACCCTGTTCTCTCTAGGTTTTCATGACACTCTTCTTTCCTGGTTCTCTTATCCATGTGACCATTCCTTTATCTTCTTTGGTGAACCTTCATCTATGCCATACCTACTAACCATGACTATCCACAATGCTCTTTCCTGGGCTCTCATTTCTTCTTTTTCTTTCTTGCTTGGTGACATCATCCACTCCCATATGTTCAGGTATCTTCTAGACCATGAAATGATTTCCAGATCTATATATCCAGCCCTACTTAAATTTTCTCCTAAGCTCCAATCCCTCATTACCAACTGTCTTTTGCACATCTCAAACTGGATATCCACCAAGCATCTGATTTGGCATATCCAAAAAAGAACTTTCTCTTTTTCCCGAATCTTCCTCTGAACTTCCCTGTGACTATTGAGGCCACCACCATTTTCCTACATTCAGGCTCACAATGTCATCGTGTTATCTTGACTTTGCACTTGCACTTACCTTACATATCCAATTTGTTGCCAGATGTCGTCATTTCTCCCTTTACAACATAGCTTGAATATGCCCCCTTCTCTCCATTCACAGTCACTCCTCTAGTTTAGATCTTCATATACTCTTACCTTGACTATTTTAATAGTCTTCTACCAGGGGTGGGAACCTGCAGTCTCAAGGCCACATGTGGCCCTCTAGGTCCTCAAGTGCAGCCCTTCAACCAAATCCAAACTTCACAGAACAAATCCCCTTAATAAAAGGATTTGTTCTGTAAAACTTGCACTCAATCAGAAGGACCTAAAAGGCCATATGTGGTCTCGAGGCTGGAGGTTCCCCACCCCTGGCCTTCTACCTTCTAATTGGTCTCCTTGTCTTTTGTATCTTTCTGCTTCAATCCAGCCTCTACACAGCTTCAAAAGTAATTTGCCTAGTCAGTCAGTCAATTAAGCATTTAGTAAGCACCTACTATGTACCAGGCACTATGCTAAGTGCTGGGGATACAAAATGAGGCAAAAGATAGTCCTTGTCCTCAAGGAGCTTGCAATCTAGGTCACCCTCCTAGTCAGTAAAGTCCAGTGACTCTCCATTATTTCCTGGAACAAGTATAAATGCCTTCATTTGTTATTTATTGCTCTTAACAACCTGGTCCTGCCTTTGAACTATCTGAAAAATCACCAGAGATTGAGTTGCGACTAGAAGCAGGAAAACTGGAAGACAAACCCAACTTCCCCAGAACCCATTTAGGCCTAAAATGGCACCTTTTAAATACATAGGGAGACTACACTGCCTTCCACTCTGTATTTGGAGGCAGCTCTCAGAAATATGGCAGTAGCGCCAATGTACCACAAAACCCAAAGTTTATGTAACAAATACTTGTATTTGAAAAATGTTGAATTTGTCTCAATTTTAACACCTAAGCCTAAAGTTACCCCTGCTAATAACTGACAGTAGGCATTTCAGGATAATTTAGGAAGGAAGCTATGACATTCCTGAGGTCTAGTAGTTATGCTATTGTCATGAGATTATAAACTCCTTGGGGAGGAGGGATGTGGTCTAATCTAAATTCCATAATTCCCATAGTATCTAGTATCTTGCCATTTGCCCTCTTGGGGTTTGATAGCTGCATAATGGCAGAATACACTTAATATTTTTCTTAGAAAAGTAATTTCCCTTTCTTTTTCTTCTCCTCTCTCTTCCTCTTACTGCTGGCATTGAGATTCTTCCTTAATGGTGCCAACCTCTATTGCACCCTTTGAAAAGATGAATAAAAATGTTAATTTTTGTGGAAAATGGAAATTTTTTCATCTTGAACTTAGCATATAATTCACCAATACATTTAAATTTGCTACTTATGTAGGAAGTCATTTTGAAACTAAGCTTCCAATTTTCCTGAAGTGGAAAACATGGTTCTACATTAAATAACAAAAGAAACAAAGCGATGTAAATGGAATCCTAGAAACAAGCTTTTGAAAATAAAAGCAACAATAGTTTTTATGAGAGATTTCAGCCAGTTGGGCATATTCTTCCCACTATTTATCCCAGTATAAATGACCACCTGTGAAAGTTGTATTTATTTGCAGCATAGATGAAAAGAAACGGTAAAAGTTAGGGAGAGTTAAGTTAACAGAATTGGTTCTTAATTTCATTGTGTTTATGTGTGACAAATATATGTTAAGAAAATCAAGATACTTTTTTTTGAAAGAGGAAACTTGTAAGCAAAATATAGAAACTGAGAGAAATAAGCATTGCTAAGAAAATATAGAATCACTACTTGGCTAATGCCACTGATCAGGACAACTCTCCTGGAAATATGATAAATTGCTACCATATAGGAAGAATCAATGAAATGTACCTGTGTGTTCTGAAGATATCTAACGACTTTCAAAGGAGGTGTTAGAATTTGGGATTGCCAGAGTTAACCTTCTCAGATGTAGTTACTTATTATACTTAAGTACTTTGAAGCTAATTATTATTTTACTTTTGCTATATGGGTCAAATGTCTTTGCAGTAGAATTTGTTCTAGTTATCAGTTTTCCAATATACTATAATGTGTTGCCTTTATTTTAAAATTTTTTTAGTTATCAAATAGCTAATATCATCATTAAAATATTCACTGATTCCGACTGATTTGAAAATATTACATGAAGCAGAAGGCCATATTGGGTAATGGTAAGTTAGTGTATTATGTCTCCACAGAGTCTTGTGATCTTTTGGTCAGTGCAGTTCCTTGACTCAGATACCATGCGTGGAGGCTCTAGAATAGAGGATTTATTTCCCAAGTGGAAGCTTATTGCTCAGAAGGGTTTGTAGTGTTGCATGTTTTGTGATTTTTATTTGGTATGTATGTGCTTGTTAATTAAAGGTCATAATAATGTGTGAAAAAATGATTTCCATAGTGAATTAAGTCCTGTCCTTATACCCTTTGGCCCCTAACATACCTTTCTACAAGAATTCTTATATCAATGAAGTACTGTAAAGGGGTGTTGGGCAAGCCATTGGGTTTTGGGATTTGTTTGTTTCTTGGTATTTAGGTATGGATTCCTGCTGTGGCCTGGATTTCATTCTTGAGATTTCATGACATGCAGTCTGGACATTCTTAGATAAGGAGAAATTAAACCTAGGGAAGAAAAGCAAACCTTTGAAGGCACTTTCCCCTCTTGAGTATTGCAGAAGCGACGGGCAGCTTCAAGGACTGTGCTCCCTGAACCCTGAGGCTGGAAGCTGAAACCAAATATCTGATCTTTCCCTAGGAAAGCTGAAAAGCTTTATTGGTGATTCTTCGTTCTTTAGAAACTGAATTTCTGTGTTGCAGGAAGGAATAGAGAAAAAGAAAGAAGTGATTTCAGTATCAGTAGGATGCATCTTTCTTGAAGGGGTTAATGTTCTGGTCCTGAGCAAAATTGATTTACTAATTACATTGATTTATGCTGGGTGCAGCTTTAATCAATGCATGTGGCCCCACTCCAGGACTTCTCTGTACTTGTTATTATGCTTAGAGGCTTTTTCCATAGAACCATTTTGGTGACTATTGATGGATCACTACAAAGTCTAATGTATGGATGCAGAATTAAGTAGTGAATTCACGTTGCTTTGCTTGAAGATAGGCTATAAGATTTACTTAGCTATCCACAGCCTTGTTCTCCAAAGAGAACTTGGCCATGGCTATAGCAAAGTCCCTGCATTGAAAAATATCACTCAAATGATTGGAAGGGGGAGTGTGGTTTCCAGTTTCTATAGCACATCAGAGTGTGTTTAAATCTGTCATTTACAAAGTTGTTATTCTGACTTCTCTTATTTAATCCTTTTTTTTTGTATTTGCCACTAGCAAAAATATTTGGCAGAGTCTCCCTTTGTTGGAATCTGCACACCTGCCCATTTACAGTGAGCTTATGTTAGAATGCCTGTAATTTTAGAAAATGTGAATGAATCCTATACAATTTCTCAAATACAATTTAGCCCAATTCCTTCCTCTTATTTAATTATGGGCCTAATTTACTGGCTGTCCATAATCCCTGTCCCAACTCTATATACTGAGATGTTAATGTGTTGGACCAATTATCCATCTGCATGACAGATGATACATATTTTTCATCCATTTAGTTTTTCCTGTGTGGATTGGTAGGTTGATCTTTTTTGGCTTATTAATGGATCTCATTGAAAAAGCTTTGTCCTTTTCTGAGCCTTATTTGATCAATGTAATGTCCTTCACAAACAAAAGTCATCTTGATGATCACACCATCTATAGTGAACCCCTCTTTCAAATTATCAATTTATGGGATTTTAGACTTTAAGAGCTAGATCAAAGATCTAGTCCAAGCCCTTCATTTCACAGGTGCTTGGTCTCATTCACTGGATAAGGTGTAGAATTCTGTACTACAGATGACACAGTGGTTTGGTTTACTGTCTTTGGGGCCATGCTGGGCAGCCACCTATAGTTGAGACAACCTTCTACCTTTTTCTTTTTGGTACTTAAGGAACAAAGTGTCTTTGAATTAGTCCAATACAGACCTTCCTTATACTGATTCTCCTCCATAACAAATAGCATCAGAGTAAGTTTCTAGAGCCAGCCAAGAATAGCTAGTAAATTAGCAAATAGCACCCTAATAGGTAGAAAAATCAATGCCTCTCCTGAAGTGCTCACCAACTTAGTATACTTCCCTGGCCTATTAGCATACAATAAGTTACACTTGTGTTATAATGGTCTTAAGCTACTCTTGTGGCTTGGGTTTTATGTTTAGTAGCCACACAGACATAGATGACAGTATTAGTATTGAGGAAAAAAAGTACTGAATTGTTAGGCTAGGGGTAAAGAAGAAAAAGGAAAAGAGTGTGCAGAGAGCCTTGCCTTGCAGCAGGTTTATGACGCATGGTTGGGGGTTCCAGGTAATTGATTTTTCATTAAACTCTTATGTGCCTCCTTGTTTCTAGCTTACTGTATAACTGCAGAGCCCAGAGACAGCTGCAGACTGTCATGGCAAATCCAGCCATTTCTTGTGCCCAGTGTCTGTGGCATTCTGCAGGACATTAGCTTGATAGCAAAAACGGTAAAGCATTAAGTCTAGGGAATTGACTATTATAATTTTGCAGTGTTTCCCCCCACAGTCAGGTCTCACTAAATAGAGTTTACCAACTGCTCTGGATGGTCTAAAAAAATTTTTTTTTCTACTGCTGTGGTGTTACCAACTAGTATTTTTTTTTTCCAGTGGTGTGACTGAGTCTTGCTCTGATTTGGATGACATCACCCTGGTTTCCCATGAGATCTGTCCTCTCTACCACAGAAAATAATATCCTAGAGTTGGCTAGGTTCACAGCAGCAGAGAAATATGTTATTATGAATACTGCATATGAAAAATACAACCATTTGTTACAGCTCACTTCAAAAGCATTCTCTGATACTCTTTTTTCTGAACTTTGAATTTTTTTTATTCTCAAAAATGCAAAGAAGAAAAATATTTAAATATCTCTGCAAAGAAGCACAAAGTCCAATGGAGAGCCAGATTATCTCCATGGAGGACAAAAATTGAGTAGGTAAGATTTGCTAAGGGAAAGGGTGTGGAGAGACAGAAGAGAAGAGGGTTGAAGATAGACTTGGGGATTGACTATACTTGGTATGAGAGGATTCTGAAGGAGACAAAGTTAGGCGCAGTTTAAGAGGTAGGAAGAGCAAGTATCCTTTCCCAAAAGCCAAGAGTAGAGAGGATTCAAAGGAGAAGCTGGTGACAGTGTCATATGCAGTATAAAAACCAGGGAAGAAAAGGACTGAGAAAAGGATATTTACAGTCAGGAGGTCTCTGAGCTTTTGTATGAGAGAGACACACAGAAAGACAGAGATGGAGAGAGAGAGAAAAAGAGAGAGAGAGAGCGAGAGAGAGCGCAGTTTCAGTTTCAGCATTTCAGTAGTGTAGTGGGAGTGGAATTCAAATTACTGGAAATTGAAAAGGCACTCACTTCCCATATTCTGGGACCATCTCACCCCTTTCCACCATCTGAGTGCAAAAATTTGCTCACTAACAAATTCTATAGTGCCTCCTAGATCATAGGATCATCAGTGTAGAACTGGAAGGGACTTTAGAGCCAAGGGGCAATCTAACCCTAATTATTGCTATCTTTTGTGTAGTCTTTTGATGGCAAATTATTTCAAGAATTTATTTATATTATTTAAGAAGGGTAATGACTTTGTTAATGGACAAAAAGCTAGAAAATTACAACTAGCATGAATATAAACTTAGGAAGCCAGTCTAATTCTTCTGGCCCTAAATGCAGTGTTCTTTCCATAATATGCCAAGCAGGTACCTCCTCCTCTGTGTGATGGTTGAAAGTAGCTCTTTAATATGTCTATGAATGACCCACTGGCTTTATAGGTCCCCACCCTTCTATGTGCCTACACATGATAGGAGCTCAGTTCCTTTTTTTTTTTTGTGGAAAAATAGGCAGGCAGATGGACATATGCGTGCATGCATACATCTGTGGTATGCTCCTAGATGCCACGTATGCCTTTGTGCCCTTCTTTTGATTGGTATGATAAGGGCATTTAAAATATTTTTCTGAAGAATGCTCTCAGGCTAGCGCTGCTTTAGCTGAAACGAAAGCCATTCCATGTCTAAACGTTTTCTACCTCTTTGTAGGGCGAAATAATGGGGAATACCCTTTTTTTCCCCAGGAAACCTTAAGGCAAATGGAGAGGGATTTCCTACCTGTCTTCTTGCTGGCATTAGCATTAAGAATATTCAGTGAATTTAAGGAAATCCTTCAAGGAATTTCATTTGTTTAAAGATGAGCTGGCATTTTGGGAACAGCTTAACCCTGCTCTGACGTTTTTTATGCTGTCCAAATAAATACTTAATCCACATTGGCCTATGCACATCCCAAAATTTCCCTAGATGAGAAATGTGTCTTTAAGGTATACTAATTTTGCAGCTTATATGATTTTGCAAGATGAGTGGGTGCTAAATTATCTTTTAAAAGTATGATATAGATATGCTGTTTTTATGTTATGGAGTGAAAAACAGTATGGAAACCTCTTTCTTAAGGAAAAATTTTAGAATTCTGGACTAAGAAAACAGATGAGAGGACCAAAAATGTAATTAAGTTTTGTTTTAAAATTTGAGCCCACCAGGGACTAGGCATTACAGAACAAACATCAAAGCATTTCACTTACATCATTTTCAGAGGGCTTCTATGTGACAGTAAATACAGGGATCTCCATTGTGCAAGTGACCCTCTCTGAACCATGGAGTTCCAGAAAAATTGGCAACTTTTCTTTTTGGTAAATCAAATTCTGTTTGAAATGTATTTGAGTAATTAGTTATTTAATAATAGTAATAATAATGATCACTGATACGAGCGTTGTAATCTTTGCAAGATACAACGCTGTAATCATTGGATCCTCATGAAAGCCTTGGGAAGTATCACCATTTTACACATGAGGAAACTGAGGCTAAGCAAGGTTTAGTAACTTGCCCAGGGCTACACAGATTTCTCCTAGCACCACATCCAGGGTTCTTGCTCTTTCCACTCTGCACTGCCTGTTTTAAGGCTACACTGGTGTCTGCCTTTTGGTATTGGAACGAATACATTTGTATTAATATTGAATTATTGAATTACAAATCTTTTGTAAGCTAAGAATTTTCTATACTGAATTTTTTTTAAAGTAGAACCAGCTTGTACAAGCATTTGGTTCCAAAATTTGTGGCATCACGGTCTTCTTATCAAGCCTACATTCATATATATTCATTCAACAGGCATTAGGTCTGACCAAACATGGGGGAAAACCATTATGATGGCTTGATTTTTATGGTGCAGGGCCAAAAGTATCTTTAGATGTCTGAGTTGTTCGTTTCAAGGGGAAATTCAGTTATTGGCTCTGGAATGCATGAGGCCTCAGTAATGATTTAACAGTCAGTGCTACATGTAGGGTCTCTAGAGAATGTGTCCATTCCAGTGCCTCCCGAAAAGCAGAACTGGAGTTCATTTCAGGCAAGAAGCATTCATTCAACTAATTACTGTGGTTTCAGCCATCGACAGCTAAGTCCTTTACAGGCCAGAGGAGAGAGCCATATTGGAGCCTACTGCTATGATGGATAAGTGAGCTTGGCGTGATTAAACAAAGAAGGCTTTAAGTTGATCAAATATATCGGGAAACTTTGAGTTTAGTGTCACTCAGTTTGTATTAGCTTGGCTGTGTTAGGTTTGAACTGTGAAATTTGGCTGTGGTTACTTGAAGGCCTCAAAGATTTAAAAATGTCTTTAATTTCTTTGATTTGAGGACGAGATGAAATTCTTAATCAAGACAATGTTATTTCTTAGACTCTCTGAATTTGGAGCATATAGGTTCCCTCCTTCTCTTCCTCCTTTCCTCTCTCCCTTCTCTTTTTCTCCTCTCCTGCATTTCATCAAGCCTTTCTTTTCCACAAGATGAAATACATTGAACATCTGCTCTCCTACTGTGCTATATTTTTAGGATGACCATTTTAAAGAGCGACCTCCATTTTTATGCACTTAGTGTTTGGGCTGGCAATTATTTGCAGGTGCATGATTGTGCCAATTGCTCTACAATGAACTGACTGTGTACAATGAAGCAGCAAGCCCTCCTTTTGGGGGAGAGAGAGGGGACGGAGACATATGGCTGACTGAATCAGCCATTGGCCAATTGTGTGAACATTATTAGAGTATGTAATTTAGCACCTGCAAACTGTTAGCGTACTGTGGCTGCAAACAAGAGGTACCCTTTAAGGGAAATATCTGTTGTCATTTGTGATCAAATGTTTCATTTTAATGATCTGTGTTATTCCATTGGGTGTATAAAATATAGGGAGAGAAGGCACTGAAAAATTCCGGTGGTTGATTTTTGTGCAACCTCAGTAAACATGACTGCTACGGTGTACTGTGAAAAGTGTATTTCATATACTATATTTATATCTATCTATCTATCTATATCTGTATATACAATGGGAAATTAACTTAAAAATTAAGGGAAATGAAACTTGAAATCATTGAATTTTAGGGCTAGAAGGGACCCCAGAGATTTAAGTGTCAGTTGTACTATATCTTTACCCAATGTATAAATTTCATATATTGCATTTAAATATTAAAAGAAGGTGAGGGAAAAGATAATTATAAATTTCTTCATGCCAAGTGAAAGACCAGTTATTATTTTGAAACAATTACTTTGGCGTGATAAAACTGAAATCTCATCTAAAGAGTGTTAGAGAGTTTATGTCTCTAAGGCACATGGAGATTAAGTGGCTTTCCTAGGGCCTTGCAAATCATGTCAGAGAATTTGATCATGCAGTGTTCCTGACTCAAGCCCAGTCACTATGATGGGAGGCTGTCCCTCTTCTCTATTTGTGTATGCAGGAACCAGATTTGCATGTGAAAAGTTAACTTAACCTTATTAAATCTAGCCTCATTCTTTACTTAAGCTCTGCGTAAATTGAAATGGAAGGTGACATTTCCATGTGAATCAACACTTCTTGTGAAATTACAATCTCAATTATTTATTATTATTATTAATTATTATTTTAACTGTAGGAAATGGCATGCTGCTCTAGTATTAAATATTATAAGGCAAATGGCAACCATTAGAATTAGTAATAAGGTGCATTAGGTCTGGCCATCTCTCCCAGTGTGCAATATGTCTAGAAGCCAAAAGATAGGAGGTAGAGAGTGAGAAATTCTGGTGATAAACCAATTGTAGGCTTCGATGATGGCTTGAGAGAATTGGATTAATTGAAATATGAGAATACTTTAATCAAGTATATTTATTAAACACAGGTGCATTGGGCACTATGTTATGTGCTGAAGGTTAACATTTGTTTTTATATTTTAGTAATGCAGAGAACACTAGAAGCAGATATTCTGATTAAGAAGGAGATAAGTAACACTTTTAATTTGGGAAGAGAGCAGTGGATTTTTAAAAATCCATCAAATCGGTCTGAGCACTGGATTTATAGCAGAATACATGAGTTTGAATCTCAGCTTTGTCACTCAATAACTGTGTGACCTTGGGAAAGCCACCTTATCTCTGAACCTCAGTTGTTTTATTTGTGAAATCGCAATAATAATTCTTGGGCTACCTACCTCATGGGATTGTCATGTGAATCCCACAAGACAGTGAGCATGGACACGCTTTGTAATTCTTCGGGCTTAAATAAATATAATCTGATTTAATGTTTTCTTATCTCTTCCTTGCCCAGGAGTTTATTGCTTATGGCATTATGCTATATAGGAATGGACCCATTTTTTAATGGGCTGGATCATGTGCCCATTGGCAGAGAACCCGCCCAAAGAAAAGCTTTATTATTTTTGCAAATTGCCTCAGTTTTTTCTTATCAGACTTAACAAGTTGAGTTTAGCATATGTATTAGCCTGTTGCTTTACAGGAAGTGCTCAACACACATATGCCAGTGTGGCTGTTCTGAGCTGGGAGTTCTAAGTTCGTTACCTCTTCATAATAATAATAACTGACATTTTAAATAGGTTTTAAGGTTTGCCAAGTTCTTTGCATTCATCATTTTATTTGAAGTTTACAATATTCCTGAGAGGTAGGTACTTTGCGTATTATCATTTCCTTTTTGTAGGTGGAATGACTGAAGCTCAAAAACATTAAAGAAACATCATATGCACTGTTCTATGCTTGCAGAACTCCCACCTCTTTGCTTTAGGAAGTGCTGCTGCTCGTAATTATTCATCAGCCTCCATAAAAGTTTACACATATGTTTATATTATAACTTGCCTTTGTTAGCTACCACTCTCAGTTCCACAGAAGTGTCAGATGTTCGATGGCTAAGGTGTTTTCTGGTCTATTTTGCCTTCCTTGTTGGGACAATTAATTTACATTGCTTAAGCATCTAGATGAAATTTTTAATCAGTATCTATGTCTGTTGTCTATTTCCCAACTTTTGATTTTCAATATCTTGTTTAAATACTCATGAGTCAAATCTTTATAATTGCATGCCATATCTTCAGAGCTGAGATCAAAATTTGTTAAAAATACAAAAAGGAAGAATACTTATGGGGATAAGATGTGATGTATAATTGATATGAGGTTTATTTATAGGAACCTGGCTTTTAGCTGTTTAGCTGTTGCCTGCCTTATATAGTACTATTTTTGGCAATTTAGTTTCAGTTAGCCCCAAGTATTATACTTCTTTTACATCCTTTGTGATATTATGCTGTAAATGGGTAATTCTCTCTCTGTATAAATGTTTTCCCTGACAGCCTACATTGTACACTTTTTTTTTAATCCCCTCGATTCTTCTAGACCACACTACTTTCTCTAACACTAAGGAATCTCTCTCTTTGCTTCATTCTAATTATTTGCAGATTATTGTATCCCATTTGCCCACTGCTTAGGCAAATGATTTATACAAACATATGACTATGTATATATACACACATATTTCAACCCCTTTGTTCTTTTGTAGCATTATTTATGTGCTAGATCATTTTCATTATGAACCTTGATTACCTGCTCTTTGTCATTTGAAAATAAATACAGTATTATTATTAGCTTTGCTCACTTTAATCAAATGGAGATGATTATATTATGTCTTTTGAATGATATAAAGTTAAAATCTTTTTAAAATAGATTTTATTGATATCTTTTGTTTTTGCATAGCCCCATATCACTCTCCTCCCTCCCTTCATGAAAGCCATACCTTACAACAAAGAATTTTTCATAAAAAATGAAAATAAAGGAGAAAAAAGAGGAAAAACATGACCAAAACTTACCAACACACTGAATAAATTTAGTATTATATGCATTGTTCCATACCCACGGGCCCCCCACCTCTGCCAGAGAATTTGGGAGAGATGTCTTCTCATATTTCTTCTTTGAGACTAAGCTTATTTGTTATAATACAAAGACATTATGGATAAATAAGCCATGCTGATTCTCTGATCTAGGGATTGATGGTGGCTGGAGTGGCAACAGCTTGTCTTGAGAAATAGCCAACGGATAGTTTTCTTTGTCAGGTACCTCCAAAAAGCAGGTTGGGCTTTCTCCTGCTGGAATGGGAGAATCAGGTTACCGAATGGTTTTAAACAACAACAGCTACAGACTAGGTATACCATACTAGTATTAGATTTCTAACTAACTTTAAGCATATATATATATTTTTTTCTGTCCTAAACATGCATTTCATATATCTAAATATATATATCTCTCTCTATCTCTCTCTATCAGTGTTTGTCAGAATGAGTGCTGGCTTTTAGAGTCAGGAAGATCTGGGATGAAATCCTGCCTCTGCCACTTACAAGCCATGTGCTCATAGGCAAGTCACTTAACCTCTTGGGCCTCAGTTTCCTGATCTGATTTGGAAAATAGTGGCAATACTCTCTTTAGTACCTACATAATAGGGTTGTTGTGAGGTTTCAGTGAGGTAATATGTGTGAAGAGCTTCACAAGCCTTAAAAAACTATGTAAATGTTCCTTTCATGGTGATCATGAAATCTGAATGGAGAAAAAGCCACCATAGAATGTCAAATCTGAAAGGAACCCTATAGATCATCTAGTCCAAACCCTTCATTTTACTGATCTGGAACCTGAGGCCCAGGAAGAAGAAAGTGAGTTGTTTAAGGTTATACATGACTAGTGGGGAGTGGGCCTGGAACTAGAACCCAGGTCTTCTGAGTATCAGTTCAATGCTTATCCCCAACATCATTTTGCCATATATATAGTAAGCAGAGCCAGGTTTGGAGAAGATTGTTTTCCAATGGCTTTGTAGCAGATGGGCCCTGTGGATTCTTTTAGGAATGGCACACTTGGCGAAATGAAAGGGTCTCACTTTTGGAAAGAAACTAAAAAATGGTTGTTGTGCCTTGAAATTTAACATGCCTAATACCAACAGTGTGAGGAGTTGAGAGGGACAAGCTATGTATCTCAGAACAGAAGACCCAAAATTCATCTTTTTTCTCTAATATCAAACTATGTTGTCCCATTTTTTTTCCTTCTTGCTTTCTGATTGGAGCTCAACTGCTAATTCTCTAAATACTACAGAGTGTCTCATCTTAGTATTTCTGTCCTTTTCAAAGAAGAAAAGATTGGAAATCCTTTGAGGGCATCCAATGTCAGAGATCCAGGACAGAGGGATTCTGATGAGTTGTCACAGGCTTGTGCCTGATTCCTGGGCCTTTTGAGGTTTACTCAGACCTTAACAGGATCCATGGAGATCTACCCTACAAGCACTTTGAATTGTGAGTCACAGAAGGAATTCACACATAGAAAAGTTGTTTAGTTCTGTGTTGTTTTTTTCTTTTATTATCAACTGGTCTGTAGGTGGCTTAATGGCCTAGACTTTTTAATTTAACTTTATAGATGCTTTTATTTGATAATATATGCAGAAAATAACAAGCAGACTCATTTCTTTTGCTTTCGTGACTGGAATGAGAGATTAAAATACCCACTATCATAATCAAACCAGCTGAATGGCTCTAGGAACATTTGGGTATAGTGACATTACTGGGGCAGCGCAACAAAGCTAGAAATAACAGAGAAGCAACATTATCATTTTAAAACAAAAACAAAGTGTGGAAAACAAGCCCATAATTGACCTATGGCTCAACTTAGCCTGGCAAGCAAAGAACCAGTTATAGTGCTTTTCCCCTCTTTGCCTAGTTTTGCTTCTCCATGCTACTTTAACATAGGTCAGATTTGCCAAGTAATTTAATATACACATGGCCTCCAGATAAAAATCCAATTAGCTCTTTGACCTCAGGCACACAGCACTCTGGACCTGAGTTTCAGTTTATGAAAGTAGTGGTATTGGACTCTAGAATTTCTTCCAACTTTGAAATTCTGTAATTATTTTTTTATTAAGGAACTCTCATATGCTCTGGGGATACCAAGTTTGTGTGTGAAGACAGGGAGTTTGGGATATGGTCCAGCTGGAAAAAAAAAAAAGAGAGAAATTTCTATTCATCTGTGTCTTTAGATAAATAACAGAACTTCCCCATACTTAAATGTCTCTTGTGAAAAATAGAGATTACATAGCCCACCTTAGAGATTGTTGTGAATGATTTCACATCAGTGCTAATCAGATATCTTTTGCCATGAGTGGAAATCCACTTGACACATGCTTTAGTAACCTGCCATGATTTCGTCTGTCTTCAGTGTCCTACTTCAAAGTCAGAGTTAGTGAGTGCTGATGGACTGGGGCTGGAGTGGTGGCTTCTGAAAGTGTAATGTAATATCAATGATTTATAGGAATAAATTAGTCATAGACTCATAGAATGCTGTGGCAAAAAGGACTTAAAATCCTCTAGTCCAACATCCTCCTGTTACAGAGAGAGCATCTTAATCCCCAGGGAGATAAAGTTGGTCTGGCAGGATAGCTGATACATTGACCCTCTTGCTAAGCATCTTTGCTGGGGAATCAGTTGTTTGACCCATTTCAGTCCTCGATCTCTTGATTTCTATTTTTGTATCTCTCCTGGCAGGGCCCTTGTAGACTACACTGGTGGTAGCCAGTATAGTATGTGACTTGAGGGGCACTAACACTGCCCCCTCCCCAAAAGCCATCCTCACCAACCTGTCACTGTTTTAAGATTCTTCTGAAGATTTGTAGATATAGTAACTAGGTTGAGGCATTGTGTTACCTAAGAAGATGAACAAATTTGTTAATATATTTGCAATTAATGTAATTAACTAGTTATTGCCCACCATATGCCTAATAAAAATAAGAGTCATGATGAAATGGGACAAAGGGTGGGTAAATTTGGATGGATAGAGAGGAAGAAGGGAAAAGTCTAGCATATAAGGCAATACTGACAAGTTGCTTTAAGTAACCAAAGAATAAGGATATTCAAAGGAGTGGAAATAGAGAAAGCTGAACTTGTGGGCAAAGGATGACATTATCTGGCAGGTTAAATAAGAGAGACAAATGAGATAATAACAATAATAACTGGAAATTATATAACATTTATTATGTGCCAGGCACTATGCTAAACACCTCACAATTATCTCGGGGTGGAGGGAGTTGGTGCTGCTCTTATCCCCAATTTATAGTTGAGGCAAACAGAAACTAAGTGACTTGCCCAGAGTCACATAGCTAGTCAGTGTCTGAGGCTGGATTTGAACTCAGGTCTTCCTAATTCCAAGCCTGATGCTCTATTTACTGTACCACTTAGCTGCCTCTAACATAGATAACATGTAAAAACGTTTTGTATACTGTAAAGCACTATGCAGTTGCATTACCTATATAATTGTATGGTGATAGATAGATCATGACATTAGTCCAAAGGGTAGATTTGAAATGTTTCCTTTCTTAAGTTGGTTTTAATATCTCAACCTAAGGAAATGAAATTCCTTGAATTGAGAGAACCATAGATGCCAATGAAATTTTTCCCACAAGGTGTTTCACTATCCCTGCCACCTTTACCTCAGAAAGTCGGTGATAGCTCATTAAGGTCAATGACCTTGCCTTTGAATTTTATATCTCCACAGAGGTGGAGATGCCACAGTCAGTAGGATGCTTAACAGATGGTCAGTGTATTCAGTTGTTTTTGGAGCACTGTTCAATCTTTATTCTTTCCTATGCTTGGTACTGGTCATTTTTCTAACTCTTGTTTCATGACCTTTGCTAGCACTAGAAATGCCAAAGAGCACTTGGCTTTGCATATCCATAATGGTGGCTGTTCTTTTGATGCACTTACTGGAAAATGAGACTGTATTATTTTAGATGGTGTTTTCCATTGGCAGACCTAGTGAATCATAGGATATGTGGCAGTCTTTTTTCCTGGAAGAGTGCTGTTCTATGTTGGAAGCAATAAAATGGATTGTTAGTAGGTTGGCCAATGTTTAAACAGTTCTGAACACTGTTCATAAACTTATTTCCGAATTTAATTTCTTTTTCATTTGTATCCAGTAGCAGCCTTTGGGTTTATTTCATGCCAGGATTCCCAAACCAGTTCTTGCCCATAGTTCAGTACAGCCAATTCAATATTTCCTTCCCACCTGCTCAAAGACCTCAATAAGATCTTTGTTTGATATTGCTCTAACATGTGTAAAAAAGATGGCTCCATGCATTAGTCACCAGCAGGAGAATTTATTACCATACTTATTTCATAATAGACTTGTTATAAAATTGTCTTCCTTGCCTTAATTCTAGTAATAGTTAAAAAGCAATGTTTTTCTTTCTACCTCTGTACTTTGGATTTATTTATACAACATAGAGGTATTTAACACTTCTTCAGTACAATGCATTCATATAGTCATATTAATAATTTCTTATCTATGAAAATTTTTGCTCAAAACAGTTATTTTACAGATAATTGCATTTGTGTCTTAAGTGTGTTTTCTTTTGCTTTTGTAGCTTTTAAAAATTACGTGTCAAGACATTTCAGGCATCCAAAGAAACTATTACTAAGGCTGTTTCTTGGTTTGAAAAACTTGCCTTTTCAGAGTCATGGAAATTCAACAAGGGGAAATTCTGTTCTGGGTCTGATTCTCATTAACAGAGGGGAAGTGGTTGCTGGGGTGGACATGATTGGATCTCTAGGGGAAAGTGCCAGAGTTTGCGATACAGGAAGAAAGGAAACCCAGGCATAGTCTGATACATACCCTAGATTTCAGGAAATCAGCTTTCACAGGGTTGAGAGGAAAGATAGATAGTAAGCCATGGAGTAAAATGCAACATGGGAAAACAGCCTAAAACTGATGGGAATTGCTCAAGAAAGAATTATAAAGATATCAAGGGAAACACTTCCATAGAAGAGAAAAATGGGAATTGTCTAAAGAGATTGATGTGGATGCACAGGGAACTCACCAAGTCATTTAGATTTGAAAAAGATATTTTGAAGATGGAAGCAAGGCCAGAAAACAGAGAATGAACAAAAGAAGGTTTCATGGTCCTGTAACAGTAGTATGAGAAATGCAAAAGTTCACAATAAGTGTAAGCTGGTGAGGGAAATTAAGGACAATAAAAAGTTTTTGTTGTGGGTTTTTTAAAAGCCCCTTTTAGAGAGAAAGAGAGATCAAAGTCAGTCTTGGGCCTTTGCTTGGGATTGATGGGATGATAATAACCAACAACAGAGAATAGACGGAGCTGCTCAATTCTTTTTTTTTCCTGCTTTCTTTGAAAAGGAGAACAAGGAGGACATGATGCCCAAGATAAGTAAGGAGATAGTAAGAGAGCACTTGGCTGCCCTGGATGAATTAAAAGTTGCCTGGTTGGGGCAGCTAGGTGGTGCAGTGGATAGAGCCCTGGCCCTGGAATCAGGAGGACTTGAGTTCAAATCCAGTCTCAGACACTTGACACTTACTGGCTGTGTGACCCTGGGCAAGTCACTTAACCCCATTGTGTAGCCCCCCCCCCCAAAAAAAAAAGTTGCCTGGTCCAGATATAGGTCCTGAAAGAGCTGGTAGGTGTAATTGTTGAGTCCCTGTCATAGATACACGCAAGATAATGGAAAATAGATTAGAGGAAAACAAATGTTCTAATTTTCAAAAAGGGAAGAGGACAAAGTTTGTAAAATATAGGCCAGTAATTTTGACTTTGATTCCTGGAGAAATTTTGAACAGATTGTAGAAGAGATGGGTATCCAGTTAGGGAAGCGGTGATTACAAACACCAACATAGCTTCATCAAGAACAGGTTATGTCAAACTAGCTTCATTTTCTTTTGTGACAAGTTTACTAAACTAGTAGATGATGGGAAGGCTGTAGATAGATTTTCTCTAGATTTTTAGCAAAGCTTTTTTTTTTTTAGGCAATTGGGGTTAAGTGGCTTGCTCAGGGTCAGACAGCTAAGCAAAGCTTTTAATAAAATACTTTATACTCTTCTTTTGGAGAAGAGGAAGAGTTTTAGATTAGATGATAATACTTAGATTATTAATTAATAATGAATTGATATGTTAGATTATAAATGTAAATGTATAAATACTAAATTAATTAATAATCATATGGCTTCAGAAATAGTTGGTTGGCCAGACTCAATGGTCCAGTATCAATGTGGTAAGAGGTCTCCAGTAGAATACCCCAGGGATCTTGCTTGACCCTGTTCTGTTTAACATTTTTATTATTGACTTGGATAAAGAGTTAGCATACTCATCAAATTTGCAGGTAACACTAAGCTGGGAGAAACACCAAGCTGGGATCCAAAAGGATTTTGAGAGGCTAGGATTAACCACAGTATTCATAGGAAATCTTGTGGTGAATCTTTATAAAACACATATCCCCACCTCCATAGTTTGTGTTTTTAAAATCTCAATTTCCTTATAGTAGATTTCCTTAAACTGTTGAATGCCTGTATGATTTCTGTGGTCAAATGACTTAGGAAAACATTTTGGAAGTGTGGTTTGTAATCCATACAATGCTTTCTTTTGAAAGTTAGAATGGTATGGTAGAAAGAGCCCAAGGATGAGAGTCAGAAAATTTGGGTTCTGGTCCAGCTCTGCCACTTTCTTGCTGTATGACCTTGGGCAAGTTACTGTAGCTTTCCATGCCTCAGTTTCCTGATGTGTGAAACGAAGGAATTGGACTAGGTTATTTATAAGGTCCCTTCCACATTCCAGCTCTAATGTTCTATGATTATCTAATTTCTGGCCCAGGTGATGTTTGTCCTGAAAGGTTAGTGAATTTATGAAGGAATAAGATAAAATCAAAAGAAAAAACAAGATAAGATAGAGACACGTAGCAGAGATTTTATGAAACCAGCATTATTTGTGCTACCTATACAAAGTTTGGTATTAAGCACATCTTTATATTTCTATACAAACTGCCATGATACATATCAGTATTTCCATGTAATTTCAACAGGCCTATTATGTCCAAGATACTGTCTCTACAACGCTCAATACAATAGTCTCTCTTTACAGACATGCTGGATTTTACCACCTCTCTTCCCTCTGAGTGGTTCCCATGCTTTCACTTTTGTTCATGTGAGTGATTCATGATAAAGCAGGGCTTCTTAATCTGGAATCCATGGATAGATTTCATAGAGTACCTTTATTTGGATGGGAAGAAAAATTACATTCTAATTTTTTTGAACATCTGACATTTAGTATTTCCTTCAATTACAATTTAAATTGAAAAAAAAAACACCCAACATTCTTTTGAGGAAGGGGTCTATAGACTTTACCAGCCTGCAAAGGGAAGTGTGACACAAAAAAAGGCTAAGAGCCTCCATGATAAAGGAAAAGTGGATCCTCCCTTCATCCTACAGCCCAATTGCCTCCTTCCCAATGTGTGGTGTCAAGGAGTGGAGAAGTAGAGACTGGAAGTATATTGCCCTTGACTGTCTGACCTTCGGGTGCTGTTTCAGATGTTAAAATTCCTTTACCGCCTAGTCTTTCTTTAGGGAAATGTAACCCAACAGACTAGATTTCAGCCACAGAATTCCTGTTTCCAAGATGCTTTGCAATTGTCTTGGCCCCACTGTGATGTAGTCTTACAGATTGAAGTTCCTGGCCACATTGTCCCTTACTACTGTGTTTGTGGCCATGTGAAGTGCTACTTTCTTTTCTAAAGCCCTACTCTACTGCTGCAATGTGACATGAAGTCATCCTTTGGTTCTCAAAGGCTAAGCTAACACAAAGCCAGTTTGGACAGGTCCTGCCCATCTAGAAAGGCTTTTATAGGGGCTTGGTGATGAAATATGGTCTGAGGGCCTGCCTAGCAAAGTTGGGAGAGGTTCATTACCAGAGTGTTGGCTACCAACGGACAATTTCTTTACCCACAGCCTCTCATAAAACTGTCAATTAAGGCATGGAGCAGCGAAAATTTGCATCATTGGAAGGAATACACAACCCCAATAAAATTATTCATCTGTGAACTATTAAACAAGAATTGCAACCTAAATAGTTTTAAGTCAATTTTTAATCAAAACATGCTATCATTAACATTCTAACATAATTTTTGAAGAATTGAAACCAGGCCTCAGAAAAGTGGTAGCAGTTTGATTTCTCTCTCTTTCAGAACTCTGATGTCTAGGATCACAAAATTGTAAGGTATAATGTCAGGATGCCCCAGCTCCTTGTTAATTAAAGACTTTAGAAGGGGTGTGTGTGCGTGTGAGTGCGTGCGTGTGCGCGCGTATGTATGTGTGTGTGTGTGTGTGTGTGTGTGTGTGTGTATGTGTATCAGTAAAGCCAATAATAGCTATAAATAATGAATTATGTTTGAAAGACATCCTTGGAATCCTCTTCACTCTCTGTAGTAGGTCTGTAGTTTGAAGAATTTCAGAATCTCATCTCTTTTATCTGGTTTGAATTCCTCATGGTTCTTTATTATCTCTTGTAGAGCTCCTGAATAACCATGAAAAAAGGATGAGGATTTCTTAGCCTTTAAGGTACTTTATTTCCCTCCTGGAGAACTGATCTTAGTGTGTTAACTCAGTATCTTCCTAGGTTTTAAACGCTTTGTGAACAGCCTAATGAGCTGCTTACATACTGACTTCCTACAAAATGAAGAGGATCTTTTGCATTGGGGTAATTAGTGATGTAGAGTTTCAGGTAATTTATCACTGGAGGTAAAGGTGGAGAGGAAGAGTAGTGAAAGGGAAGGAAGAGGCCATAAAGGTGGTGGGCCAAGGAATAGAGAGGCTATAGGAGATCTTCCCTTCATTTCATTCATTGTGTGCATTGTAGGATGTCCCCCCAGTGAAATTGCTCAGCCTCAGAAGTAAATTTTCTTATTCCCCATCTTTTTCTTTTCTCTTAGAGAGAAGCCTATGAATCAGGCATCTACCCCTTAGCATGCATTTAGCAGCTGAAGCCTGCCAGGCATTACCATACCATACCATAACAGAAAGGAAACAGGCAGATACCACTTACCCCAGTCCAGCTCAGTCTCTCTCTCCCAGACAGCTTCCTTGAAAGCTCGCTAACGTGACTATGGGAGCCAAGATCCTACTTCAGGCTAGGCTGGAGCTACTAGGGTAAACAACTCTGTTTTTATTTGCTCTCTCTAGGGAGGCAAGACTCTCCCAGTCTGATCTGGTTTGAACAAAACACACCTTCAGTACAAAACAGCTTCAAAAGAGACCTCAGTGTTGGCAAACTGCTTAAGCCTCCTGAAATAAAAGTATAACCCAAACACCATTTTGTTTTCTCAAGGGAGTATTGATTTTATTTAAGGTTCTTCCTTATGCACACCTTCAAGGATGTCTTGTCATTTGAGAAAATGTCAGTTTCATAATATTTTAATGAGAAATCAGTTTGGAAAATACTCTGATTTCCCTTTGGCCCATTGTCAGCTTTTGGATGCAGATTGCCCTAGTCAGTTCATAAATTACAGAGGTTAACAAATGCAAATGTCTAATTAGGGTTTTTAACCAAAGAAATGAATAATTTACCTGGAACTTATAAAGGGAGAACTTTCTGTGCTTTGTCAAGATGCAGAAACCAACTGGTTTGATGTCTTTAACACTCTAAGATGAATATCCTTGCTTTATTTGTGAAGTCCACTGGAATCTGTTACATGTCAACGAATGCATGGTTTATACTAGTCATGCTGTTGGCCCCTTTTCTTACACTGGACCCAAACATTATTTTAATCATAAATCTTAAGCAATGACGTGTGAGCTCCATAAATACTTCCCATAAAACAGTGTCATTAACACTGTCTTCCCAAAGCCCTAAAACATTACCTGTGGCTAGCACATATTAAAGGCTGTCTCTGTTTGGTACATAATTACTTCAGTGCGGCTTCTGGAGCAAAGTATTTGTGGAGGTTTAGATATGATCACACTTTGTGTAAACACTTCATGCACATCCTCATAATCTAAGTATTGGGGGTAGAGCTTAAAGCTTTTCTCTTGCAGATCATTGAATGAGATACAAAATGTTTGGAGAGTAATAAATTCCATACTATTTTATGATTTTAATAGGCAAAAGTCAATTTAGTTGTCAGTGCAATTTGCAAAGTATAATAAAGCTAAAAAAGCCAGAGAGGTTTCTTTGATTCGGGGATCTGATGGGATTTTGAGAAAACAGAATTGGCCATAAACGAGAATAGTATGAAATGGTACTTTCTTTTGAATTAACAATCAGGCAAATACTTATTGAGTGCCTGATAGATGCCTAGTACTAGAAGATAAGGTCCCTGCCCTCTGGTTTCAAATCTAGTTGGAGATACAGAACTCTCACACATGAAATAATTAGAAAATAAGTATGTTACTGAGTATAAGTAAAAAAGAAGTGCAAAGAAGTGAGGGCTAAAATCATAAGAGAAGGCTTCTTGGAGAAGGTAAGATTTGAGTTGGGCCCCAAAGGATGGGCAGGATTGAATTCAGCGGAAAGCATGAAGGAAGCACTGAGGGGAGAGAACTAGAGGGCAGCAACGTGAGCAAAGGTCTAGAGATAGACATGAGCATAGTTCATGCAGGGGACAGTAAAGAGAATGGCCTGGCTAGAGTGGAGGAGTATTTGTGGTAGGAAGCTATGTTTTGGAGAAGTAGTGAGAAATTAGGTTGCCCACCATCTTTTGCCCTTTACACACACACACACACACACACACACACACCCTCAGATAATCAAGAAATAAGTCTTTTGCCTCTGAATTAGAATGAATCTAAAAAGGAATAGGCAGGTGTTTTTGGATGGAATAACTTAGCAAGTAAATAAGGAGGTGACTTAGTAAAGACTCCTAAGTCCCTGACCTATTTTAGAAAAAGAAGCACAAAGGCTTTCCCAATCATGTCAATAATGCTTCTTCTGCTTGAACAAATAAGTACCTCACTGATGATATAGGAAGCAGTTGTATTCTGCTAGTATTGCTTCATTGAGAGATGTATTTTGTCGAAGTTAGAATTTCTGTCAGAATGTCACTATTTTCTTTTGCAGCTCCCAGCTGTGATTGTAATGACAGACTCTTCTTGTGCACAAGAAGCCTTTCTTTTTGTGACTGATTACTGTCTCTTTTAAATATTGCGAATGGGCTCTTATGGTCTGTGACAAAATGGACAATCTCAGGCCTTGAGATCCTTAACTAATCTATTGCTAGCCTTTTGGTCTTAGTTATAGCATTGGCTCTGCTGCTGCTGGAAGGCTTCAGTATACATTCTTTAAGTGCTGTTTTGAACACTCAGAAAATCCCAAGGTATAGCGCCCTGACATCTGCAAAAGCAGTGCCCAGTTTCTGACTCAGTTCCACTTTCCTGCCATCCCCAACCTTTACCTTGATCGACACTTCCTTTCTCTCTTTCCAAATCCTCCTCATCTCAAGGTATAGCACTAGGTCCGTGTCCTCCGTGTTTGGGGGAGTAAACTGCCTGTCATCCTTTTAGGCTGAGAAAGTAAAACTTATAGATGGGTGAGGCTCACACTGGATTCAGGAGCAGTATATTGGGAATCAGTGACTAATAGGAGATTTGTAGAGAATCTAGCATTTACTGGAAAAAAAATTAAGTAGAGGAGTCTTTTGGGTCTTAAGGGTCAGTGACCTCAACAGTGGTTCAAGAGAGTTCCTTGAAGACAGAGACTACATCTCATACATCTTTGTATCCCCCACAGTGCCTAGCATTCTACTGGTACATAGGAGGTACTCATTTGTGTTAATACAGGAATGAATAGATGAATGGATTGTGCCTGGATTGTAAGGTTCGGTATTGCTGATAAGTCTGAGTACTTTATAATCTGAGTACAAGGCTTTCCTAGGGAAGAGAGACCTCAATCCAGTGGAAGTTTTAGGTCCACAGGTGCTGGAGGGTCTGTATGTTTGACCAGATGTTCTCTATGGTTCCTACCTACTCTAATTTTCTCTATTCTGTGAAGAGTGTCAAAGATATGGACCCATAAATATATAATTTAACTAATGTTTAGATAGTACGTTAAGTACACAATCATGTTATTTATTTGGTTTTGCAAACTGATATTTCTTTAACATCATATTGATAAATTAGCAGTGAATTAGATTTGAAAATCTATTTTTTCTGACAATCTGGGTTGGTGAGTGGTGGTATCAAATTTAATTTTACAACTTTGGTGGACAGAAAGATAAAAAAAATAGATAATTTGGGTGGGAAAAAGAAAAGACTAGGATGTATTTTATTTTGCACTCTCAGATTCTTCTGGGCTTATTCATTATTGAATTGCTTTGAAGATACAGAATCTAAGCAGGGAGTTGCCTACTTTTGGCCAAAATAAACCCCCATAAATGAATCTGGGTGAAGGTACATTTCTTCATTATCATATGGGTTTATTTGTAGATAATGTTTTCCATAGAAGCTGAGCTATTGACCATAGCCACCACATAGAAGCTAGCCATGGGACCCAAAGACATGCAAATAGTCACTGTCTGCACTGTACTCACAGGTGGGAAACAGATTGATAGATAGCATCTTCTTTTATATAACTTGTGATTTTTGTATTTACAATTGAAAATTGATATATGTGATATCCTAGAATTAATTTCAAATGAAAATAATGAAGTCAATCTGAAACTATAACTCCACAATAGTTGGGGACATGTCCTTATCCCAGCCCCAATCAGTTTCACTCTGCTACCTATTCTTTGTCTTGTATAGATGACAGTCTCTCAGATGGATGCAAAGTTTAAACCAAGCTTTTCTCTCTTTAAAACTTCCCTGTAGGGGCAGGTAGGTGGCACAGTGGGTAGAGCACCGGCCCTAGATTCAGGAGAACCTGAGTTCAAATCGGGCCTCAAACACACAACACTTACTAGCTGTGTGACCCTGCGCAAGTCACTTAACCCCATTGACTAGCCAAAAAAAACCCCACACATAAAAAAAGCTTTCCTGTAGGAGGGCAGGTGGCTAAATGTTCAGGTTTCAAAGGGTGGCCCTTCACATTGTTTCCATGGTGAAAAAAAGGTAGATATCTATAAAATAGGTAAATAAATATAGATAGTACTAACTATCAGTCAATCCAAAAACAGATTTCTACTTGGGTTATTTTATGCACAACAGGGAGTAAAAACCATGTGGCAGAGTTTACCTTGGAGTTAGGAAGACCTGGGTTTAAGTCTAACCTTTAAGACATTCTAATTGTATAACCATCAACAAACCATTTAACCTTTAAGTGCCCCAGACACGACTATAAGTCACATATAAGTTGTTCATCTGAATTGGTGGAGGAAGTTTCAACACTGGGTGTTCTTTATAGCAGTGAAATTATAGATCTTAACCCCCTCAAAAAATAGATTCCAAGGATAAGGAGAATGAATGGTCTCTATGTCTTATGTGTGGGATATGCCTTGAGGAGATCAGCAAAGAGCCCATAGTCTCAAGGAAACATAGAAGTACCTTTAAGGTGACTTTACATAGCCTCATAGATTTAGAACCAGAAAGGTCCTAAGAGATAATACAGCCCCACATTTTATAGATTAGGAAACTGAGGCTCAGAGAGTTTAAGTGACAAGTAGTAGCTAAGTGAAGGTTCAAACTCAAGCCTTTTGGCAGCAAAGCCAATGATCTTTCTGGGGTACTGGGCTGAGACTCTGAGAAAAGTCTCTGAGAGTGGACATAGCCCCTTCTACCATTATTTCCAACCCCTGGATTAGAACAGTTTGGAGGTAGACAACTGATAATAAAATTGTTGTATGCAATGAAAGCTGTAAATGGAGGGGGGCACTTAAGTTACAGGTTGAGAGTGGTTCTTGCATTTCATGTAATAATAGCTAACATTTATATAGTGCTTATTATGTGTCAGGCACTGAATTAAGCACTTTACAATTATTATCTCATTTGATCCTCACAACAACCCTGGGAAGTAGGTGCTATAATTATCCTTATTTTACAGATCAAGAAACTGAGGCAAACAGAGGTTAAATGACTTGCCCAGAATCAAACAGCTACTAAGTGTCTAAGACTGGATTTGAACTCAGACCTTCTTGACTCCAGGCCAGGTCTCTATCCACTGCACCACTTATCTGCCCTTTGTAAAACTGAATATAAAATATAAATATATAAAGCTTATATGTAAAACTGAACAAAGAAATTTGAATGATGAAATGACTAACTCCAGCTTTTACCTGGGGATGAAATCCAATTCCTAGGTCCTGTGCAGTGACAAAAGAAAATGAGATGGTTAAAGCTTTTTTTTATAGAGATAGAAAAAGAAAAGATTTTCTTACAAAGGTTGTACCAACTCTTATAGTAGTATGGAGTGAAGGAGCCAGATCATTGATTACTACGTAATGCAGATGGTATCAATTAACACACACACACACACACACACACACACACACAAACACACACACACACACATGCACACACACGCAGGTAACCTTTTTTTATTGCAAAGGAAGTGAAAATTTTCTGGTGGATCCATGGGAAAAAAAAATCACAGCTATCAAAAGCAGAGCAATCTTATTTGTAAAGTTTATGATGTGTTTGTTGAGTTCTGACAGCATGTAGGTAGTATTCATGTGATATATGCTGGGCATGAGTTGAGTAGATCACGTATCACTTTCTCTTTTTGCCTTTTCATAGTCAGAATTTTATTATTTGCATAAAGAGAGGAGCACTGACATTGGTAACCCACAAATAATTTTTGATATTGGGATGTAGAGTGTGTGTGTATGTATGTGTGTGTGTGTGTGTGTGTGTGTGTGTGTGTGTGTGTGTGTGATTTATTTATTTTTGCCACCAGATTTATCTTACCTAAAGCTTAGGGTTAGCTCGCGATAAGTCAGCATTCTCTGGTGGTAAACCAGACACAATCCAGTAAGAAGGGGAAGCCAACAATTCAAGAGTAACAACTAAACAGTATCTTTTTAGCTCATATAGAAAGCACAAGTACTATGCTGACAACAGAATGACAGGATAAGACTAGCTCGGCCTAGAGAGGCTCAACATCTGCCATTAACTGGTCATAGAAACACATAAAGGAAAGCAAAATGCAAAATGACTCTCAGGCCTGCCCCAGTCTTCTGTTTCTATAGCGAGAAAAATGGTAGACCAGAGGACAAGGGGGCAGAAGAACTAGTTTTTAGGTCATTTATAAACTTGAAGATAGCTGATGGTACTTTGTGTTAACCTGGTCCGTTGACCAGTGATGGGATGGGGAATCTGAATCATATTAATCTTGAAATTATTATTATATAGGAAACCAGAAGAAGGTGCAGTTTACAGGAAGAGTAACTCACAGTTTTGTTATGGTGAGGCAAATCAAGGAGTTTGCAGATTTAGCTTTATCTTACACCCAAAGGTACCAGGAAATATCATTTCGTGAGATATTTGGTCATCTTGTGAGCATCACAGTGCTGAGAATAAGTACGTGTGAAAAGATCACCTTGCTAATAATTGCAGTTTATGCACTAACATCTATTGCATAGGATGAGGGAGTAGGCTTCTGAGGTAGGAGGAAAGAAGGAGGGAAGAACAAGAATCCTGAAAATGAGTATGGAGTTAAAACTTTCCAGTTTTGTCTGGAAGCTTGCAACTATTATAGTTGTGTAGTTGTGTCTTGTGGAGGAATGTTTGGACAAAGATTCTGAAATCCACAGTGGCATTTTGGGGCAAAAGCTTTGGCTATCACTGAAACAAATTCAACGTGAGATGCTAAGCCAGCTGAAAAAAGAAAGGCACTAGGGAACTGGCAGCTAATATAGAGACTAGAGAAGAAACATCTCAGGAAAATCTCAGCATGAAAAGTTTAGTTGTCATTCCCTTAGAATGGCAGATAGAAAAATGACAGGTTTAGTGTTTAGGTCCTAAGTGATAGAAGCCAGTATTATGTAAGTACCCTTTAGTGGAGCCCAAAGTGACACTAATACTTGAGTCAGACCCATGTAAGGATATGTTCTTTTTTTTTTTTTTAAAGACTGTCATTTTTATACTGATAATCAAACTTTTAATGTTGGCAGGGTTTGTGGTCAAGGATTGGCAGACAGGAAAGAGAAGGATAAACCCACTATATATATTCATTTGACGCTGAAAGAGACCCTGGGGTAGGGATAATGTGTGCGTGTGTGTGTGTGTGTGTGTGTGTGTGTGTGTGTGTGTGTTGGGGGGGTGAACTCTTAGGTAAGGCTGGCAATCAAGAAATTAAATAACATTCAGTAATTTAGTTTGAAAAAATTTTAATGTCACATTTTTAGAGTTGCATAGGACCTTAACAATCATCTAGCCTGAGGAAATGAAGACCCAGAGTGAAACAACTTGCCTAAGGTTATATAATTAGTGTTAGAGCAGCAGAACACAAAAGCCTCCTGACTCCTACTTCAACAGGCTCTGCACTCCATCATTCTGTTGCTTAACACCGAATCTGTTTCAAGGATGTTCTTTAAATTAAGAACTTCAAAATTCTCTCAACTGGGCATTTTCTAAGTGGAAGATACAATGGCACCAGGAAGTTAGGTGTATTGTTGCCCTATCGCACCAAATCTATGGCAAAGCTGGAAATCTCAAAGAAAGGTCCTTGCTCCAAAGGCTGGAGAAAATATTCACCTCAGAGGAGAAGGGCTTAGAATTGAGGTAGTTTGTGGTGGATCCTAAAAAGTACTATTTTGCTGTAGTGAAATTTAATGACATAACTCCAGAAAATTGCCCAAGTAGGTCAGAGAACAAGAAAATGTAGAATAGCATGTGGAAAACCTGTGGGTGGTAGTAGAAGGGAGGTCATGTTTGAGGTGGAATGTGTTGAATCAGTTTCATTTCCGTTTGTTTTCTTTCTATCTTGTCTGGCATTCTGTGAATCTTGGCAGGGCTGGACACAGACTAGGGTCCGTATTAAATACATGATTCATTTCAAAAAGAATCAGCTCCTTTAGAAAGGTCTATTCTTTTGGTAAACAAATGGCACTCAAGTAAAAATTCTACAAAAGTAATCTTTTTTTTTTTTTCTGTAAGGACCCATAATGGGGTGCTAACCCAATTTCCATAATTTTGAAAGTATGGTCTCACAAAAGGTTACAATTGCAAGGGAAAAAATATCCTTGTTTTCAGTACTTAGACTTTGTTTCCCAGTTGAATAGGATATTGTTTTTTCAACCAGGTTCATGAAATCTAGAGAAAAGTACATCATATAGTTTTCCTTGTGCTCCGTGCAAGATTCATTGCCTTTGTTTTGGTCTGACTTTTCTTTTTCTCTTCATAACAGCTCTTTGTATTTGTCAGTTCCCTGGACTGATTGGGACTTCTTTCCACTTTCACATTCCCACTCGTGTTTCTGATTTCTCTACAGATCTGGTTTTGACAACTTGCCAGGTTAGTCAAGCAAGGATGAGAATTCAAAAATATTCCATCTAGTTGTTTACATGGAGAGAGCTTTAGCTTTAAATTCAGTAGAGTAGCCTTGCTTCCTTTGTGAACTCTGGGAAAAACTCCATTTTCAACTTGAAACCCTGGTACTGTTTACTGAATTTTATACTATCTGAAGTTCTTGAGGCAATACGTATCCTTTTTGTAGTTTCATTCCAACTTACATTTCAGCTAAATGCTTGCATTTACCCATTATCACAGAAGCTTAAGATAGGTATGTGGGTAATATATCTTACCTTTGCCTTTGCAGGGTTAGTATTTCTCCCGCAAATGCATATTAATGCTGCAATGGATCGCTTTTTTCTCCAAAAACAAATCACTTGCCACTGAAATTTTCTCCCTTTCCCCTCCCGCTTCTGAATAGAGTAGCTATTATATTATGTTGCTTCAGACAGTGACATTTTTTTATGGTCTGATGATGGGTTCTTTTGATACTTCTCTGAATCTGCACCCTTATTGATATGGATAATCTCCACTGGTGTAGATTACATTTTGTCTGGGATTTTTTATCTTGTGTAGCACTTGTACGTGTCCTTGGGTAAGTTCTCCACAGGAGGTCCGCACAACATGCTTGGGGACTTCCTTTAGTTCTCTTGATACCGCTTAGGACGTGCATTTGTCAGCCCTTGTTTGTGTTATCTGACCAGTCCACCTCCTTTTACGATCAAACATTTCTTTGGTGACTTCCTCTTATTTCATTTCTCCTACAAAATTCTTGATTGATAATATGCTATACTCTATTTGTACTAGTACTGTGCTGCTTTCCATTGGTCCTTGGGGGACTTGCAATTTTGATTCTTTAGAGACTGAGGTCTTGCATGGTTTATACACATATGATACCAGCAGAAGAATATTGATATTAAAAATATGGGGTTTTGGTTTAAGGAGTAGCTTGGGGTCATTTCATACATGCAGCAGTTTCCCAAAAGAGTCTTGCTTCTTTTTGATTTGGGACTTGATGTGTTGTCAGTCATTAGTGTCTGTCCCAGATGTTTGCACTGATAGGCCAGCTCTCTAGACTGTCCATCCAACTGTATAGCATAGTCTTGACAATAAATGGTCATTATCCACTTGGTTTTTGCTATGCAAGAGTTAGGCTGAGCTCTTTTCAGTGACTATGAATCTTATTTATTAAGCTCTAAGCTGCTTTGAGATTTAGTGGAATTAGTATAGTGTCAAACAGGAGCATTTGGAGGACCTCACCATCTCTGTGCTGGATGTCTTTCATGACAGTGGTGAACACCTCTGACAAACATAAGTGTACCTCTTTTGTGCCTCACTTGATATTAATAGTCAGAGGGTTGTTGACAAAAGTCAGTTTTGTGTGTGTTGTTTGTGTGAGTGGGTGTGACGTTATTTGGTGTTCATTATTTCTAGGGCCTCCTCATTATCTACTGGAAGAAAGTATTCATGATATGTAAGCATGGTATATAAATATATGTGTGTGTGTGTGTGTGTGTGTGTGTGTGTGTGTGCTGTAAATAGGACACTGGGTTATAGTGCTCCTTTACACAGAGATGGTGGTTTTTTATCACTGGCATTACAATTTCCTTATACAAGTCAATGAAAATATAATGGAGAAAGACAGCTTGACTTTCATTATGGCTGCAAAATAAAATAATCTAATTCCACAAGTACTACATTTTAAATGACAAAAATTCAGCTATCTACAACTGGGTATTCTTTTTAAAATAAGTTTCTCATTGATGTCTTTTTTTTTAATATTTCCATAATTTTCTCCAGTATCCCTCCTTCTTCCAGAGAGCTGTCCCATATAACAAATAGTGCTTTTTAAAGGTGAAGAAAGCATAACTGATCAACACATTGAAAAAAGTCTGAAAATATGTACAATATGCAACACTTGTGGACCTCCTAATTCTTTGAGGGGATGTAATGGAGGTGACTTCTCATATCTCTTCTTTTGAGCCATTGTTTATAATTTTTTGATATTCACTTTTGATTTTTTGTAGTCATTGTACATATTGTGGTTTTGGGGGGCTCTTCTTCATTCTACATTAGTTCATGCTGATCTCTGTATTCATCACATTCATGATTTCTTATAGCACAGTAATATTACATAATATTCATGTACTGCAGTTTGTTTAGCCGTTCCCCAATCAATGGACGTCTATTTTATTTCACATCCTTTCCCATTACAAAAAGTGCCATAATAAATATTTGAGTGTATATTGGGGACTTTCTTCTTATCAATGGCATCCTTGTGGTATAAGCCCAGTAATGGAATCTTTGGGTCAAAGAGTATGAATATTTTAGTCATTTTATTTTAATAATTCCAAATTGTTTTCCAAAATAATTCTCTTGATTCACAGCTCCACCAACAATTCATTAATGTGCCTATCTTCCCACAATCCTTTCCAACATTGACTCTTGTCATCTTTACCAATCTGCAAGGTATCAAGTGAAACCTCAGTGTTTTGTTTTGTTTTGTTTTTGCATTTCTCCTATTATTAGTGATTTAGAACATTATTTCACATGGTTGTTAATAGTTTGCAGTTCTTTTGAGACCTGTTTGTTCATATCCTTTGACCATTTATTTACTGGGGAATTGGCTTTTGGTTTTATTTATATAAATATATATGTATATATATATAGGTGTACACATAAGTATGTCTAATACTTTTATTGCCTATTAATTGTTTACATATCTAGAATATCAAATCCCTATCAGAGAAATTTGATAATAAAGATATTTTTTCCCATTCAGCCAAAGTCTGACACTTACTAACTGTGTGACCCTGTGCAAGTCACTTAACCTCTGTTTGCCTCAGTTTCCTCAACTGTAAAATGGGAATAATAATAATAATAATAATAATGATTATTTTTATTATTATAGCACCTACATCCTAGGGTTGTTGTAAAGGTTAATTAAGATAATATTTGTAAAGTGCTTAGCACAGTGCTTGGCACATAAGAGATGCTTAATAAATGCTTGTTTCCTTCCTTCTTCCAAGCACAGGCTAAATGACTACTTCTCATTCGAGATGGGAGGAAGAGATCCACAACAGGAAAGTTGAACATCCATAGAGTAGAGAGAGTAAAGGTTGGAGGATAGTGTTTAGGCCTAGAGTAAGTCTTAGTCAACTGTTGACACCATGGGATGATGACTCAGTGAAAACCAGAAAAGAGGGCAGAGTATGAGCACCCAATTCTATCTGACTTGGTCCAGGCCTCCAAATTGGCTAGTGTTTGGTAGTCTGGTAGTGTTTACACTTTGTTGAACATGGTTATTTCCTAATGTTAGGAATTCTGAACAATGAATTTGCTGAGGAAAGGCAGCAAAGCTCATGGGATGGGAATCAGTCATAACCACATCTAAAATCCCAGAAATAGCCCTCTTTAAACAAATAGCAAGATTTAATCGTCATTCTAAATTATTCCAAAAAACAAACCCTTGATAGCTAAAATGTGAAGCATGAAGACGCAGCGAATAACAATTTAAGAGTCATCAGTCAGCGATAACTCAGTAACTGTGGCACCTAAAAGCAAAGAAATCAATAATGATGGGAAACACTTTGAAATCCTTTGTTAGACTTTGGAAAGTGTAAATATTCTCTAAGTGAGGGAGAGTACCAAAGCATAGTGCAGTTGGATATGGACTAGTCCACAGGCATTAAATAATGAAAAATCATAAAAAAAGGTCTTTGATGGCCCTGGAGCTGCTCCACAGTATCTAAGTGCTTCTGGTCATCTTGCCAAGTATGCTAGGACTGCCAAGGAATTTGTCCTTTTTGAGAATCTAAAGCTTTCAACTTGTTGTCCAAGATTGAGAGGAGTGAATTAATTTGTGGATAGAAGCTATGGTCAAATCGCTGCTCGAAGAACATTCACTTTAAGCATTCTTTGGAGAGTGCCTGTACTATGGTCAGGATGAAATTTTGTTATATCTTATCCCAGTCCTTTCTTGGCAAAGGTGGGTTAAGACCATTATTCTAAAGTTAGATATGCTGCAAAGGCAAGTTAGTTAAGCAAGCTACTCCTCTACTTATTGATCAGTCCTGTATCCTTCCTCCCATAGTTACATGTGGTTCATTCCTCCAACTTTGTGCCTATCAAGACCAGATGTGAACTCCGGCTGCTGTAGGCCCAGGAAAAAAGCCATTGTGTTCTACTCAGCTTTTTCTGAGAGAATGAATAATTGGAATGCATGAGGACTATTTGAAGTGAAATTTGACAAAAGGTACTTCATTTAGCATGGACAATGAACGGTCAGCCTTGCTGTTTGTCACACACATTGCTGGACTATGAAAAGCACATTTTGACCTACCTATTGTACCTACAGTTAGTTCTGTTATAACTTGATATGTGTATCCCTAGAAATCACCCAGCTATGCAAGACTTCAGTAAAAACCACGGGCTTATGAGGAATGGGGATTAGGGACACAACACTCAAAAACTTCATCAGTGACACATTAAAAAAGAGATAGGAGCTCAACAAAAATGATCACCCAGGTTTATACATGTTAAATGGTTAAGAAATGCATAAATACTGCAACAAATAATGGTAATGTCTGTAGTCTTGGGATATTGCTCAGCCTGTGGGTACAAATGAGAAGGAAGCCTCTTCAGAGACAGTGTGGGGAAGAAAGCCATGACAGAAGGTAGGGGACTAGAAGGTGTGTGTGGGTATGGACCAGTGCTCATCCCCTCACAGCAACTATTGCATCAAAAGATATATAATAAATATCGCATTTTACCCTGAAAAGACCTGAAGTTTTGTTTTGTTTTTTTTTTGTGGAAGTGGATGTCAGAAAGGTTGAAGCTTGTGAGTTATTGTTAAGTGAAGATGACTAGCAGAAACATGGACTTGCTCACCAAATCCCAAGATGTGGAAGATCACTAGTTGCAGAGGCCCAGGCTACAGAAATGCCTTGAATAATAACAACAACAATAATAATAATAATAACAATAACAGCTAACATTTATGTAGCACTTTAAAGTTTGCAAAATGTTTTACAAATATTATCTTACTTATCCTCATAACAACCCTGGTAGATAGGTGCTATTATTAACTCCATTTTAAGGATGAGGAAATTGAGGCAGAGAGTGGTTAAGTGACTCGCCCATGGTCACACAGCTAAAAGGGCTGGATTTGAACTGAGACTTTGCTGACTCCAGCTCCAGCTCTCTACCCACTGTATCACCTAGTTGCCTCTAGACAAATTAATGAATATTCGTTTCTTTAAAACAATGATTTGGACAGTTGTCAACTTTGTATACCAAATCTACACTTCTTCAGTGGTCAGTCAATTCTTCTGATGTCCTCAGGAAGAAGGTCCACATTAGGTTTTAATAACCTATTTAACACTCTATCTACCTTTGCATTCTCCTTAAATCCCACGAACTATTCCTTTACTCCACCTCAGCCACTCACAGGGATAGTCATACACTGGATCTCACCATCATCTACATATGTTCCACTTCCTTAATTAGAAACTCTGACATTCTTCTATGTGATCAAAACCTATCTAAACATATCATTCCATCTGTCTCTATTCCTCATGCCTCCTAAACCTGTTCTTGGCTTTCATTAAGACCTCCTATCCTTCTCCATCCTTGGTGTTTTTTCCAGACCATTAGCTCTCCTCTGACTTCACTTTCCTTCCTTTCTATTTCATTGTCTTCTTTTCTTGAATCCTTCTCCCCATTGTCCTGTCTGTGCCAATCTCTTCCCAAACACCAGTGCTAGATTTCTTCCAACCATTTGCCTCTATTCTTCCCATCCACAGGTTATTGAATGGAGCTGGAGGAGGAAGTCTCATATCCATGTTGACTTGCTACATTAAAAATTCCTGTTACCCATATTCAGCTAGGACCTCACTGCTAAAATAGGCAATCTTTTTATTCCCAATGAATTGATTCTGTAATTTACTTCCCCCATAATCTGCTTCAAATCTTTTCTCTCCTCAAGCCTCTCACACCTTCTTCTCTCTCCTCTTTCTTGGACCTTGTCTCTTACCGAGAAAATTGAAGCCTTTTGACATGAATGAGCTCCTTATTCCATTCTCTTCATCTCAAAGCCCTTTGATACCATTCCTTCCCTCCCGCCATCTTCTCCTTTCTTCCATTGTCTGATGTTGAGATGACCCTTCTTGCCAAAGTCACTCTCTATACATGTGTATTTGATCCTATTCTTCCTCCCATCTTTTCCAGCAGATTTCAATCTCAATCATTGCATCTCTATCAAATCTTCAACCTTTTCATATCTACTTCTTTTTTCCTTACTGTTTTCAAACATGTTTGTCTCCTCCATCCCCTCACTATACCCCTCTTCTCTTTCTCAGCCAAACTCCTCGATGCCACCACTTTTCCCACTCACTCTTCAACTTTTTAGAATTTTATTTTTTAATGATGTCTTCTGACCTCATTGCTCAACTGAAACTATTTTCTCCAATGTTACCAACAATTTCTTGGTTGCCAAATCTAATGGTCTATTTAGTCCTCCTCCTTTTTGAAGAGGCAGCATGGCTTAATGGGTAGAGAGTTGTCCTAGAAGCCAAGAAGACCTGGGTTCAAGTCCTGCCTCTTGACATGAACTGGTTGTGTGACCCTGGGCAAATCATGTAACTTCTTGATATTTTAGGGAATGCTCTAAGACTCTAAGTTTCAGAGAAAGGGTTGACCTTCATTGGTGGAGGAAGTTTCCTCCCCTGGGTATTCCATGTACACAGTATCTCTGCCTGGCAGAATCCTCCTCTTCCTTTAAGCACCACACTTTATACATGAAATCTTTCCTGATGCCCTCCTCCCAACTGTTGGTGTCTTCCCTCTCAAACTATCTTGTAGTTAGCTATTTTATATTTATTTGTATTTGCTGTCTTTATATTTATTCTCTATATGCTTGTTTACATGTTTGTTGTCTTCCCCATTACAATTTAAGCTACTTAAAAGTAGTGATTGATGAACCCCTAGCATCTAGCACAGTACCTCAATAAATGCTTATTGAATAATTAATTGCTTGATTGATTGATGTCAATAAATAGATTCTGTCTTAGGCCCAGAACATTTGTATGTGACAACAGTAACAGGATTGTCAATGGTTATTGTCCCATATAGAGATGCTGTTGTTCTTATTTGGAGGTGGATCTTTTGCTATAAAGAAGTATTGTGAACTATAGTCCTATATTTTTTTTTTCCCAAAATAGGTACAGAGCACAGATGCTGAACAAGTAAACTACTTGTACTGACTCAACCTTGCCCTGCATGAATGTGAAAGGAGACCCAACTCCAGTTATTGTTATTTCGTGGAGTCTCTGCTAAACTTGGGAGACAACTAACATGGACTAGTGGTAGGTTGAAGATAGACTTTTCCCTAAACAGGGGTGCGAGTTCTTTCCAGCCTCATGATTCTCCAAAATGGGAAGAAATCTTCATACTTTTCCTCTTCCATTCATTCAATTCAACAAAAATTTAGTAAGCACCTGCTACTGCAAGGAATCATTCTAGGTTCTGGGGAAAAAAGATAAAAGATCTGCCAGTCCAATCGGGTTGTGCTCAGACCTAGCTCTGTCAGTGGTATTACCATTTTCCTAGTCACTCTGACTTGTTTGGAATCATCTTTGAGTTTTTCTCTTCCTCCATTCCTATATCCATTTAGTTGCCAAGTAAATTCTTCCTTCAAAATGTTTGTCACATTTATCTTTTTCTCTTCATTCTCATTGCCATTATCCTAGGCCAGGCCTTTGGCCCCACATACTTGAGTTGTTACAGTAGCCTTCTGACTGGTCTTTCATTCTCTTCCTCACTCCCCTCCCCCGCCATCCCTATGCATCCTCATTTATCTTTCATACTAATTTTTCTAAAAAGTAGTCTTATCATGTAATTTCCCTGCTCAGGAGCCTCTCTTGTGTTGCATAGCATGAGTCTCAACTCCTCAGTTTGGTATTCAAACTCCTTCACAAGCTGTTTCTAAGTACCTTTCCAACCTTATCATCTACCATCACTGAACAGGAACCGTTTGGTCCAGCCAAGCCAGTATTTTCACTTTCCTTCATACCTGATTCCCAGCCTTGGTTCATGCTGTACCCTCATCCTGAAATTTCCTTGTTACTTCTTTCTCTCTAACTCCTATACTTCCTACATGGTCTAACTCAAGTTCTACTTCTTTCCAGAGGTCTTATATGATTGTTCTGGCCTCCACATCTGTCTTATTCTCTAGTGCCTGGTCCAGTCTGGGTACAGAGTAAGCCGTAAACTTAAATGAATATTTGTGAAATGAAGGAATGAATGAATGAAGTTATCTTTGGTATTGCTGGCCAGATATATCTTGGAAAGAAAAGATACTCTTCCTGCCTGGTATAGGAACAGAATGACACTTGAGCAGTTGTGAATGAAAAGAAGGAAATAAAAAGAAAGGAAGGCCCAGAATTTGGCCCAAATATTGGAGTAATTTTTCCATTCTCACCATTCTGTTCTGCTAACTTTTGTGACCTACATGTTACCTGCTAGTATTAACCCCCCCCAAGTACCTTGCCACTCCCTTTCACCCACTTTCTTTACTTTTGAGCCATGAGGCTTGACCTGCCTTCCCCTTTCATCCACTGACCCAATTCTCTATTCTACCCGACTTCAGCTATCTCACAAAAAGAGATACATGTTTCTCCCATTCCCCTGTTTTCCTTTGAGCAAGTACACAGCCTTTCTTTAGTTTAGTTAAAAAATAATTTATGCTGCCAGGAACTACAGGGAAATAGCTTTAAAACAGTAAACAAAAGGAGTACTTTGAAAAATTACAGAAAAGTCTTAAAAGCCTAGGGTAATAGGTCCTTGGTCTTAATTGGAATACACATGGAACTAGGCCTAATATTTCTTAGTTCTTCCCATTTTCCTGTATAGTGGTAGGCAGTGTGGGTTTCTGGGTCCCTAGGTAGGCAGCACAGGAGGTAAGTTGGGGAGGCAACATTGGGCTACCTTGAGTTCAGAGTATATGAAAAACAGATTTTGGTATTGAATAGGAGGTTGAGCAGATGACCTCTAAGGTTCCCTCCAACTTCTACGATTCTGTGATTTTAGGCCTGCACGGTGAACTCCTAATGGAAGAACAAAGCTTCTACTCAAATAATTTTAGGAGCAATTCTGCAGGATTATTAAGATTATGAGTGGCCACTGTCTTCAGTGTCACAAATTGTTTAAAAAAAGATTGACACTGAGAAAGTTCTGATGCTATTTTAAATACCAATTTTTACATTTAGTAATTTGGCCTAGTTTTTGATTGATATTGACACATTATGGAGGGCTTAATTTAGTCCCCCTCTAAAATCCTCCTCTGATGCTTTAGCTCTAGAAAGGCCTCCCAAGCTGGAAAGGCTAGGAGCAGGGGCCAGTAAGCACATAAACATTATGTTCTTAGCATCTGAGGACCAGTCTATCATCACCAAAGGATGAATAGTTTTGGCCCCAGCAATTTGTGAAATGATCTGCTAAGGCATGGAGGGGGATTGCAGTATGTTAATGAAAGGAGGATTTAAACCCATGAAATCATAGATCCTTAAAGCATTCCTGTATTAATAAATATATATATATTTGACCTATTAGAGAAAGAGTTTAAAATAATATTTACTTTATAACTGCATTAGGTATTATTTATATGCCCAGATCTAATTTAGTCTCTGTTTTCTTATCCCTCAATTTTTTTTTGTTTTCAATTTCCAGATTTTCCCTTGCTTCCGCACTGAACTCCATGATTTATTTTTTAATCTTTTGCCATTTTGTTCTCTTTTTGGCAAAATACCCATTTTTTATCCAGAAGCAATGATAAATAGTACTTAGTTGTTTTTATTTTTAAAGCATTAAAATGAACACATTAAGAATGGCAGGAGGGAGCAAGTGGTATGTTGAGGCTATATGGCATAAGAACCATTTAAAAAAAAAAAAAGCAGCTGAGGAGAACCTGGGCTCTAGGAGTGCTAAGTTCACCGAACAATTTGTGTTTAAAACAGAGACTGAGTAAATTTTATTAAATTGGCTGATATTTCATTGGGCCAGTTCTCTTAAAGGAAAAGACAAACATTATTTGTCTTACTTAAAGGGAGTAAGAATAGAAGGCCAGGGAGACACACAGTGAGGAAGAATTATATGGGAGAATTTGAAGGCCAAGCTCTGGCAGCAACACCAGTGAAACAAATGATTTAGATAAGGGATAGAGTTTTACCAAACCCAATATGGCTGAGTCGCATTCAGTCTTTCATACCTGAAATAAATTATATGGAATTTCTATTATATGTCAAGTATACACTTGTTTGACTCTTAAGAAGAAAACATTGAGAAACTGAAAATGAATGGAAGGAAACAGCTTTTATATATTATAGGACCAGAGAATAAACTTTTAGGACCTTGTTAGTACTTAAATTTTACCAGCTTGAATTATTTTTTAAAAATCTATTCAACCTTTTTGAAATGAAGGAATTTCCTTTTCATAGGAAAAAAACATGCCACTGCTAAGAGGGAACACAATGTCCTTGGCTTAGCTATTCTCAGAGGCACACTCTTTCGGGCCTTGTATACTTGACATATAATGAAAAGAAATTCCAGATGTAAACGATTGGATAGAACACAAAAAATGCAGCCTGTCCTTCCAGGTCATCTTACTAAGGGTTGTGATGTCCACTTAAACTAAAAAAAAAACAGGCTAGTTTCACAAATAGCGAGGAAGCTAAGTTGATTGGGTAGCTGACTAGGAGATGGTGTGTTTTCATTTAATTAAAAAACATTTTTAAAACTTGAAACTAATTACTCAGGAAAAGGGTAGATCAGGATGGTGAGGAAAGGATTAAAGGAGGGAGTCAAGAGGATACACAAGACTACAGAGGCACCCAGGCCATATCATCAGGAAACCTTATGCCATGATCCAACAGGAAGGCCTTTTAATATTGGGCCTTTTCCATAGCCCACCATTTCAATGTCCTGCCCTCAGGACATTACAGAAGTTCCTTGGTCAACTCCAAGGTACCATTTTGACCTTGCTCAGACATGGTTCTTCCATGAGCATGAACTTCTTAATTAATGATGTTGAGGGCAACAAGAGCTGTCTGTCTGTTGGATGGATCTTAGATCCTTAGTTTTTAAAACAGCAGCTATTTGACGGGTGGGAATTGACAACCAAATTGTAGTGTAGTGAGAAGAAAATGAAATGTCTCAAACATGATTCTCTAAATCTTTATTTACTCTGGAAAAATAAGCATGGATGAAGTTGATTGAAGATGTGCTTAGTAAAAAAAAAAAGAAGATAAAAATGACTTCGAGCCCTTTGCTGAATGATGTCATGACAATGACCATTCAGTGACGCAGCATTATGGTTTAATAATGAGCATAGAGGCTAAAGGCATCTTTCAGACTTCCCTAGTGATAGCTGCCTATAAACAATGTTTATCTTAGTGAAAATGGGATCATTTATTTCCAAGAAGTACTGAAAAAAAGCACCGCAGATAGAGTGGGCCTGATGTAGGGTTGTCATAGAAGTACATGTTTGTCTTGGAAACTTTTTTGTAAACATCCTTTTAGGGGCTGCTCTTCTTCCCACTTCTTTTCAGTCTTCTGTTGTCCCTTGCTTCCCTATGAATTCCCAGTGCTTGTCCCACTAGGACTGTGCCATGAGGTCATATTCTGTGTACCAACTCTTCCTTCCCCACACTATCCATTGGTTTGCCTCAGCAGCCATCTAGTACAACTCATACCTGAAAGGAATTCTCACTAGAATATTCCCAACAAGTGGTCATTCTGCCCTCTGTTTGAAGATCTCCAAGGAGGGCAGACCCAACAAATCTTAAGGCAGCTCTTTCCACTTGTGGAAAGCTGTTTTTCCTGACATAAAACCTCAGTGTGTCTTTTTACAACTTTCACTTATTGCTTCTAGTTTAGGCCTAATCCTTTTTCCCCAAATCAGTCTTTCACATACGTGAACCTTCAAATACTCATCATGTCTCCCCTAAGTCTTCTCTTCTCCAAGCTCAGCATCTCCAGTTCCTTCATCCAATCCTTATGTGGCATGAATTGAAGGCCTTTCACCATCTTGGTTGCCCTCTTCTGGATGCTTTCCATCTTATCTATGTCCTTTCTAAACTGCAATGCCTACAACTGAAGAACATGGTGCTTATTCCACAAGTGATCTGACCAGGAAGCTGGACCTCTCTTAATGTGGCCAAAAGGCAGGTTAGCTTTTCTGCCTGGCACCTTATTCTACTGACTCTATCATTGGGCTTGTAGTCCACTTAGCTCCCTTGCTGCTTTTTTACATAAACTTCTGTCCACCCACCCCTCCCTCCCCTTGTGCTGGCAATGCGGACTTTCTGAACACAAATAGAAGACTATACATTTTCCTCCTTTGAATTTTTTTTTTGATATTAATAGATTCAACTCAGTACTCTAGGCTGTCAAGATCTTTTTGACTAGATAACAGAAGAGAACTGGATAAACTAATGAATGAAACTTAAACTTTACTGGCTTAGTTTTTCTTTCACACCGGCCCCAAAGAACACATAGGTTTTATTTTAATTTTTCTTATTTCATTATTGTTTTTTATTTCTCACACAATCATTTCCCCTTATTCCTTCCCCTAACCCCCACTTCATTGACTCCTTCCTTGAAACAAAGGAAATCATTTAAGCAAAGTAATCAACATGAAGGTCTTTGTCTGACAGTGTGTGTGTGTGTGTGTGTGTGTGTGTGTGTGTGTGTGTGTGTGTGTGTGTGTATGTACTACATTCCTCATCTGTACTTTAGAGTTCCTGCCTCTTTACTGACAGGAGAAAAGTGTGTTTCTTTACCATTTGTCTAGGACTGAAATTAAGAACACATGCATTTTAACATGGGCCTTCAGTGCTTTAACTCCAAGGACTGAGTAATGGGAAACTTTCAGGTAAGGGGTGGAAGATATTTTGGAAATTTGGAACTTTTCACTGGCCCTGAAATTATACTAGTAAAATGCAAACTCCTGGAGGGCAAGAGCTACCTTAATTTGTCTTTATCGCCATCATGCCTTGCACATAGTAGGTGCTTAATAAATGTTTGTTGAAATTAAATGGTGTATCATATTTGTGACTGCTCACTCCATCTAGGCATGGAGCTGGCCTTGTTTGTGGGTAGAAGGGCTCTCTTTGGACCTTCTTGGTATGTTTAAAATGCTTGTTCCTCTTGTTTAGTAGCCTTGAAATGAACAAAGATATTTCTGTATCATTCACTTTCAGTGGGTCGATAGCTCTGCTTTCATATATTAACTAGGTTAACTAGGTTAAACTACATACTTATCTACTTCTGAAATCATTGTGACTTGACTGAGAACATGAGGATAAATAGCAAATTGAACACTGTTAAATGGTGATATTGATAAAGCCATTTCATATGAAAGGGAGTGAAGCTGGATAGCAGAAATTGTCACCAGTTGAATTTGCATATTAGCAAACAGGCTTTTTTTTTCTTTATTAGAGATCCCTCTATTGATTTAATTAAACACCAGTACAGATTGCCAGTTTGGGAAACATAAAAAAGAAAAACCATGCTCCTGTTGCAGGTTTTTCAAAACCCTTACAATCCTGCTAAAGAATCCTTTGAAAATGGGCAAGGTCCAGATGGCTTTCACTGAGTAGGAAGTGGTTTTTTAAAAATTATCATAATGCAGAGACTTTGAGAGAATTGACCTTTGAACTGAAGGGAAGAAAATTTATGAAAGTAAATCATGATTTTTCTGTAGGATGGCATCCCATTCAATTTTATTTTTCCTAAGTTTAGGGGATGGGAACAGTACAGTATGGTACAGTACAGTGTGACTTTTACATGCCCACTTGGGATTTTTTTAATAAAGGAAACCAGTTTTATTGAAACAAAGGTACAATTTTTCCTGAGTTTATAGACCCCTGGAGTCTACAGACCCCAAGTTAAGAACTCCTTTTCTTTTTAGAGAGTTGCCTGGGTGACAGAGAAGTTAAGTGACTTTCCCAGGGCTACACAGCTAGTATTTTTCAGAGGTAGTACTTGAACCCAGGTCTTCTTGACTTTGTCACCAGTTCTCTATTCATTCCATATTCTGTATCTTCTCTCACATGGTAACTAACTCTTTATAAGAGAAGAAGAAGAGGAAAGAGTCAAAAATAATGCTGATTTCAAATGTAGGAGACTAGGAAAATGGTGCTATCACTGACAGAAATAGTGAAGTTAGTAGAAGGAAGAGGTTTTGGAGGGGAAGGTGAGCAGCACAGTTTTCTAGAGTCCTGGCTGTTGAAATAGCTGTGCAGCCTTGGGTTACTTACTTAGACCTTGCTGGGCCTCAGTTTCTCCATTGTGATTCAAAGAAAGATTAACTCAGTGTGGAGTGAGAAGTAACATTCTAAAGCTCCTCCTGAGTAGCCATACAACTTCAGGTAAATACCTGTTTAAGGAAATTTGACTGATCATTACAATTTCTTATTAAACAATGTTTATGTGGAAACCTATTTGTTAGGGCTTGCTTTTATATTTCAATAAAACAAGTTCATACAGACTATTTATGCCAATCCTGTGGTAGAACCTTCCAAGCTCGTGTCGGTCTGATCAACTGCAGTTGGACACACTGGACATTGATCCCGACATAGTGATATCATTTTGGTCCTCTTCCACTATGAAGAAAACCAACCAAAACAAATACCTCAGTTTAAGCTGCGTCTGCATAGGCTAGGAGCTAATGGGATAGCAAAAGGAATTTTTTTATTAGTTCTTTGGGATGTGTGGGCATAGTATCATAGAATCATAGGATTTAAAATTGTAAGGGATCTTAGCAATCATCTAGTTATTTTACTGAGGAGGAAAGTGATGCCCAGAGAAAAGGAACTTCCCTAAAGGCGCTCAGATAGGAAGTATCAGAAGTGGAATCAGAACTCAGCTCTTCTGCTTCTAAATCCAGCGCCCTTTCCTCCAACTACATTTGTTCATAGTCCTGATGGTGTTAGGGATGATGCATGTTGCTGCTCTCTTGGTATTCATGCCCTCTGCTGGCCTTGTTCTGGAGACCCTAGGCCTTCTGCTATATGATTCATTCCGCTTAGCTCTACTAAATAGTTTGTCCAATCTACCTCTTCCTCTCTTTGCCCACTGAGACCTCAGCATACCCATAATTACCACAGAAAGCACGCGTACTGAACCAAAACAAGAGTGTTTAAATAGATCGACTGCTTCAGGGACAGGGACTTGTGAACACATCTGTTCTACAGGATTTTTTGTTTAATAAAATTCCTTGAAACCAGATCAACTAAGCACTGTTGTTGTGGGCCATCTGCCAGGACACCGAAGTAGATCTCCGTAAGTGGAACCCTCCACTGAAATATTATTAATTAAAATTATACTTTTACCATTAGAAAAACAAAGAACACACTGCAAAGTCAGCAGAAGCTTTGTGAAGAGATGGGAAAATGTAGCCATAAATAACAGACAAACCTTCACAGGAAAGCATGGAATTCTGAAGTATGTATCAGTACAGAAAAGTTGTCTAAAATCCTGCTTTTTTAGACTGTGTTTGAGACTCAAGGAACAAAGGAACTCTTTTATAGAGTAAAACTTTTGTAGTCTTTGTCCCACAGTCAGAATTGAAAAACATGCATCCTTCTTCCCCCCAATTGTTAGTCACCTAAATTATTTAGATATACTTTTACCTACATCAGTTATCAATATATTTTATTACAACATGCTAGCTGCATTTTGAAAAGCACTAACTCAGTTTAGAGGATTTTGGAGAGGTTAAGGGGCTTAGAAGTTGGATTTTGGGATATGTTCTGTTGTTGCATTAGTAGAGATGGTGACATTTTCCTCAGGTAGACTTGGTTAGCATCTTGGACAAGCTGTTGGTCTGTGGAATCAAAGCAGTTCCAGGAGGGAGTAAAGATTTAAAGGACATATGGTTCCTCTGATTTAATTTGTCTCTTTTATGCTGGGGAACCATAGAGGCCCATTTCTACAGTAGAGCGAGTTGGATTCCAGGGTAATTGGTATAGCGCATAGGCTGTAGTCATCCTTGGAGTTTGTAGAAGTAGAGTCGGTGACTTGCTGGACATTCACTGTAACATGATCATTACTATGTTACTATATAGCCCGTGAATAGGTGGCTAGACTTAAAATCAAAATATTTCTAGAGCAAGAAGGAAAGCATGCCCAAAGGCAAAGCTTAGGACTAAGTTACAACTCTCATCATTATTAAACATAAATTGGCAATTAAAGGCTCCTTGAATATTATTTTTTCATAGATGTGTAAAGATCACTAAAGTTATTCCCTGGTACTTTAAATTCTGTAAAAAGAAATGGTTATCATATTATACGTATTAAATGTTCTATGAATCATTCTAAACCTTCAGTGGTTCTTTGTTCTTTTAGAGGACCAAGGCCAAACTCTTTAGCCAGATAGTCAATGTTTTTACAGTCTAGCCTTAGTTTACCTTTCAAACCTTCTGTCCCACTACTTACATTCTGAACCAGACAGATCGCTTTCTCCACTTTTCCCCAAACATACCAGGTGTATTACCACATTGGGACCTTTAGATTTCTTCTCCTTGGAATTCCCTTGTTGCCTATATACAGCCTTCTTTTCTGTCCTTCCCTTCATTCCATCATGGGATTTAGAGGTGAAGGGGACCTTAGAGCTCATTGACTCTAACCCCCTTCATTTAACAGATGAAAAAGCAGGAGAGATTAAGTGACTGACTAAGGTCCTATCAGCTATCAGTGGCAGAGTCAGGCTATGATTCCCTGTGCCCTTACTATGAATGAAGGGTGGGTGCCTTCTTGTAGCTTTCCCTGATCACCGGAACTCACAGTAATCCCTTACTTTTCTGAGTTCCTATAGCATTTTTTTATCCATAGCACTCATTCCCCAATCTTTCTATTTGTATATGTCTTATCTCCCCTCGACAGATTGTAAGTTTACGAAAGGTAGGGGCTCTCTTGAACTTAGTGGTGTTCTCCACAGTGACCAGCACAGTTACATGCCTATATTGAGTGCTTGATAAAAAGGAGTTGATTGATTTGAACATTGAAACATAAACCATTCAACAATTTCTTGTATTTTCATATAAAAATGATGTGTTGATCCTTTTTGTTTTTATAGATGTCCCTTTCCAAATGAGCCTTGCTCTGTAACAAAGGAAAACAGGCAAAATCTGCCAATGCAGTGACTAAATCTGACAATATATGCAACATTTCACACCCATCGCTTCTCAGCTTTAGAAAGAAAGTAGGGAGATGCATGTCCTTGCCTCTTCTCTAGGGCCAAGGTTGGTTATTCTAAGTACACTTTGTTTCAACTTTGTTTTATTCTTGTTTACATCATTTTGGTCAATTTGTATATTGTGTATCTAGTAGAATGTAAGCTCATTTAGGACAATGGTTGTTTCATTTTTGTATTTATATCTCCAGTGCCTAGCACATAGTAGGTAGCACATAGTCAGTACTTGACTAATACTGCTTTTCTGGTTCTGCATACTTCATACTGCTTATTTCAGTCAGCCCAAGTTTACACATGTCTTCCTAAGGTTCTCTGAATTCCTCATGTTTGTCATTTCCTACTATGCAGTAATATTCTATTACATTCATATACCACAGTTAGTTCTGCCATTCCCCAATAAATGGGTATCCATTTTGTTTACAGTTCTTGGATACCACAAAAGAGGCAATCTATTTTAACTTCAGAAACAAAGTGAACACACTGTAATATTGTTTTTCAGTCATGTAGTTGTCTTGCCTGGGCAGCTAGGTGGCTCAGTGGATAAAGTGCTGGGCCTAAAGTCAGGGAGACTCATCTTCCTGAGTTCAAATCTGGCCTCAGACACTTAGCAGCTGTGTGATCCTGGGTAAGTCATTTCACCCTGCTGGCCTCAGTTTAAGTCATCTGTAAAAATGAGCTGGAGAGAGAAATGTTAATCCACTCTAGTGTCTTTGCCAAGAAAACCCCAAATGGGGTCACAAAGAGTTAGACATGGCTAAAAACAACTAAAGAACAACAACAAAGTTCTCTTGCCTCAGCTTTTGTGTTTCAGGAATATTAAGTACACGTGAAGAGTTCTGTTTACTTTCATTTTCTATGATGTGTGAGTCTAGGAAATCGTAATTATTTTTAAATAAGGTAGAAAGTACTTTCAGTTTCAATAGATATCATATTATTGTTCTCAATGGACAAAGCCATTTTCTAAATACTCAGGATTTGTTACTGAGTTAGTGAGTATTCTTTGCTTATTCTCTCACTTATGTGAGACTGTTTAAATGGCTATCAACATTAAGTTGGAGAAGGAGATATAAAAACATTCAACTTTGAGTTTCTAGGGATTTTGACGTTTCTCTTAATAGCCCTAGCTATTTGGCATTGTAAAAAATAAAAGTCTCCCCCAATACTCCAGTCAAAAATAAAGTTTTATTTTGTTTATAGCATCCAGACATCAAATTTGAGATTTATTATAGTCTGAGCCTAAAAAAGCTAACAAGATGAGATGATGGGGTTGAGGGGAAGTCACTTTTATGTTTGTATAATTTTTTATTCAATATTATTGCTACAGATGTTTTTCAGTTGTAATAATAAATAATTGTTACTAGGCCCAAGGGAACTGGGTTGCTATGCCTCTCCTTCTCCACTAAGGGGCCTCTCCCAGTTTTGGACTTGTTCAAGCAGGCCTAGGGTCAGTTATGAGGGAGCCTGACCACCTAAAAGAAAGGTCAGATTCTTTTTCTTGAACTCTTTGTCCCTTTATACTTCCATCTTGAAGCCCCAGGGAAAATAACTTAAATTTTAGGAATAGAAAGGTATTCTAAGTCTACTTTTCAGGCATTCTGTATTTATCTTACATTAATTTATTTATCTTTGATTTGCATTTGATAATCTTCAGAGAGTTATCATTTCTAAAGTTCATTTTAGGTTTTTAACTTCTTTCTTATTTATCATTTTGTTAGGTTTGGCTAGGTCTGGAAGGAGTATGGAGAGTTCCCCATACTATTTTGATTTTATTGTTTCTCTTTGCAATTCAACTAATTTTTCCTTTTGGCATTTAGATACTATGCTTTTTGGTACACTTATATTAAGTGTTGATATTGATTCATTATATTTGGTGCCTTTAAGCCTAATATAATTTTCTTGCTTGTCTTTTTTTTATTTCAATTTTGTTTGTAGCTTTATCTAAAGCCATGATTGCCACTCTTGTGTTTTTGAGTTCACCTGAAACATAATAGATTCTGCTCTAGACATTAATATTAACTATATATGAATCGTTATATTGAAAGTGTGTTTCTTGTAAACAACATATTGTTGGATTCTGCTTCTTAATCTGTTCTGCTATCCTCTTGAGTTTATGGGAGGATGGAAGGAAAGAAGGGAAGGGGATAAACATTTATATAGCCCTGGAATACTTTTTACAGATTACCTCATTTAATCCCCACAATAACCCTGAGAGATAGGTGCTATTATTATCCCCATTTTACAGTTGAGAAAACTGACTGAGGCAAACAGAAGTTAAGTGGCTTGCCCAGAATCACAAAGCTAGTAAGCATCTGAGGTTGGACTTGAATTCAGATCTTCCTGATTTTTGGTCACATACTCTATCCACTGGGCCACCAGCTCCCTTTGAGTAACTTCATCCTATTCACATTCAGTTATGATTGTTAATTGTGTAATTTCCTCTATCTTGTCCTCTTGTATTTTCCTTCTTTTTGTTCCCATCCTCCCTTCTTTACATAGAAGAAAGTAGTGAAAGAGAAGTTTAACTAACATGTCTATTACTGTAAATGATGCAATCTACTTCCACTTCATTGTCCCTCTTATTTTCCCCTTGTACTGTCCTCAAATTACAGGTTTTTATTTTTTTCAGTCTTTCCTTTTAATCCCCCTTCACACTCTTTCCCCCAGCATTAGAGGATGTTTTGCTTAGCACTACTTCCTCACCTATTCTGACTTCTCTCTTAACTGCCTTGTCTCTTTCCCTGTTTATTTATTTCCCTGTTCAGCTTAATATATTTCTATACCATGCTCTGTGTGTGTGTGTGTGTGTGTGTGTGTGTGTGTGTGTGTGTGTGTATGTTTTCAACCTTCCTCTGTCTGGTTCAGATAAAAGTGAAATTCATGGGATGAATGTTCCCCCCACCCCTTCCTCCATATTTGCACACTCTTTATGTCATATATCTCTATTATATGAAATAATTAGTTCTTTTCTCTTCTTCTTTTCTTCTCCAGTATAGTTCCATATCCTTTGCATTTTCTTCTTCTGAGACAGTCAAAACAGATTAGAATCACCTCTAGAGGGCCCTCTGTCTATCTTGTTTCACTTTCTCTGTGATCCTTGAAAAATAGGGTTCTAAGAGGACACTTGTTTCTCTTCTATTAGAATATAAACAATTCATCCTCACATAGTCCTCTCCAATGGATCAAATGTGTGTATCTTTCTATGTTTCTCTTGCCTAATGTGTTTCCACTTCAAAGTATTAACTCAGTTCTGGCCTTTTCATAGGAAATGCTTGGAAATCTTCTATTTCATTTAAGTTCTATTTTTTTTCTCCTCTTGGATTATACTCAGTTTGGAGGAGGTTATTGTTTATTGTAAACTTTTTATCTTGTCCTTTTGGATTATTATATTCCAAGCTCTCCTCTTCTTTATAGTAGCAACTGTCAAATCTTATGAGATCCTGACTATGGCTCCTTGATAATTAAATGTTTTTTTTATTGTTTGCAGTACTTTTTTCTTTGGCCTGGAAACTTTGGATTTTAATTGAGATATTGCTAGGGGTTTTCTCTTTGTGGCTTATTTCAGAAGGTGACCAATGAATCTTTCTAGTTTAATTTTGCCTTCTGTTTCTAAGAGATATGAATAGTTTTCATTTACTATTTTTTAAAATATGAACTGCAAACATTTTTTGTTTACTTATTTTCAGGTACTGCCTGGCCTGAAGTCAGGAAGACTCTGAGTTCAAATCTGGCCCCAAACACTTACTAGCTATGTGACCCTGGGCAAGTCACTTCACCTTGTTTGCCTCAGTTCCTCATCTGTAAAATAAGCTAGAAAAGGAAATGGCAAACTACTCTAGTATCTTTGCCAAGAAAACCCCAGATGGGGTCATGGAGAGTTGGACACAACTAAAAACAAACTGAACAAAGTCTGATGGATCTTAGAGTATCTCTCCTTAACCAGTGTTCCAGTTTATTTGTTTTTCACTTCATACCTAGAATTTTATTGGGATTTTTTCTGGTCTTTTAATTTTGCTTTACTATTATTTGTTGTCTCATGAAGTCATTTAGTCTTTGGCTTGTTCTAATTTTCAGGGAGTTTAGTTCTTATTTAAGGTTTATCACTCTCTGTTCTGAGGTATTAATTCTCCTTGCCATTCTTTTCTCTCTAATTATTTCCACTCTGTATCTCTTTTTCATATCTGCTAGGTATCCGTGTGTTCCTTATGGCTAGGACATTCTTTCCTCTAAGTCTCTACTTAGACTTGTTGTGCAATAGCCCTCTTTTTTTGGGCTTCACTCAGTTCAAGGCATTTCTTTCTTTGCTGTGTTAGGGGTTTTCTTCTGTTCAGTCACATCCGCCTTTCTTTCTTCTTTGGGGGCTTGTACTTTGGTCAAACTCTGCTCTTGTACTCCTGGATGATGTAGGAAGGCCCTGCTTGATTCTGAGTATTGTGGCTAGACTAGGATCCACTTTCTGCTGGAGTTGTCTCCTGCTGTTTTAGGTCCAGGCTAGCTGAACGCTAGCTAATGGTCATGGGCTGATGGGATACCATCTTGGACACAGACTGCCCACTTTGTCCACTGCTGTAGGACCAGGATATTTCACATTCACCTTCCATCTAATCTGGTTTGTTTCTGCTTAGGGCTTTTGTACTGTTCTTTCAGATTTTTTGTGTAGTCCTGCACTGGATGGAAGAGTTTAACAACTGATTCTCTTTGGTTCTCTTTATTATTGTTCCTTCTGATGCATTTTTAGGGCTTTACTGAGATATTTGTATGTGATCTGGCCTCCTCTAGGTCCTAACATAGCTACTATCTCCCCACAGTCCTCTTAGGAAAGACCAAAATAGAAGTTACAACTAGGGGACCCAGGCTTGCCTGAGTCCACACATATGCTGTATCTGTCACATACTCACAGTTTGTCATTTCTGCCAGGGTGGGAGGATATCCCACCCCACCCCCAATCTGTCTAGGGAAAGAGACTTGAAGACTCCTGTTATTTTGGTGTTGGCAGATATAAAGAGAAGAGGGAGGCAGATGGCAGGTCGCTCCCTTTTAAATATCTACTAAGTCATCAGCTATTCTTGCTCATTGACCAATAAGGGTATTACATCACCACCTGAAATTACAAAGCATTTTAGCCTTGAATTACACATGGTCCTGGAATTCCTTGAAGTTTCCAAGGGAGCTCTGGCATTCAGTCACTAGGATGGCCCCTATAGACACGTTCCTACTCACATTCCAACCCTTACTAAATATAGTATTTTCATTATTGGTATTTTATTAGCATTGTACCATAAAATTTTTAGAAAAGGTACAGTTTGGGAAATTCAAATGATTAGTTTTTACTAGGAATAGGTATCAATGTTTATAGGTAAATTTTTTTTAATATGAACTCTACTGAGTTAATATGAAATTCATTGCTATTTGTTTTTTTATGAACAAATCTTTATTTTTATCCATGGAAGTTATAAAGGGCTAAAAAATCCATCAGGATCAATAGATAACAAGAGAAAGAAAAACAAGGTAGTAAAATTGCCCAACTTCTCAATAGTTATTTCCCCTTTTGAATACTGTTTCCCCTCCTGAAAAATGAAGGCTTTGGATTCCATTAGGAATTCAGAGATCCATCAGGATCTTTAAGATCCCTTCAGGTCCCAATATTCTGTTTGTTCTTTGAGCAAGTCTGTGGGTGTTATTGACTCAGGCTAATTTAGAGTAACTGTTTGATTTTAGTGTTACCAGGAAAAGGTTCCTTTTCCATAATTCTCCTCACCCGCACATCTACTCCCTTTGCTAAAGAGATGAACCCTGTTGAAGTTCATGTTTTTTGGAAGGCTAATTCATTAAGTCATTATCGACCATCATTGGCATCTTATCTTAGATTGGTTTGTTAGATTATTTAGCCAACTGACCTGCAGCATTTGAGGAGGTGGGACAAAGGACTGGTAAATTTCTATATGGGAAGGGAGAGAGAAAAAACTGGAGTGTAGTAGTTAAAGAAAAGCGCCATAGTAAGAGGACCACAACATCCAGAAGGCAGTTGGTACCTAATGGAAGGGAGCTAAGAGTCATAAAGGAGTCCAAAAGGAAAATAGAAATGTGTTGATGACAAACTATTTGCTTCTCAGTTTTATTTTGGGACGATTCTACCTATGATGATTCAAAAGTCAATGATAGCTTAGCTCAAAAAGTCTGCTATTTTGTGTGGGAGAACTTGTGAAAAGCTCTTGAAGGAATTCACAGGCTATTCCTGCTCACGAATCTCTTAGAAAGGCTGATGTTCAGTAAATTAATGATGACCAGGTGGCCATCCCTGAAAATGTGAACTTATTTGGTTTGTTTTTATTGATTGCCCAAATCTGACACTTGTCAGGTAAATATGTGATCATAAGATAGAATAAAAAGCTTGTTTCTTAGTGAGAGAGAAAATGGATTGTACTGTTACTTTTTTTTTTTTTGATAGCCTCTTGTTGCTGGAAATTCTTCCATGTTAACTTTGTAACTTTGTTAATGTGGAAATTTGCCCAGCCTTCTTTTGGGAGGCTGTCCTATCATGCCTTGGCTTTTTAACTTGTGAGGCAGTCCCCAGTGGTCTCTGATTTTAATTTGCTTAATTTATGGAATCTCTTAAAGATCTATGCAAATGAGAGAACCTAGCTTAGTACTAATATTAGCACAGGACTGTGCAGAAAGTGGGAGACTGTTTTGTGAGACCTTAAGCAAGTTATTTTCTCTTCTTTAGACCCAGGTTTCCTCCTCTGTAAAATAAAAGGATTAAACTAGATGATCTGTTAGATTCATCCCCCATTTAACATTCTATGATTTCTGTGATTTCTATGATTCACTAAGTGACTACACTTCAAAGAGAAAAATCTGCGTTTTAGGGGAAATGAAGGTATTTCTCACATTGAGTTGGGTCTGGAACATTAGATTGGAAACGGTTAGATCTTAGATCTTTTTCCTATTTAAATGTAAACATTTAAAGCAGTTTATTTGTGTATGTTTGTGTAATATTTTACAATATAATATTATATTATTTTTATACTCTTTTAACTGGCTGGAATCCATTGTTGGTAGCTGTATAAAAAGAGTTTGAGAGAAAGAGTAGAGATGAGTAATGTTTGGCTACTGTTGTACTTAAAAAACAAACTTATCACATCCTGTTCAGAAGCTAGTGATTTTGCATTTCTCTGGGAAACAATAAAAGATTTTTGGTTTTTTCAGACCCCCTATTCATTGCAGAAGTGTCTCCTTCCCCTACAATATATGTTTAGTACTTTACTTACTAGAAAGTTGCTTAGCAAAATTTTAACCCAGTTTCAAATGGTAGACTCATTTAGAGTAGGGAAAACAGTTAAATTTTTCATAGGGGGAAGAAGTTAAATACTATGTATTTATTTTAATCACAAGGCTAAGTTTGCTTCTTCTCCATTTTGCACCTTAATGCTTTTTGCTTCTTGTTTGCTTTTGGAAGAGGTCAAAGTTGTGAACACATGGTCTATTGATCTTCCTGGAATTAGGTTCTTGGAGGGAATAAAAGTTGTATTTTTCTTTTTCCTTCTCAGTGGTAACCTGAATGCTTTTAGATGTCTTTTTTTGTTATAATTCAAGACTACAAAAGATCTTAGAAGAATCACAATTGCAGTTGATCCGAAGGGCACCAGAGAAGTACATTCATGAGAAGTCTCATACAAGATATCAGCTGATGTATCTACAGCCAGGTCTGCTAAAATGAGAGATAACAGACAGAAAACCTGAATGCAGCCCTGGAAACATTAAAAAAAGGAAAAAAAAATAAACCAAACCAGAAAGGCCTCTAGCAGATTAGTAGGTCCTCTGTGGATGATTTATAGAAAAATGAAAACAAGAATCACATAGGATCTGAAGGTGTGGAGAGGTTGGGATCTGTACCAATGGAAAGAGGACCTCCACCAATGAGGGCACAGATCCTTTAAGCATATTAGATATAAAGCACAATGCTAGGTACTGTTAGAGAAGCAGACTAGGCTGTAGGAGGTAAATGCCTACTCCTAAATGTGGGTGTGACTACTTCTATACATTAATAAGGGACTGTTCATACCCCTTGGAAATTCAGCAGCAAAGCGATGGCCCTTAACTCCTGCCCCCCTCCTCCCCTTTCCTGTTATGTACACAGAAGAAAGTTTCTTGGCAGGCAGTAAAAGGGAGTTTCTTATCTTTAGGACAGAGTGATTTTGTGCTAGAGAAGGCTCTTCAATGAAGAACTCAAAGCCCATTACTTCTCTCGTGAAAGTTTCCTGTTTAAGGAGGTGGTTTTGCATGTCCTGACTTGGGGAATGATTTACTGTCTCTCACATTTGTGATGGATCCTTAGGAAAGATGCCCAGCTCAGAAATTTCAGTTTGGTATTTGTGTGTGGCCTTTGCAGTGTTGCCTGCCATCACTGTTGAACTGCCTTCATTTCCCCCCAGGCATCAGGGAGCAGGTGTTATAAATAGAACCTGTCCAAGACGTGTTGAGCAGCAAACCTTCCTGGGCTTGTGGCGGCAGCTGCTGCTGTGTTTATTACTGTCTGAGCTTTTACTATCTGGGGCTCCACGCTCTGCGCACACTAGAGAACGCCCATTTCACACTTCCCACCTAGAGGGGATTCAGGGTGATACACTCTGGATGGAACACATGCCAGCAAAGTGCTCCATGGACTTTTTTTCTTAAGCAAAAATGGCTGAGTAAAGACTTAGAAACATGACCTCCAATTTCAGAAGTTAAACATTGAAGAGCTTGAGCCAGATTCCTTTATGTCTCTGTGTAACCTGGGCTTCTTTTCAGAGGAAACCTGAAAAGCTGAAGGCATGGATGTGCTTTGTTTCCTTTGAGGTCTGGGCAGAATGGAGAGTTGGGAAAGTCCTGCAAAGGAAAAGCAAATTGATAGGGTTATAGAAAACACAGGACAAACGAAGGAGCTTGAGAATATTCCAGCCAAAGAACGTCATCAGGGGTTGGCTTTAGGTAGGAAGTGTGAATATGAGGTTTCTATAGTGGTTATCTGGACTTAGTGAAAGCTCAGGACGGTGGGTATTGCCACTACCTTAACCATATTGCACATTTTAATTTCTTTTAGAGGATGGGAAAACATGCATAATTTTATTGTGGAACTTGATATCAAAAGGGGATTCACTTTACAGAAATCTGGGTTGTTACCAACTTTGTTATGGTATAGTTATATAACCCAAGAGATAACTTCTTTGTATGGGTGTGCCAACATCTGCATCTGTCTGTTTTAAACTTTTGGAGCAAGGTGTTTATGTAAGCATAAAAACCTGTTGGTTTGATGAGCATTTCCTACTGATAAACATAGGCCCTGGGCAAAATTGCAAGGTAAAAGTTAATATTTGCCTTCCCATCAAATTCTCTTCCTCTCTTGGCATCTTTCATCTTCTCATTCCTTCTCAAACCTCCCAGGGCTCCCTCTACCATATCTGTTGAGAACTTTTCTTCATATTTCACTGAAAAAAATGAGGACATTCTCCAAAAGCTCCTTTTTCTCTCCTCTTCCTCATCTTATGTCACCCAGATGCCTTCCCAAACTATCTTATCTTTTACCTCTGTTTCACACGAAGAGATGGCCTTTCCTCTTGTAAAAGTTAATACATCCACATGCATAAGTGATCCTATTCCATCCCATCTTCTCCAGCAGATTGTCCCCTCTACCATCCTTACTCTCTAATCTTCAGTTGTGTCCTATCCACTGGCTGCTTCTCTGCTGCCTACAAACGCACTCATATCCCCACTCCCACCCCCCACAGTTCTCAGGAAACTCCCTTGATCTGTCCATTCCTGCTAGCTATTATCCTATATCTCTCTTCTCTTTCATGACTAAACTCTTTGAGAAGTCCATCTATGATTGATGCTTCTACTTCCTTTCATCTTACTCTCTTCTTAACTCTCTGCAGTCTGGCTTCTAATCTTATCTTTCAACTGAAATTGTTCTCTCCAAAGTTATGAATGATTTCTTAATTGTCAAATCTAATGGCCTTTTCTCAATCCTCATACTTCTTGGCCTCTCTGCAGCTTTTGATGCTGTCAATCACTCCCTTTTCCTTGACACCTTCTCTTTAGATTTTCTTGACATTACTAGGTCTCAGTTCTCCTCCTGCCATTCTGACTGCTCTTTCTCAGTCTCTTTTGCTGGTTCTTCATCCAGGCCATGTCCACTAACCAGGGGTGTCCCGCAAGGCTCTGTCCTGGGTCCTCTTCTCCCTCTATGCTATTAAACTTGATGCTCTCATAATCCCTTATGGATTCAATTACTGTCTTACTGCAGGGTATTCTCACATTTACTTATCCAGCTCTAATCTCTCTCATTGACTTCCAGTCTTGCATCTCCACCATCCCATTGGATATCTTGCAGACATCATGAACTCAACATGTCTGAAACTGAACTAATTATCTTCCCCCTCTTCTCTCCAAACCCTCTCCTCTTGCAGTTTCCTGTTAGTGTTTAGGACACCACCATCACAACTTAGTTTCATCCTCAACTCCTCATTTGCTCTTCCCTCCCCTCTCTCCCAAATCCAATCTATTTCGGAGGTCTGTCAGTTTTATCTGTGAAACATCTCTAGTTTATGCCCCCTTCTCTCTGGCACTGCTACCACTTTAGTGTAGGCCCTAACACTTTGACTGTTGTAGTAGTCTACTGTTTGGTCTCACTGCTTTAAGTCTTTCCTTACTACAGTCCATCCTCCATTCAGCTCTCAAATTAATTTTCCTAAAGTGCAGATCTGATCATATCACTCCCTTATTCACTCCCTGTCACCTCCAGGATCAAGTATAATATCTTCTGTTTGGCATTGAAATCGCTTCACAAGGTAGCCGTCTCCTATGCTTTTCAGTCTTCTTATACCTGAAAGCCCTCAACGTATGGTTCAATCCAGTGATACTGGCCTCTATTCTTTTTGAACATGACACTCTATCTCCCTACTGTGAATTTTCATGAGTTGTTCTCTATGCCCTCTTCATCTTTGCCACTTAACTTCCCCGGCTTTCTTCAAACCTCAGTTAAGATCCCATCTTCTGTAAGAAGTTCTTTCTTATCCCTCTTAATGCTAGTGCCTCCCATTTCCTGATTACCTCCAAATTATCCTTTATTTGTTTATACATAGTTGTTACAGGGGTATGCTAGAGCCAATTTAAACCACCTGGTCAGAGCTGATTATTAAAATTTCACTGTGACCATTTACAGCTTGGAAATTAGCCAATGCTACAAATTAGAGTTCGATTTATTGTTTTGTTGATTGTTTAGATTTAAGAAAGTGATGTGATGGAGAAAAGGCTAATAATGCTGATTAAACTTAAAAGTATGTCATTTGTACATTCCCTCTCTCCACACAGAGCTTGTTGTTAAACATTGACTAGGGGTTGTTACCTCCTGGTTGTTTGCATTTGTTATTTTCCTCCATTATATTGTAAGCTTCTTGAGGTCAGGGACTATTTTTGGCTTTTTTTTTTTTATCTGCGGAGCTTAGCTCAGTGCCTAGCATACAGTAGACACTTAATAAAAGCTGGATGACTTCCACAGCCCACTTAGGTCCCATTCTCATAGAGCTTTGCCTCTTATAAGCTCTAATTGTTGGAAAGATAGATGATTAGGTAATCACTTTTGAGGTGTCAATGTTGGCCAATGGTTTGAATTATTATCTGTCCCAGAAGCATTTGCTTTTCAATGGAAGCTCTGAACAATATAAGCCTTCAGGACCTAAAAAATGAATTTCAAGATGTGGAATTTCTAGTAGATTGTCATTCTTGTCCACATAGGAAGGCTTCCCCCTCCTTACTCTACCTATGAATGCATAATATCAGCCCTGGCCATTAGTGAATGACTCTCCCATCCAGAAGGGACTCCAGATAGTTTGAATGAGTGCTTTGTGATTCAGATTTCAGTGGAGGCTCTCATGAAGAAAGAAACTGGCATAATATGAGATTTTTCATTCAGTTGGTCACTGGTCTCTTTCCCTTGGCTAATTTTGGAGTGTTGGGCTGTTAACACTTGTGGTGACTCTCTCAAGGCAGTCTTGTGAGCCCACTCTTTTCACCTGACTCTTATTCACTTTTACCATTCATTAAAGACTTAGTGTGAGCACTGTGTTTGGTGGGGTGTAGAACATGATACATAGCCAAAGAAGCCTGTTTCAATAGGGTAAGCATTGGGAGTTGCCTTAGTTGATGCCCCCTAGTCATGAAACCCCTTACAGTCAGCACTCCAGCTGAGTCTGGCATCAAATATTCATTAAAAAGTAGAAAAGCCATCATTTAGCTTTGGACCTTCCACTTCCCTCGGCTAAGACTCCAGATCCCTGGAAATTCATTCCAACTTGGGAGTAACCCTGTGACTTCTAGGAGGGGAGGGCACAAGAGACTTGTTTGCTTTTAGTAATCAATATTACTATGACTAGGTAAATGGGGCTATTTGATATCATTTAGTAAATGATTTTTTTCAAAAATTTCATTTGGCCCTATAGTCTCTCCTCAAAATGCTAGATAATTTCTTTCATCAGGAAATTTTTGATGATGGAGTACATTAAATAAGGATAACACTTGCACTGCTTTTGTAAACCTTAGATTGGTATATAAATGTGACATTAATATTGTATAAAGGTGAGTCTCTACTTATTTAATACTTCAAGGATCTGTGATTTCATAGACATAGGTACACTGATACAGACTGTAATCTACCTATGCCTTAGTAACATATGTTGTCTGTGAGTTGCTTTGGCTCCAAAAATCCATTACTTGGGTGCACTTAGCCAGGCCAGACTCATTCTCGTTCTAGCTTGGTGGGACCTGCCAGATCTTTGTCCACCAGATCCCAGAGCCAGTTCTGAGGCACAGGAGTGGAATGTTATTATTACAATAAAAATCTAGTGGTAAGATAATGTTTGTTCTTACTCTTTGTACCAAAGTCACTGCTTAATTAAGCTCTTGATCTGCTTCAGGCCAGAACTGATGCTTTTAATTGGTTATATCATACAGGCTGGCTTGATGCTGATTCAAAGTTGAAAGTTTGAATAACAGCAGTGATCCATAGGGATCTGGACTTGCCTTTCCTCCTTGGAACCACAGGATCTAGGATGTGGAAGCAACATCGGAGACCATCTGGTCCAATCCATGCTTGAATAAGAGTTTCTTCTGTATCAATCAATCAATCACCAAGTATTTATTAAGGGTCTCTAGTACATGTCAGGTACACTGTGCTAGGTGCTCAGCATACAAAGAAAGAAGTGAAATGGTCCCTGCCCTCAAGGAGTTTGCATTCTCTCAGGAGAAACAACATGTACATAAGCATAGGTTAAATAAATACAAGATAAATGAGGGAGAGAAGAGCAATAACACCTAGGGCTGAGGAACAGAGATAGGGACCAAGGAAGGCTTCATGTGGAAGATGTTGCCTGAGTAGAGTTTTTAAAGGAACAAGGGATTCTGAGAAGTGGAGATGCAGTGCTAGTGTGTTCTAGGCATGGGAGACAGCTAGTGCAAAGGAACAAAAAAAAAGAAGGTGGAGCCTCATGTGTAAGGAATGGCAAGAATGCCAGTTTGGCTGGACTCTCAGATATGGGATGCATAACAAGGCTGGGAAGAGGGAAAGCTCATGAGTTCAGTTTGGGACATACTGAGTTTGACATGCCTTTAGGACAACTAGTTTGAAATACCTGATAAGCATTGGAAATACCGGGCTGGAGCTCAGGACTAGATCTAGATGTATAGAACCGGGACTCATCTACACAGAGATACTCATTAAGCACATGGGAGCCTATTGAGATGGCCAAGTGAGAGAATAAGGAAAGAAAAGATCAGGGCCCAGGACAGAGTCTTGAGACACATCCACATTTAGGGGGCCTGCTGTGGATGATGAACCAGCAAAGCAGATGGAGAATGAGTGGAGAGACAAATAGGAAAAGCAGGAGAGAGAAGACTATCACAAACACCCATAGAAGAGTGAATACGTCCCTGATAAATGATCGTCCAGTGTATACTGAAGGTTTCAAGATCTTGGCTGAAGGAGAATCTACTTTATACTGTAGCGACTCATTCCAGTTTTAAATAGCTTTCATTGCTTGAAGATTTTTCCTGAATTTGCCTCTGCAACTTACACCCCTTACTCTAAATTCTGCCCTGTAGGACCAAGCAAAATGAGTTGAATTGTTTTTTCCACATAAGAACCCATAAGATACTTGAAGACAACTATCATGTTACCCCTGAATCTTCTCTTCTTCAGGCTAAACATTACAATTCCTTCAGCTGATTCTTATATGGCATGATCTCTGAGTCACTCACTGTCCTGGTCACACTCCTCTGGATGCTCTGCAACTTATAAATGCCCTTGTTACGACGTGGTACCCAGAACCGAATACAGTATTCCAGGTAGGGTCTGACGAAAGGAGAGGACATTGGGATCATGGCTAATTCTGCACACTACCTCTCCTGATGGAACTTAATGTTGAATTAGCATTTTGGTTAACATATCACGTTGTTGACTCAGCCTGAGACCCCTCAAACCCTTGCTCAAATTTCCATTCTCTCTGACTAGAAGGTCTTAGAAGGCAACCAGAAGGCAACCAGAGCATGGAAAGTGTGCATGGTTGTGCTCAATTAATCAATCAATCAGCAAGCCTTAATTAAGTGCCTACCATATGCCCAGCACAAAGCCCAGCACAAAGACAAACAATCCTTTCTTGCAGTAAGCTTAGATTCTAATAGGGGAGACAAGAAGTACGTATAAAATATATACACAGCATAAACAGAAAGCTAACAAATACAATTATATTCAAAGTAGTTAAAGTAGTTTGAACTGGTTGGTGCTAATAGTTGGGAGAGTCAGGAGAGAATGATATAGAAGATGGGGCCTGAGCTGTATTTTAAAGGAAGAGGGCTGGTGCTAAAAATGAAGTGATGGTAAAGAGAGAGTGCTCTGAAAATGGCAGGCGAATAACCTGCCTGCAGGACCCTGGACTGTGTTGAAATGAAGGGAGAGAGAAACTCTGATATATATTTTACTAATTAAAAGCCCAGTCAGGGTTTCCATGTGTTAGCAGAAGACTCCTAGAGGGCTTAGTTTTGTGTAAGGTCCAGCAATAATCTCTGTGTAGCCTGAACTACTCTCCAAAACTGCCTTAGATACTCCTTCTTCCAAGTTACAGATATTTCTCTCCTGAGATGCCAGGAGTTGATCAGACTGGTAACAAAATGGCAAGCCTGCTCTAGGCTCACCAGCCTTATAAACTAAGTGTCTGTTGTTCTCTGTGTTATCAGGTCTAAAAGTCAAGTTAGTACTGTGGTATTTTATAAAGCCATGCAAAGTGCGTAACAGTTTTTCTTTCTTCTTGTAAAAACCGAAGATAGTTATAATTTTTTTAAAAATTACCTTGATTTCTAAATGTATGAAGATTTAAAAAGATAGAGGAAAAAAATAGAGTTTGGCAAAAGTAACCAACACATCAACAAAGTCTTAAAAAATTTGCAATGGTCTACATTCATAGCCCCATACCTCTTCCAAAGGGGTGAGAGGTACATGTTTTCATCTCTTCTTTGAGGCCAAACTTGGTCATTATAATTACAAAGCATTCATTTGATTTGTTTTTCTATGTGCATTATTATAGTTCTTGTATATACATAAATTGGTTCCTAGTTCTACTTAGTTCACTTCGCATCAGTTCACATGCATCTTCCTATGCTTCTCTGAATTCTTTATATCATTTCTTAAAGCACAGTACTATTCTTTTGAATTTCTGCATCACACCTTGTTTAGCCATTCTCCAATCAGCGGGCATCTACTTTGTTTCTAGTTCTTTGCTACTACAAAAAGTGTTATTAATATTTTGGTGATTATAGGGCCGTTCTCTTTGTATTTGACCTTCTTGGGTTATAAGCCCTGAAGTGAGATCTCTGAGGCAAAGAGTATTGGCATTTTAGACCTTTTTTTTTTTTTAGCATAATTCCAAAGAGCTTTCCAGAATAGTTGAACCAATTGACAGTTCCACCTGTCTTGTTGTGAGAACTGTTTATTTATATTGTTTGATTACTAACCCATTAAGAAACAGCTTTTGGTCTTACATGTTTGTGGCAGCTTCTAGATCCTGAATCTCAGGCCCTTATTATTCTATGTGAAGCAAAGATGTCCCCCTCCGCCCATTAATAACTTCATTGCTTATTCCATTGGCATTGATTTTGTAACTGAAAAACTTTTCATAAGCTCAAAGAATCATAGATTCAGTGCAGGAGGCCATCTAATATTACACATGAGAAAACTGGGGCACAAAGTGGTTAAATGACTTGCCCATGGTCACAAGGCAGTAAATAACAAAAGCAGAATTTGAACCAAGTTTCTGTAACTTCAGATACAATTTTCCTTCTGCTATTTCATACTTTAACGTAATAAAAATATGTTTCATCTTTTATTTTGCCTCTATCCCTTGTTTGCTCAACAACTCTACCCCTAGTATTAGTTGTAAAAGGTATTTTATCTGGTTCTCTTCTATTTTTTAATGTGTGCCCTTTAATTTTCAGGTTGTATATCCACTTTGAGCTTATTGTGGAAGATGGGATAACATATTAGTCTAAACCTAATTTCTGCCACATTGCTTTCCAGTTAGATAGGGAACTCTTCTCCCAATAATTTATGTTGTCTAGTTTATCAAAAACACTGGGTTGCTGAGTTTTATTGTTTGTGATTCTCCTTTCTTTAGTCCCTTCCATTGATCTGCTTTTCTGTTTTTCAAATAGTACCCAATAATTTTAATGATTATTGTTCTTCCCTCTGTTTACCCACTCATCCTGCCCCTCTATCTGACACTGACTAATGTGAAATATCACTTGAAGTAAATCCTGTTTTGTTTCAAGTTGCAGTTCTTCCTTCCTTTTACCACACATATACACAAAGCCTCCTTGAATTAGACTATGTATAGCAGGCAAACTTACAATGTATCCCTTCGCTGTAGTATTTCTTTCTGTGATAATCCCTACTTAATTTCATCAACCCTCTACTCTCCTTCATATATACTTCTAATAACCAAATTCTGTCTGCCCTTGAGAGCATGCAGAGTGCTTTGCTTATTTAAAAATGCTTTATATAACACCTACTACGTGCCAGGCACTGTGCTAAGTGCTTTTTGCTAATATTATCTCATTTGATCTTCACAACAGTCCTGGGAAGTAGGTGCTGTTATTATCCCCTTTTTGTGGATGAGGAAGCTGAGGCAGATAGAGGTTCGGTGACTTGCCCAGGATCACAAAGTTAGTGTCTGAGGCCAAATTTGAACTCTGGTCTTCCCAACTCCAGGCACAGGTCCTATCCACTGGACTAACTAGTTTCTACTTTGCTATCTATTTAGGTCATCTCCTTCATTACCAATGTCAAGTTTAGGAGTTTGCATCTTATTTGATAAGCGCTGGGAAGTCAAGAGAAGGACACAATCAGAGCTGTACTTTAGAAAAAAATTAAAATATTATGAAGTTCCTGGCTTTTTATTGTGAGTAAACTTTGGATCAAGTGCATTTGAATTGCTGATAAACAAAACTGTGATGAAACCTGATAGTTGAACACTCCATTAGTCTCTGCCACCAGTTCACTCACCCGTTCTTAACCCCAAGTTGATGGCTGCACCAACAAAGGTGATTGCTGACAGTGGAGTTGACCATCTTTTAGTTATGCTTGGGAAATCAGAGTGTATCCTGTAGTTAAATTTGTATTAAAGAATAAGTGCCCATTTTCTACGTGGAATTAATCTTTTATCCATTTACCCATCTATCTATTTACTTACTCCTCAACATATGTGTGAAGGAAGCTGTCTTTTGAAATCTAATGCTAAGAGCAATGACAGCAACCCACAAGTTTCTCCCTGCAATTCTGAAGGGCTGCAATTGCATAAATTAGAAAGGTCCAAATCACTCATCCTTGCACCCTTGGATCTATCACATTGGCTTCCAGGGGCCATGTTTCTTTTTGGTCATAATTTGACATTACTCCCCCTTCCCAAAGTATTTGTTCTCCTATAAGCACTGAGCCAAAAGCTGCTTTAATATTCTCAGTCCAGTTGTACTGCAGAACTGTAACTAAAACTACCTGACTAATCTTCTTATCCCAGCAAAAAGCTATTTGTATTTCTGCCCAATGTGAAAAGTCACGTTACAACCAACAGTGTGTGTGCAAGGCTACTGACACCCAACTACTGGGTTTCCAGAGTGGAATAATTAAGAGACAAGTCATAATTCACTCTCTGTTAAATCCTCTTAGAGGAGAAACAGAGTGTGAAAATGTGTAGTGGTTGGCAAAATTAGTTACTATGAGAACTACACATGCTCTTTGCCATTCACTCATGGGTCATTTTTTTTTTCATGGACTAGAAATTTTTTAGAAGCATCAGTGTTCTTTAAACACATACTCTTGCTTCTGTAGGTTTTTTTAAAATTGTTTTAGTTTTTAACTTTTTTCATTTGGAGTAGGCAGAAAAATGTAGTAGAAAGTACATTGAACCAGCTGTCAGAAGAAAAGGGTTCTAGTCACCTCTCTACCACTTACTAGGTGACCTTGGGAAAGACCCTGAATTTCTTTTGTTTCCTTACTTGTAAAAAATGGAGACAACAATACTTATTCTACCTACATCACAAAATTTTAGCTAGGATCAAATAGGATAATGTACATGGAAGAGCTTTGTAAAGTTCTATGTAAGGAAAGATTATTATAATATTATGTCTGTAATGTATTAGAAAGCAAAATTCTCTATGTGATGCAAAATAGGTTTACTTTGGCACAGTATTAGTATTATAAAATTATTGGCACAGTATTACTTTATGAAATACAAGTTAACATTGGGAAGTAGAGTAGGATTACAAGTTTGGGGGCAATGACTGCCATGTTTTTATCACCATTCAATTGTAAAGGAAAAAAATAGACTAAGGGTAAATCCATTGTGCTACAATATCATATCTAGTTCAAGAAGTGATTTCACAATCCTAAAGCCTGACATTAATGAGCATTTGTATGCTTTCCCCCTGTACAGTGATTATATCACCTTCATCTTTAGAAATCTGTTTAAGTATTAGTTAAATGTAAATTATTTCTTTACAAACCTTTCTTAGGTATTTTATTTTTATGAGAGCATTATGATAGTTCCTTTTGTTTTGCTGAATAGAGATGATTCTACATAGAGGAAAGGCTATCTCAAGTAGAGTAACAATAGTCAACCACTACTGGGACCAGAGGACTGGGGCACTGTCCTTGTTCCCTCTCCACTCAGGGCCCCCTTTCAGTTCTTTTCCTGGGTCTCTTTATACCTCCAACCCTGAGCCCTGGGGAAGAATTTTTTAAAATTAAGGTTTTGACTGATGTCTGATGTCTCCCAAAAGTAGAGAATAGAAAGATACTTGGTGTACAACTCTAGATCAGGTATAGGACAGCTATTTATTTCTTCCACGCCAAAGAAATGCTTAACACACACAAGACCCACAATCACATATTGAAAGAAAAATTTTTTTTTGAACTTTTTTTTTTATTTTGGTTGGGCAATGGGGGTTAAGTGACTTGCCCAGGGTCACACAGCTAGTAAGTGTTATGTGCCTGAGGGCAGATTTGAGCTCAGGTCCTCCTGAATCCAGGGCTGGTGCTCCATCCACTGTGCCATCTAGCTGCCCCACTGAAAGAAAATATTAAAACTATAAATAGTGACATAACATGATGCAGTTGATTTTGGTTTGGTACATAAAATACCGACAACTAGAACCATCCTATAGGGCTTCGTCAATAGGTTGTGTGTTCCCATTCACTAGTTGAGGGCTTCTTAATCTGGGGTCCATGATTTGTTTTAATATTGTAATAACTATATTTTAATGTAATTAGTTTCCTTTGTAATCCTTATATTTCATTTTCATTTAAAAACATGATTCAGAGGAGTCCATAGGCTTCACCAGATTGCCAAAGAGGCCCATGATACAGAAAAGGTTAAGGAGCCCTGCTCCAGTGTGTCCTTCAAGTAGAGGTTAGATGAGCATTTGTTGAGGATGCCAAAGAAGAAATTCTTGCAGCGGGTGTGAGGCTGGATGAGAAAACCTCTAAGGTCCAACTCATTGCCTTTTCCACATAGTTGGTGCATAATAGGTATTTCTCTGGTGAACTGAATTAAAATGGAGATTCAGACAGCCAGAGCTATTTACCTAAGGCTCCCCAGAGGAGCAGACCTAGAACCTTGGTCTCTTGACTACCTTCTGAGTTATGGTCATTATATCACAGTGTTTATTTCATCTGGAAATTATCAGATTGTTTGCCCTTTTTTTTAAATATGAAACTTTCATGGGAAAATCATGAGGTACACACTTGTCTTCCATTGTTAACAGAGGTGAATGTAACATATAACACAAGTTGCTGGTTTCACCATTAAGCCCTAACAGTGTTACGAAGAAGTACAGAAACCATGATCTTAAACTCCTCAGTTTAACCATTGAGATTATATCTTGAGGTAAAAGCTGAAGCTTGGGCAGTTGTCCAGTGAATAGAGACTGCGTAGACATAGACCAATGGAAGCAATTCAAATGACAGGTGGTTGGGCTTTTTTTTTTTTGTAAATTATTTGGAAAATTGCCTCAACTCTCCATTTGGCTTTGCCTGGTGTAAATAGAGCCTAAATAGCCACCTGCTTGATTAAAAATTCCGAGTTAAAGAATGGTAGTACCCTTGTTTCTTTGCTATGAAAATGGTTGTATTAGGTGTAAATATTCTGTGATGATTAGGAGAAACAGTTGGACAAGATCACAACTATATCTTTTTTCATTTACTCTTTTCTCATTTTTAAAAGAGTAATAAAGCTGACCAAATAAGCTGCTTCCTGACAGCTAATGACCAGCTGGGTCAAGGACCTGCATTCTTGTATCCTGTTATTAACTGCCAGGAAATATCCTGCTCACCAGTTATTTTTGCTTAACCATAGGGCATGATCTAAATTTACCCTGGAGTTCAGTTTCTCTCAGTCTCTCAGATGCTCTAAGGACATGTAGTATATGTGGTCACATACCCATAAGATTCTGCAAACCACATTAAAGTATAATCAACACACTTTAAACCTGGTGTTTTCTTTCTTCCATAGCTCTGGAATGGCCCTGGATGAAATGGTGAAGTAGGTGGTTTGTGCCTGGTTCCTGTGCTCTCCTTTCATCCCCTCTCTTCTTCTTATGTCCAGGTCTTCCCTACTCAGGTTACCCTTGTAGGCAGTACTTCAAAATAGGAGTGTTTTCAGACTCTCCTCTTTCTTTTGTTCTCTCTTCCGATAGTAATTAACAACAACAACAGCAACACATACACACACATAATTGAAGCTTACCAGTTTCTGTTCCATTCCTTTAAGGGTCCTACTAGATAACAATGACAACAGCCCAAAAAAGAAAAATAGCTAGTATAAACACACACACACACACATACATGTAAAACACATATACACATATATGAGAACATATATATGTGTAAAACATATATACATACACACATACACACACACACACACACACACACACACACACACACACACACACACACACACACACATATATATATATTAATAGTACCTACCCAACAGGGTTATTGTGAAAACCTAAGGTTTGTGAAATGCTTTACATAAGCTATCTCATTTTATCCTCACAATAACCCTGTTGGGTAGGTACTATTAATACCCCACTTTAAAGAAGAGGAAACTGAGGCAGAGAGGATTAAATTGACTTGTATTAGGTCATTCACCTAATCAGAAAATAATTGAACATAAGTCATCATTATTCTACAGGTATCTTAAGGAGACCTCCCTATTGCTGCTCTCAGAGATTATCAGAGCTGGGTATTAGAGGTTGTCTACTCCAGCCTCATTATTTGACAGATGAGGAAATTGAAGGTTAGTGACTTTTCTAAAGTCACACAGTGAGTGAAATGAACTAGAACCCCTGTCTCCTAACTCTCAATTTGGTGCTTTCCCCCTTAACCCAAAGAAGTAACATGGGCATTTTGGGGACTGCGACAGTGCTAGTAAGAGAGATATTTTTAAAAGGGGTAGGGGTGGTGTCTTTTGATACTGTGCCAGTCAAACCACCTAGGTATTCTACCATGTCCCTGAGTTGCAGCAGCCACAAAGCCTCTGTTAAAGTAGTACAAGGAACCCTATTTTCCCATATCAAGGAAATTTCAAGCCCACTGACATCCCTCACCCCACCCCAAAAAGCTTTGCCTTCTTGAATACAGTCACATCCTTTCAGCTATACTGTTGATAATTGTATGCTTATGCAATGGGAGGCCCCAACTCATATTTGTAGTTTGAAATTCTGAATGTTTTGGGTTCTATTAACTTGAACCACTTCAGTTCTGTGGCCATCCTTTGAAAAGACTTCAAACATTAGAAGGATATACTTAAAGTGCATAGGAAGTGTAACTTTGTTTTTGAGAGGAGAGACTATTCTTGCCTCTCTTTGTATCCCTAGTTTAACACAGTGCCTGGCACATAGTAAACAATTAATGAATGCTGGTTGACTTTTGGTAGAGAAGAAGGGTTAATAAATGACTCAGAAACAAGAGTCTTATGAGAATAGTTATATATCCCAAAAGCATCTCACATTTGGGGATTTGAGATTTTTCTTCTCCCCATCATTTATCTAAGTTGCCAAAAAAGGGAGGGAGCACTGATATTAAGAGGATGTCACTACATCCGTTCACTGTGGTGGTAGAGTCGAAGGGTAGTATATGGTAGCCTTCCAGTAGTCTTTCTTGTAGTTAAGACTCTATCATCCCTACTAACAGGATGGGGAGAAGGGAAGAACACCTAACTTTTGTTGAGATTTCTCCTCGTTCTATCACCTGTACCTCCATCCCTGGTACTAGCACTATGACTTAGGAAGTCTCTTCCCCCTCTGGATCTTACTTTCTTCATGTGTAGAATGAAGGGATTGGATTATATGACCTTCGTGGTGCCTTCCAGTCCTAATATTTTCTGATTCTAAGCCCTGCTCCTAACATATGTGTCTTTATTGCCCCTTTGGGGCTCTCCAAAGGCAATCAGTCAATAGTTAAATGAAGGCGTGAGAAAGGCGAGAAATTCTTGATCATGCAGGTTTTTGAACATATGTAACCATGAATAAAGTCTGCATATGAAACTAGATCTTTTAGAGGAAAATGATATTTTGATCCTTTATTCAAGGGGATGTTGCATACCACCAGCTTGATTGTCAGTTTGGTACTAGAACTCACAGACCAGTGGAAAATTATGATTAAAAACGACTTGGCTCCTCAGACCCTTAGAATGTTATTTGTTTCCTTTTGGCAAGAAGCAAAATACTTTCCCAGTGGCAAGTCAACACTTTAATGTTATACATTTTGCTTTCTATAAAAAATATTAAAGTTGTAGAGTGTTTTTCAATAGTTGATCCCCTACCAGTTTTTAGATGTTAGTTGGTAAGTTTTCATAGGGAAAATAGATGTTCGACTCTTGCCTTCATTTCATCAGAAGTGTGCTGAAGAATGAGAATGGATTCTTTAGTAATTTAAGAGAATTAATAATTAGCAAAATGATTGAATAAAATCATGCCAATAACTTGTATGTTTTGTGATCTTGTGCTATTTTATTCTAAAAATCCATGAAAAATGAAGCAGTAAATCATTTGAGAACTATGTGAAAATGTTCTGAAGATATAGCCTTTTAAAAAATTCCATTTGGGGTCAACCTGACCTCAAGAGGTTCCATTTCCAGGCTTTACCAAAAATAAGTGGCTCATGCAGACCTTACAATGGTTACGACTCATCTATTTGACACAAAAATAATGATCCCTGTTTTGTCATCAGGGAAAATGTACAGGCGGTGTTCTGTGTTGGGAAGAGTGCTAGATGTATAGTCAAGAGAAACCAAGGTTTGAATTCCACCTGTGGTGCCTACCAGGTGTATGACTATGGAAAAGTTTATTGCTTCATTTCCTCATTTGTAAAAATGGAGAGAATAATGTACTGATATAGATAATACCTGTAGTAGTATCTCACAGTATCGTAGTGAAGGTCAGATAAGATAGTTACCTCTAAAGCACTTTGGAGACCTTATTATGCTCTAGAAACAACAGCTGCTATTATCAGAGCATTTGCAGCCAACTTTAGAATGCCTTAGAGCCCCTGGGGGTGGAACTGGTAGAACATGTATCTGTTGTCTTCTCTGCACTCTACTTCATGTGTACAATGAAGGGATTGAACTACATGACCGTTGTGGTGCCTTCCAGTTCTAATAGTCTCATATTGCTACTACAAATATCTGAAAAACTTTGTTAGCATGGTATTTTACTTGAAATGTGGCTCCTGGTATGGACCCCCAGGATAGCATTTTAATAAGTCTCTAGTCTACTGTAAAAATCTATGTGAGACCATGGGAATAGGACTGGCACAAGGGTTTTCAGTATTTGCCTGAAAACTTATAGTGATGGAGAGCCCACTACCTCCTGAGGCAGCCTTCTTTCAGAAGGAAGGTCAGAGTTCAAATCTACCACAGCCTTTTGCCATTGTTACCTGAAATTCAGTTCTGTCAGTTTCATTTTCCTAATATGTCTTGAGTACCCACTCTCTACTAGGCATTGTGCTAGATGTTTCTGGGCTTAAAGGGAACTAGTGGGTTGATGAGGGTTGATTACAGTAAAAAGTGTTCTGGACTTGGAGTAAAAAAGCGTATTTCTTGTCCACAGGGAGCTTAAAACCTAGGTGTGGAAACGATGTATCTAGATGTAAAAGCCAATGTAATCATAATGGTATTTTATTGACTTTTTGGAAAGGTATGGATAGATTTTGTTTTTCCATCACCTTCATTTTTTTCCTACCTAACAAGCCATCCCTTACACCAAAGAAAAAGAGAAGAAAGAGCTATTTAATAAAACTAACACTAGTGAAAGTTGATAGTACATGCAATGTTCCATGGTTGGACATCAATGACTCCAAGGTCATCCACTGCATCCTGGGCCATCTTCTTGACTTTTGTCTTTTGACTGTAGAAGACTCTGGAAGAGAGAATGAGGCTGGTGACTTTGGGCAACTTTGCCTCACATATATCCAATTCACTCAAGAGTCAAGACATCACCCTGTGATGTCATTGGTCCTCTTTAAAAATGAAGGACAAAGAATAAAAACAACATATACTAATATAACAAAGTGCTAAATGGTACAATGAAAATAATTAGAAAATGGGACCCTATATAATTAGAGGCTAATTGTGCCAGTGGTTTATACTGGATACAGAAATGGAAAATTCACCTAAAATGGAAAATTATGTCTATGCCCTTGCTTTCTGCTGTATCATTTCTTTTTTTTTTTAAGACTCTAATATGTCAGTTTATTTATGTATCTTTTTTCTGTTTTTTCTCAATTACATATTTAAAAAGTTAGCATTCGTTAAAAAAAATTGAGTTCCAGATTCTTTCCTTCACTCCCTTCTCCCCTCCTTTAGAAGGTAAGCAATTTGATATAGATTTCGTGTGCAGTCATGCAAAAACATTCTGATATTAGTACTGTACTATTTCTTTAAGCTCTTTGCTTATGTACTTAGTGATGTGGTTTTGTGAATCTGTGACTTTATATACATCCTTTAGGTTTAACTTTTTACATAGCAATTTCAAGTTAATGAAAAATAGTCAGCGTGTTAAGGGAAAGGTAGTGGTAGAAAAAAAAGCCTTGCGAATGTTTTTAGGGTTTTATGAAGATAGGAAGGTAATGAGTGGCACTTCTTAAAGTTTTAGTAATTAGGAATAAAAACTGGGCCTGTAACTTCTTGACTATGATCTCTCTTCCAATGTAGGATGGCACCTTCTCTGCAACTTCAAGTCTTAGAATTGCCTAGAGATCTGAGAGGTTAGGTGACTTGTTCAAAGTCCTACAGTAATTATGTGTCAGAGGCTGGACTTGAACCCAAATCTTCCCAGATGTGAAGCAAGCTTTCTATACATTTGGCCGTTACCTCTCTTTTTAGTAATAAAGAGATTATGATCATTCCTTTTCATTTCATTTATCTTGTAACTTCTCATTTCTGCATTTAGAAATCTGAAATACCAAAGCTGTTAGAAGCCAGTGCTACACACTGATGTCCTTACGTGATAATCCTTGTTCAAATGTATGACATATTACTGACCTTCACTTTTGTTCTGTTACATTCTAAGCATGATTGTTATGTGTTAGCCAGATAGATGCAACATAGCCTTGGATTGGAATCATACTTTGCATTTGCATGGTGCTTTCTCTTTTATTCCCCCTTTTGTAGTCTGTTCTCTATAGTAGTTTACTTTGCATGTGACTATTCTCTCCTCATTCCAACTTCTATTAAATGATCCTTCCTCCTCTCTAGGTTCCTATCTGTTTCCTTGTTGATTTTAATGTATCTCTATACTAAGATCTTTTGTATGTGCATATGTGTATGTGTTTTCAACCCTCCATCTCCCAGTTTAGATAAGAGTGAGATTTATGACATGCCTTCTTGTTTCATCTCTTTATATGTATTTGTAAATTCATTTTCTGATGTACAATTATGAAAAAGTAAGTTGTTCCCTTTTCTTCCTCATTTCTCCCCTAGTGTGTTCCTTTTTCTCTTTCTGTTTCTTTATTCTTTTAAATCAAACACAACAACACAAAATACCATCCAGTCTCTGAGCTCATCTTTCCCTCTTTTCTGGCTTTAAAAAAATGGATTTAACTTTTAAAAAAAAATTAACAAGCATTTATTTTCTCTTTCTATCCTGCCCCTCTGCCAAATTGGGGTGAAAACCCCTTTGTAATAAGTATACATAATCAAGAATAATAGTGACATTGGCCATATCTGAAAATGTATATAATGTTCTGCATATACTGAAGTTAATCTCCTGAGCTCCAGTTCTATATCACCAACTGTCTATTTCACATTTCAAACCAAAAGTCCCAGAGACATTTCAAGCTCATCATATTTTTTCTCTCCCCCTCTACTGTCCCTTCTTCTGAATTTCCATATTTCACCACCATTCTTCTAGTCTCTCAGGTTCTCAACTTTGGCCCCTCATTTTTTCTTACCCCATAAATCTAATCAGTTGCTAAATATTGTTTGTTTTTACCAGCCCAACATCTCTTGAATTTGTCCTTTTCTTTCCTCTCACAAGGAATTCTTGCACTTATCTAATTGTTTTTTTCTCATCTTTCCTCACTCTAATTCATCTTCCACATACCTGCCAAAGTGATTTTCCCTAAATGTAGTTCTTACCATGTTACTTCCCTACTCAATAAACTCTACTGGTTTCCTTTTACTTCCAGGATCAAATATAAAGGCATCTGTTGTCTTTTAAAGTCCTTCCCCACCTGGCCCCTACCTCCTTTTCTAGCCTTATTGTAAAGGAATATCCCTTTCCCCTATTCTAGAGTTCGGTCAAACTGGCCTTCTTGCTGATCCTCATCAGTGATGCTTCATCTCCCATCTCTGTGCCTCTCTATGGGCTGTCCTCAGTGCTTGCCATGTACTTCTACCTCTTTTCTTCCTTGTAGAATCCCTTATTTCATTCAAGACTCAGCTCAACTTTTCCTGCATACATGAAACTTTTCCTAATCCCCTCAGTGGACATAGTGCCTGAACTCCAAAAACTAACTTGTATTCATTCCGCATTTCTTCTTTTTTTTAAACGGGAAAATATTCTGATTTTTATTTCTATACATTATTCTCAAGCACACAATTACAATAATATCACACTTCCCTGTACTATTTTTTAATGTATTTTACTTTTTTACAAAGTGTACAGAGGGAGGGCCATATAATATTTAATAGTACATTTCTTCTGTATTTCTTCTTTATTTACTTTTGTTGATACATGTAATTTCTTCTGATAGAATGTATGTTCCATTTTTGTCTTTGCATCCCTTACACCTAGTATAGCGCTGGGCACATAGTAGGCACTTAGTAAATATTGATTGATTCCATGTTGTCTATTATTGGTAGGCCTTGCCATAAGTGAACTTTTATGTCCTAGAAATGCTAGGAAGGAAGAATCACAATGTTTAAGTACTTTGAATCAATGAGATTGGCTTCTCATCATGCAGGTTCTTAAAAGAGACTCTACCCAATAATCCAGTTCTGAATGCAAGAGGAATAACATGGCATTTTGGAAATGTAAAGCATTCTTTCTGATATAATCTTCTGTTTCAAGCCTAGCCTGTAGTAGGAATTCCCAGCCTATGCAAGTTGGCAGTACCATGCTATCCTTATCAGTCTGACACTGTTTGTGTCTGGTCTGTGTTGCCAAGTATCATTTTTTTTTCTCTCCTGGGAAGATTTCTTCTGCATAAACATTATCATTTATCTTGCCTTTTTGGAGATTTAATATGAACAAAGCGTGAACACATTGAATAATGCACTGAAAGACTCTGCTTTACAGCATCATTCCTTGTTAAATTCAAGGTCACCACCAAGGCAGTGGCTAAATGATGCCAGAGCATCCAGATGAAAACTGAAAATGTCAGTCAATCCCCCAGATATTTTGTCTACACAACAGATACAGCCAAATAGACCCAAACATCTGCTAAATGGGGGAAAATATCATTCTTCTTTTTTGTAGTGTAAACTCTAAATGCATTCATCATGTTCCCTTTCTTGGAGCAAGACTTTTATAGAGAAGTAGAAGTATTTCCCTCCCTGATTTTTTCTCATAAAATGAAGAATGAAAAAGGGAGAGCTTTGTGAAGTTTGGCAGAAACTAAAATGTTAATGCTAACACATAATATGTGGCATTTACTGATTGCAACAACCAGATTAGAATTCTTCCCTATTATTTTCATTTATAGAAAGCCCTCAATTAATCAATGAGTTGCATCCCAAAAGGTTCTTTGCTAAGTTAGTTATTTGGAACTTGGGACATATGATGAGTAGGTTCCTAAATGAACTCAGCATTTAGCTCATAGTTGTAATATTGCACATATGCAGTGACAGATCATAGAAGAAGCTATTGTTGCAATATTAGGAATTTAAGCATAAATGAATGAGAGATGGCATGGTGTCGTGGATCGAGAGCTAACCTCAAAGTCTAGATGGCCAGGGTTCAGGTCCTGGCCCTGCCACATACTGGCCTTGTGACTGCTGGAAATTCACGTAACATCCCATTGCTCCCAGACAATTCTGTAAGACCCTAAGTTGCAGAAAAAAAACCGCTTATCTTTATTGATAGTAGGATTTCCCTGCACCAAAGAAATCATGAGTCCAGACAAAAAACAAAACAAAACAAAAGAGATATTTTTAATTGTCCTCAATGAAAAGTAGGTATAATTAGAGAAAGATGAGGTAGATGGGGACTTTTGTAGAAATTTGAAGAGTACCTCGAGATACTCTTGAAGGTTTTTGAGACTGATAGTCCTTGTTTTTTTATGTATGATTTGGTATAGTAAAAAGATTACTGAATAGGGAGTCAGAAGACCTGAGTCTAGTTCCAGCTCTGTCACCAACTAGCTGTGTGACCTTGAACAAGTTTTAGTCTTTGCTTCCTCGATGCCTAGCACCTAATAAATGCTTGTTGATTGATTTATTTGATGCAGGTCTATGGCTAGTACTATTCATGCTTAGCAGCTATGATTAGGTTATTTTATGACTGCAAATGGAATGAAGAGAGAGAAGGGGAAGGAGTTTTCCTAGTGTAACTGGTAAGCAATGGAAAAGGAGGGGGAAGGAGGAGGTGGGTTCAAGAAGATATGTGAGGAAGAGATTGTCAGAGTGCTAGAGATGCAATTAAATGACCTGCAAGCTGTGAAAGATGAAGAGAAGTAAGGAGGGAAATCTTCAGAGTCTTCTATGAGGGAAGAAAGGAAGTGGTGGGGAAGAGATATGGAAATATATATTTTCCTATGCTAGTCACTGTAAGAATGGAAAAAAAAAGAGGATTAGCTGGCTATATCTCCTTCCAGGTGTGTCTGTTCTTAAGGGACTTGTAAAAGTTAAGTTTTTGTTTTAGGGAAAGTGATTATATGTGTAATGGTTCAGATTATTACCTGAGAAAGATGGCCACCAGGAAGAAAGTTATCAAAACTAGAAAGTTCCAATAAAACAGAAAACTTAGAGTCGGGGTACCATGCATACATAAGAGCTTCTCTGTCCACCTTTTAGTGAGACATTCATTTGGAACTAAACTGATTTCCATAATATTCTAAGTCACTCTTTTTAGTGGCCAAATACTTTGCTGTTAAAACACTAAGCATATGGCTCAATTTGCATACCCCAAAAGCTGGCCTGATGCATTAATTCCCAGGGTGAAAGGCTAATGTACTGAACCACCCAGCTGTGATCCCACCTTTTCTGTTTACTACTTGTCATATTATGAGACAGTCTAGGTTTCTGACAGAGAATTTCGGTATTGTTCCATTGTCAGTTGCCATGCTGTTTGCACCATTAAGTAAATGTCTTCCAAACCAGGCCCCAGGGAGCTATTACACAACAGTATGAGTCATAAAAACAGCGGATTTTGCTTTTCGATCATAGATTGTACCTGGCATCAAGGCATATTTAGTACAACCAACTAGACAGAGGTTCTTTATTGGTGAATGTGGCATTTATAGCTGGTCTTTACTTCTTGAAAGGAGACAGTCTACTTTTTGAGGAAGGTCTTTGTGAAGGAGAACGAATAACCTGCCTTCTGATCTAGAGTCTACTGTCACCTCATTTTCATGTTTAATTCTGTCGAATTTGCAGTACTAATTGTAGCAAAACGGTTATATGGTAATCATTTTCTGGTACTGTCTAGCCAGAGTATACATACATTAATGCTTCTAGCAGAAAGTCCTGCTGAAACTTAGTGGGGGAAGAAAAGAACTGTGCTCTGGACTTAATGTACTCTTTTTAAATTCAATTTGAGAAAACACTTTCAGTCATTTTATTTTATTTGTTTTTTAAGGAGAGGAAGACAGATTGTACAGAATTTCTCAGCAAGCCTTAGAGCTTTCTGCAATTTTCAAATTGCCTCTTTTGAAATGTAATTTCTTCAGATCCTTGTAGATAGAATTGTTACAGCGAAAACTCAGTAAAACAAAATATTCAGGACCTCTCCCCCCTCAATTTTAAGCAACATGTCACAGAACAAAATAATTTGGCAATCCTTAGAGTCAGTTGTAATGGGATTTTTTCTGTAGAGCAGTTAATATTGCTGGAAGAAATATTTAGTCTTGTCATGTCATGCTAGAAGTTGGTGATCATATTTTCTGGTTAAATTTTGCACATCAGTTAATGATGGAGGTCATGGACAGCTGAATGGAACGTGTTTTACAAAATGAAAAATCTAGATTTCAAATTGGATAGCTTCTTTCTAATTTCTCATTTAGTTGTCTTTCAGGGATATTGTCCATTTAAAATATTTAGACATTGCTTTGGTATGTTTTTATTTTTTAAAAAGCTGAAAAGCAATGAAATGGTATAGATTCATTTTTTTGTTATTCAAGGAAAGACTATTTCATTTCTCAGTTATTCAAGTTTGTGGCAGCCGTGTAAATTTTGAGTCCCTCATCCACTCAATCAATACTTATTGAGCATAAGCTCTGTATAAGGCACTCCATGGGAATATAAAGAAAGTATAAGAACTTTACAATGTAGTGTAGGAGAGAAGACAAACCTTGATGAAAACAGAATTAATTATTGATTAATAATATAAAACAGTATCTGATACATGAATGCTATAGACAAGTCAACAAATTCAACACACATTAAGTACCTACCACGCATGAGGAACTATACTGTAGAGGAGGTTGAAATCCCTTTGGAATTGAGTGCTAAAATGTTTTTGAAGGAGGTGGGAAATGAGCTCCTTGTTAAAGGATGAAAGCATGGGAGGAGTGCATTATGTGGTGGAAAAGAGAACTCGGCGTATGCCAAGAGATGAGAGGTGGGAAAGGGTAATGTGTTTTCAGAGGATAATGTGCAGATCATTTTGGGCTGGAGTACAGAATGGTGTCTACAGGAGCAATGAGAACAGAATGCCTTTTGTCAATTGTAGGAGAGAGGGGCCCCATTCTGAGGGGCTGCTAGGGTAAAGGTGCCTGTATCTATCTCTATATCTCTACTTATGAGCTAGATTCTTTAGTTAGGCAGTCAACAAGCATTTATGAAGTACTTACTGTATGCCAGACACTATGCTAGGCATTTGGCATACAAACAAAATGAGACAATTCTTGCCCTTAAGGTGCTTACATTCTAATGGGGGAGACTGTACGACTAGGTGTTCATGTTTTGGGTTAAAGATGAAATAACCAAGGTAAAAAAAGGTTGGAGCTTCTGAGCATTTCAGTCTGTTAAGCAATGCGTGCCAGTTGCCTAACAAAATGGGACCAGCCATCCTTAACTTAGGCCTGGACCCTGAATATAGGGTGAGACAGATTTTTATACATCAAAAAAAGTTAATCAAATCAGGCCAATTAATTAAAAGGAAATAACACAACATTAGGTAATCTAATTTCTAATTGGATGAAAGATTAGGGACTCTCCAAGTTGGAAGGGGGAAAGCGAACAGTTGTAGTTCCCTGAATTCAGGAAACCTAGTGTCCCACTCCCCTCAAATGTCTGTAAATAATCAAAGGAACATGGAAACAATCACTGATTGATCAGCATGGGGCCAGTTTTCAGATAAGACATGTGGGTTGCGTGAGATGAACAATTGTGTGAAAACTCCTTGCATCAGTCTAGGGATCTGACAGGGTTTCTAGTCAGCATAACCTACATCCTTGGTTAAGGGTCTCTAAGCCCCAGGAAGAAGCGGTCTAGTTTCCCAGTCACGAAGGGCTAGGCTCAAGGGTGCAATAGAGTTTTCTCCCAATTCTCACCATTAAATGAAGTTTTCTCATGTGACAGGAATTGCACTGGATCCACAATTGAATTAGAAAAGGAACTGAGTTAGCTCCAGAATTGAGTCACAAGATGGAGTCATGTGATTCACTCAATTCCTTCTACCACTTGCTGTTCTAATCCCCTCAATTCCCTCAGTTTCCTCACATGCAAGATATTTGCACAGTAGATGGGAGGTAATCTCCAGGGGAAGCACTAGCTGCTGGGGATGCAGAGAAAAGTCCCCTGCAAAAGGTGGCTGTTGAGCTGCATATTAATGGAAGCCAGGGAAGTGAAGAGGTGGAAGAGAAGAGGTAGAGTATTTTAGGCATTAGGGATAGCCAGGAAAAATAAAGGCAGGCAAAAGTCCAATTGTCATATTTGCTCCTTGGTAACATGGTCAGAGAGAGGGGCAAGATTGTTGGATAAAATGGGATTGTGGCATTTGTTATTTTACATTAATCCTGTGGGTTGGAGCTGGCACTAAAGCAAAGCTGTTGAGAGGCTAGACAGACAGAAATCTGCATTAGGAATGACTTATGGGGAGAGGTTTGGTTTTGTTCCCCCCTCCCCATGCACACTCTGATACAGATTCTACAAGGTACGGGGGAGTTTAAATTATCTAAATTATTAGGTATAATGAATCATGAGAATTTTATGGAGTCTAGTCCATATGCGCTTCTGCACATCCTACTGATGGAACTCTTGAGATGAACTTGCCTACTATGTCATCGAAACTGGGATAATGGAGCATTTCATGTCCTGTTACTTTGTGGATTGGTCAGACAGTATCGAGAGCATCCTGATGGGTTTTTCAATGCTCCATGACCCACTTCAGACAAACATACCCTACAATTTTCTTGCAAAGTGCCTATATTCCATAGTGACAGATGGCAAAGGGAGAAATCAGTAGCGTAAGTGGCTAATTACAGAGCTAATGTCTATAGTGGCACTTTCATATTGCAAGCTCTAGTCGACAAAAACTCGCTTGGTTTCAAATACAAAGTGCTGCTCAAGTGCCCCGAATAACACCCTGCAGACTGACGTAAGTAACTACTCTAATTCACCCTCATACTGTGAACAATTGATAGATTCAGGCCGACAGTGTTTTTCCAAGTTCCTTAAGGTTTTTTTGTTGTTGTTGTGTTGCTGGAAAAAAAAAGTGAGATACGTGTGAAGAAGCTGTACAAGCCCCTGATCTTTAATGGATGTTGTAAAGGCTCCCAGGGGATGGAGGTTCTGACTTCTCAGTTTTTTCTATAGGAAAAGAGAGAGAACTAACATTTGTCAGTTAAATCACTCTGGAACTGGATGCTGTATATTCTATCAGTCTCTCAATAGATGGGCTGGCTATATATGTGTGTGTGCGTGTGTGTATGTGTGTATTATATATGCACATACACATATATATTTGTTATTCTGAACTATGGCAAGCACCAACGAACATGGACGTACTCATACAGAAAGAATAACGAAAGAGGATTATGTGTGAAACTGTACGTCTCTATTGGTTTTTTAAGAAGCATACAGTAAATTTAACATGTTAGTTTCAAAGCTGTCTTGATTATCTGTATCTCTTTCTGAAAGTCATTCTTTTGTCTTCTGTGTATTTTTAAAGAATGATTCAATGACCTTCTTTTCTATCTTTTCTATTTTTTGGCACCATTATCAACGACCCCTTTCTCCTTAAACCTCTTCCCAAATTAAAAAAAAAATCTCCAGTATAACAAATAAGCACAGTCAAGCAAAACAAATTCACACATTGGTCACGGCCAAAAATTCTGATCCGTTCTGCACATGCAGTGTATCATGTCTCTCTCAGGAAGTTAGTATTATGTTTCAGCACTGGTCCTCTGAAATCATAGTTGATCATTATATTGATAAGAATTTAAGTCTTTCATAGTAGTTTTTTTAAAGTAGCGTTAAATAGTTTTTAAATAATGTTAAATAGTCTTGTATAAATTGTTTTCCTTGTTCTGCTCACTTCACTCTATATCAGTTCAAACAAGTCTTCCCAAGGTTCTCTGAAATCCTTTCATTTTTTATGGCTCAGTAATAGCCTTTTACCTTTACATGCCATAATTTGTTCATTTACTCCCCAAATGATAGGCCACCATTTTGTTTCCAATTCTCTGCTACAACAGAAAATGCTACCATAGGCATTTTGTACATATAGGCCCTTTCCCTCTCTCTTTGGTCTCTTTGGGGTATATGCCTAGTAGTGGTGTCACTGGGTATGCACAGGAATATACACAGTTCAGTGACTTTTTGGATATGGTTCCAAATTTCTTTCCAGAGTGATTTGACCAATTCAAAGCTAAAGACTGGCCTTTCTCATTCAGTAAGTGCTTATTATGCTAAATGCTGGTGATACAAATGAAAAACAAAAACAATCTCTTGCCTCAAGGAGCTCATATTCTGATGGGGGAGACAATATGTAAATAGCTAGGTACATACAAGATACAGAAAGAAATCTCAGAGAGGAAGGAAGGCCTAGCAGCAGGGGGAACCAGGAGAGGCACTCCTGCAGAAGTTAGGATGTGGGCCTAGTCTTAAAAAGAAGGCAAGGAAACTAAGAGGCAGATGTGAGTCAGGAAAGCAGAGAAGGAGGGAGAGCCAGCATAAAAAAAGTCCTCTGTTTGGTAAGGAATAGTAGTGTGGCTGGATCCTGAAGTGCACAGAGAGGAGTAAAGTATAAGAAGAGTGGCGAAAGAGGAAGGGCCCAGATTATGAAGACATTGAAATGCCATTGATAGGGCTTTTTGTTGGAACCCAATAGTAATAAGGAGCCAGTTGTTTTTGTTTGTTCGTTTGTTTTTCAGTTGTGTCCGACTCTCCATGATTCCATTTGGAATTTTCTTGGCAAAGATCCAGAAGTGGTTTGACATTTCCTTCTCCAGCCCATTTTCAGATGAGAAACTAGGCAAACAGGGTGAAGTGACTTCACATAGCTAGGATGTATCTGAGGCTCGATTTGAACTCAGGTCTTCCTAAGTTCCAGGCCCAGCACTCTATCCACTGTACCACCTAGCTACCCAATAAGGAGCCGATGGAGTTTATTGAGATAGAGTCGATATATTTGTCCCACTGAATTTCAATATTTGAACAAAATTGTCATCTAGTGCTTCCACTACCATATTCCTTACTGGGTCCCTCCAAGTCATTCAGGCTAGAAGGACAGTGACTGCTCACAGGACCAGTCCCATTACTGATTGGCACAAGGGCTTTGACCTGCTCTATTTCTGCCACTCTTTAGGTAGCCTCATGCGCATATCCCCCCTACCATCCCACTCCCAAGGGCTCACTGTATTGGTCTCAGAGTTAGTGCAAACACTCAATCAGCTTAGCTACCATGCCCAGCTTCATTCTTACTCATTATTTTCCTTGAGATTATAGACCTTGTGTTCTTCAAATGCTTTTGTTGTCATTTTGTCTAGTTCTAAAAAGAATCCCTTCAGTAATCTGATTGGTGTAGTACTAAATAGACTAGTTATTTGTCCTGTAATTTCATTGGTATGGGGAACTCTCAAAGGATGAAACTACCCCTACAAATGCAGGTCAGTACCTACTACAGTGTCATCTTACAGTTGCCTAGAGCACTGAGAGGTTAAATAACTTACTCGGAGTCTTTATGTCATCCTGCCTGTCATGGTACTAAACATTTACGTTAACATAGGTGGTATTTTCATCTTTATCATATTGGAGTGGCCCAACCATGAACAGTGAATATATTTTATTTAAATCTCCTTTTATGTCTACTTGTAATTGTATTTATATGTGTTTTTATAAATCATGTGTCTCCCAGATATTTTATGCATTTTGTTGTTATTCTCAATATAATTCCTCTTATCTCATTCTGGTTTTTCTCAGTACTCTGTGGAAATACTGATGATTTTGTGAGTTTATTTTATATCCTGCTACATCACTATAGCTATTAATTGTCTCTGTTAGTTTCTTCATTGATTTCCTAGCGTTTTCTAAGTACCTCATCACGTCATGTATAAATAGGGATAGTTTTGGTTCTTCCTTATTGGAGTTTATACCTTTATTTTGCTTGCTAATCTTATTACTACAGCTAGCATAGCTACAACTATGTCACATGACAGGGAAAGAGTATTGTTGCTTTACTCCTATTTATACTAAACAAACTTTCAGTGTTTTTTCCTTGCTCACAATTCTGGTTCTTGGTTTCAGTTTGTGATTTTTGATCATCTAAAATAATGCCTATGATTTTAGTTTAGTTATTTTTTTAAACAGAAATGAGTGCTGAGTTTTGTAAACTATTTTTAGCATCTTTCAATAATTATGTGTTTTTCTTACTTTTGTCATTTTTTATCATTAATTTAAACAACACTATACTACTAATCAATGATTTCTAATCTATAATGTTTATTTTGTGAGGTAGGCTAGGATGCCAAAACCTATTTGTAGCTGCTTTTCAAGAGATATGTTTGATCTCACTGAGTAAAACTTCTTCAGGGATCCTGCTTCTCTCTCATCTCAACTTTGGAACATTTTGAAATTGCTCAGATTTTTTTCATGCCATCAGGGAATTAAATAGGTTTTTTTGGGTAGCATAAATACCTAATTCTCTAAAGAGTTGCCTTGTATAGCCTTAACCTGAATAATGTATTTTCCCCAAAGATCCTGGCTTATCATCAACTGGGGGACAGTTTAAACCCTAGGAGCTTATTGTGTTTCATACATAGAATTTCTCTGTATGGACATTTAAAATATATTTCTTTCTGGCAATCAACTAGCTATTGCTAAATTACTTGTTTAATTTATGCTTTCCAGATTTCTATTATAGCTACAACTGTATTCTAAGATCTCCCCAACTTACATTTTTTTTCTATAGAAGATCCCCAGAGAAAGCAAATATATTTATTCTGCTACTGTTGTAAGACCCATTCTCACATTATGTATATCCTAGCTGTTCGGTAAGCACAACATACGCTTTTGCATACACATTAAATAAATATAATGGAACAAAGCAGCAAGACAGTTCAATGGTAATATTATGCTATATTTTCTCCATTAAACCCCCCATTTAACGAGTATAACAATAAATAGCAGATATAATCATAAATGGACATGTAATTACAAAAATGGAAGCTATTTATGAAAACTAACAATACCACTGCTTAGGCAGTACAAACTTTATGTTAGAAAAATTGAAATGCTATTTTTTGGGAAACATTTTCAACTTATTCCTCTATTAAACAAAGAAGATATAGTTCCAGAAATCTCAATGATAGGAGTGTGCCAGGCCACTGCAGGGATATTAAGAATGAATTTCACAGCCCATTGACTTTTTTATCTTTCTTACCTGCTTGCTCACCAGTCGTCTAGAATAACTGTCATCTAAACCCTCAGTGGGAGCTCACTGAAAAAACACAGGGAAGAGGCAGGTATTAAGAGAGGGGAATACCCAGGATCCCTTTCTGCCACCCATGGAAGGCCATCCTATTACTGTTGATTATTTTCATAGACCAAGAATTGGTAGAGAGTTTAAGGGTTATTGAATCCCATTCCTTCCTTATGTATTGAAGTGACTTGCTCAAAGTTAGCTCATTTGGCTTCGTGAAGTGATTTTTGAAACCTTCTCTGTCCTGCTCACCACCCTTCTGAAAGCATTTTCTTCCTCCTCAGATTTTCTTAGAAGGCTTTCACCCCATCTCTCCTTTGTCCTCTGCCTTGTATTGTTCTTAGCTCTGTCTGTATGTGTTATGCTCTCCAGTAGAATATAAGCTTCTTGAAGGCAGCCCCCGTCTGACTCAAAATCCCCTAGCACAGTGATGTAAAAATATTAGGTATTTAATAAACGTTGGCTGAATTGAATTAAAGTGTATTTCCTTGCTGACTTTATGTGATAGAGTTTTGCCATAGAGTCTGTGGTTTCTGGGGATTCAATTTATTTCAATTCAGCTAAGGTTTTATTAAGCTCCTGCCATGTGCCAAGCTCTATGTGATAGGCAAAGGGTATACAAAAACCAAAAGAAAAATACTCTTTGCCCTGTTGAAGTTCACTGTCTACCCCATTTATATCATCTTCTAGAAGTGCTGTATACCTTCTACCTCCTAATTCACAAATGCCTTTGGGGCAATCATGTGCATTTAAAAATAAAACCACATACACACTTTGTAAATTAAAGCTTTAAAATGATGAAGTGAGTTGGATGTTGCTTTACATCTAAGGCTTAAACAGGTCTTTTCTTTTCTTTTCTTTTTCTTCTTCTTCTTCTTCTTCTTCTTCATCTTTTTTTTTTTGCTAGGCAATGTGGTTAAGTGACTTGTCCAGGGTCATACAGCTAGTAAGTGTTATGTGTCTGAGGCCGGATTTGAACTCAGGTCCTCCTGAATCTAGGGCTGGTGCTCTATCCACTGTGCCGCCTAGCTGCCCCTAAACACGTCTTTTCCACTTAGTTCCAGCCCCTGTGGGACAGTGCAAAGCTCAGTTTGAGATTAAACCTTAAAGAATGAAACTTTAAATGCCACAAGAGTTTGTTGAATTTTGCATATCACTGTTTTTGAGAAGCTCACGAGTATACCTTTATTAACCTTGTAGTCTTTAGTAGGCTATTTAGTTTTTTAGGAAGAAAAGAATGTATGAGGACCTGCTGGCTAGGTAAAATTAAGCTAAGCATCTCTGTGGCAATAATTGAGGACAGGTTCTTCTTTCCAAAGTGGTATGCTGGTAAATGTTTAACTGGCTCTCTGAGGGGAAAATGTACCCATAACACTCTTATGTTTAATTTACATTACAAACATTTTCGCTATTACTTTGTTAAATCTAGACAATCAAAATGACAATAAATCAAGCCCTGATTTGTGGCTTTTGCCACTTAAAATTTAACAATCGGCTCTAGCAAGCTGATTCAAGCTTTCTCTAGCACACCCCTATACTAGCTTCCTGAATCATAAACACTTCCACAAATGTGACAAGTGGGAGGTTTGAGTTTTCCCTTGGCCAGCTTATTTACTGTGGTTGACACACAATTGCCTTAGAAAAGACCATCTTCTCTCAAATTATTTTAGCTATTTTTCTTTTTGTTGGCTCCAACTTGAGGCTATAATCGCAGTTGCAGAGAATAGGCCATGATTTCTTTTTAGGTGGAGAGGTGGATTTCTTTCCAAATTATTTGTGCTGAGATAGTAGAATAGATGAATTATTAAGGACAAATACTAAGTGGCATCCATTCAATCATGGGAATTGTACAGGGAAGAAAAAGACATTGTCTCCAATTGACTGTGCTCTCCTAGTGGCTGGTTCTCAGATACCAACCATGTTATAGGTGGTTTTTCCCAGTGTTCCCTTGGGAATTAGACTGAATTCTTTGGTCTAGCGTTGATTTGGCCTCAGTCACATGGGCCAAGGATTTTTTTGGAAAAATATCTCCTATATGGCCATTCTGGAATGACCTCATTTTAAGAGAAGAAAGATAAGGGAGGTTCCAAGGGATGCACATGATTGTATATGGAAGGCCTTGCTAGTTTACAGTAGAGATTTTGAAATGGGAGAAGCTCTGTGTTTGCAAAATTTCGATCCAATAAGGAAACCTCAAAAGATCAAGGTAATTTGGGTGCCTTTTAGATAGGAAGCCAACTTTGGTGGTCTCCCTGTTTTATTAACCTATTAACTCTGTGTTTGAAAAAAAATTCAGAAAATACACTTTCTGGCTATATTTTGTATATTGAGTTTTATTTACTATATGTGCTAAACTTCCTTCAAGGCAGTTTAACCTTATTTTAAAAATGGAACTGCCTCATACCTCACTGGTATTCATTTGTTTCTAATGATCAATGTGGGACCAATGGCAGACAATTATAATCCTGTCCTTTATGTAATACCAATACCCATTGCCCTCCTCTACCTTCCCCCAATAGGGCTTGCTGCTTTGAGCTGCTTTTCCAGTAATAGCAATAGATTTTTCGTGAGCCACCCGCCCTTTCTCAACTGGACCCCCTCCTTTCCAGGGCCAGAAGCTGTGCCCTTTGACTAGGGCTATGAGGGCTAGTCTGGGGATGTGGAACGTCACATATCCAGCTGAGCCACACCAGGCTAGCATCTTGACTCTCGCCTAATTAGCCATGTGTTCTAACTGCCTGAGACAAGCAGTCATACACCTGGAGAAGCTGGTATTGAACAGCAGCTTGAGAAGATAGTAGGAGCAAAGAAATACTCTTTCGTCAGTTACAATGAATTTAGTTTCTGACAAAGGAATCAGTGCATGAAATGCTGTTTGAAAGGCTCTCAGCAGTATGCTTTTTGCCTGGGAGACTAGAATAAAATTAGTATTTGTTTTAGTAACCGCAGGCAGGGATAACAAAGATGTCAGAGCTGGCAGTATGTCTGCAAAATGATCAAATATTCACCATTCCCTTTTTTGTGTGTTTTTTTTCCAGTAGTGATGTGGTACTCACCTCCCAGCCTAACTGTGGGGGGTCTTTATAATTTCTGGGGATTCAAGCAGGACTGAGAGAGAGAAAGCAAAGAGAGTACCTTGGCAGTGGGCTTGAAGGGATCCATGAGAGGATTGTCTGCCTCAAAATATTTCTTCACTACTTGACATTCTGCCAGTTAGTACCCATTTCTTTGATTTATCCTGCTTCACTCTTGGTTGTGGCCGAGATGCAGATACTGAAGAGAGTAGGTACAGTGAGTACTAGTCACGCAAAATTTGGTGGGTTTTGGTTTTTCTGCCTGTTAACTAGATGAAATTTGCTACTGGGGAAGCAGAAGTTGTAATGGTGGCAGGGATGTGGCTAGCATGGTCATATTGGATACTGAGAGGAGAGGAGACAGGGTAGAGTGGAGTTCTGGCCATCCAGAGGATAGCATGGTGAGTAGGGATGGTAGGCCTTAGAGACCAGACAGGGCTGTAGAAAGGGAAGGTGGGAACTCTGAAGACCATCTTCTACTTCACAGTTTTGCTCACCTGATAAATCCTGGAGTTGCCCTGGAGGGAAGAGGAGTTGTAGTAACAATAATAATGAAAAAATATATATGTGTGTATACACACACACACACATACATATAACACAAGTATGTGTGTATATATAACACATACATATGCATGCATGCATATATACCTACATATATACATATATACGTGTGTGTGTGTATCACTTTGTATCTCATTTGAGTCCCAGACAAACTGTGAGGTACTGCAAATAGGATCTCCATTTTACAGATACTGAGGCTCAGAGAAGTTAAATGACTTGCCCAAAGTCACTAGGTCATAAGGCTAGTAAGAGCTAGAATTCACACCCAAATGATCTAGATTACAAGTTGAGAACTCTATCTGTAAAACTAATCTCTAAGTTTCATTTAGATTCTATTATAGGAGAGCCCCAGAGGAATTGATAAGATTGATGTGGCTCTCCCAGGAACCCCTGGAATGAACTGGCGCCTACAAGGGGGGGTGCTGAAAATAGGCCCATTCTCCTGGAGGTCCTTGTGATTGACTCAGATATGGTATAGTAGAAAAAAGCACTAAGGAGGTGAGGGTTTGAATTCTGGTCCTATTATTACCCTAACCTGTGTGACCTATGGCAAGTCACTTAATCCCTAAGCCTCAGTTTCTTCTTTTGTAAAAGGAAAGGGTTGACCTATGTGATTTCTAAGGTTCCTTCCAGTTCGAAATCTTATGCTCATGTAAGGCTCTCCTTCACAAATGTGTGTGTGTTGTGTGTGTGTGTGTGTGTGTGTGTGTGTGTGTGAGATAGATAGATAGATAGATAGATAGATAGATAGATAGATAGATAGATAGATAGATAGATGGATAGATAGTACTCTCATCCCTTAATAGCTATGCAGCCAGAGGAGCTACTGAAGCCTTCCTAGGATTGAGTGTGAGACAAAGTATGCAGTGATCACTTTTCAGTTTCTGTGTGAGAAATGACCGAGCTGGCCAGCTCACTGCTAAATGGCTATATCTCTAGGTGACAGCCTTTTGCAGATCTGTATTTGTCTCAGTGCTGTGGATGAAGGTGTTCAGATTTTCATAGGTCTTATGAAATGTATAATGGAACTTAGCCTTAGGAAATTATGCCTTTGTTAGGTGAGGGGAGAAGTTATTTGGTGATTCATTTTTCAAATGAATATTGTTTTTAAATCCTTTGGCTAGCATCAACTATTTATTTTGAAATATACATCCTCCATTTCTTGAACCAATTTTTTGCCAGACAGGCTAAAGTTATGTTCCTGACAATCTTGTTTAAAGCTTACACCTGGCAGAGTGGAAAATTCCAACAAACTGACCCAGGTCTGACTCACTGAAGCTGGAGCTTCTATGCTCTCAAAGTAACAACCATGTATTAGTATAGCAAGATACTCTTCCAGGCAAATCATTGTAGAGGAACAGCTAAGTGAGCTAATTTTTTTTCCTTTTGCCAATCAGTGGAGAAACACTTAGAACCATAGCCATACAGGGCTGGAAGAACTAGTAACACGTTCCTTGATTTTTTGACAGGGCTACCCTTTACCCATTTAAAAAATAAGATAGACTTTTAAAAATGGAGCCAGGTCTTGGGGAGGAGAGTAAATCAATCTACTCATGTTATATGATATGCTGAAGATACATAGGTAGCAATCAGATGCCCCCATTTCCCTTCTCTTTAAGAAGAACCAGAGCAAACTCAGGTGTATGTTTGAGGGATAGTGGTGAGGGAGGTGATACTCTCTCCTAGACCCCTTTCAGATGGTTTTTATGTAATGTCAGCTAGAGAGTTCATAATCACCTTTGGTAAACTCATCCCTTGCCTCACAACCCTCTTTTTTGTAAAAACGTTCTGTCTACTATGGCATTAACAGAGTTATAGAAATTGGACTTGTAGTAACATTGGATCTTATCTTCTTCAGTTTTTACCAGGGACATTTAATATTGTACTTAAGTCAATTCTCAGTTGTCTCTATGTAGACTATTTTATGGAAACTTTAAAGCAAACCAGGTTAGGGCCCCTGGCAGTTGGTGTATATTCAGAATATAGTTATTATTTACTACAAATCTGCTGCTATAGAAAAATAATGTGTTCCAATGGCAAATATAATGTGGTTTGGATCATGTATTATTTTGTGTTCTATGTTCTGCTGTAATCTTTAAAAAGGGAAACTTGACAGTTGCTTTCTCTCTAATTCAGAGTCATCCCCAAACAGCACCTTATCATTTGAATAGAAGACATTTTCATTCTAGTACAAAATGCTGGCATAAGTCCTGTCATATGTTTTTCTTCAGATTAGTTAATTTCCAAAGTTTACTATATTTTTAAATAAAAATACTTTGGACTTACTTACTGTCATCTTGCCTTTGTTCTGTAACATCCAATCTAAGTAAGAGTTTGTTTGTTGCTTCACATGAAAGTCTGCACGTTCTTGAAGATCTCCAGATTGGACTTTTGCAGTTTTCTCCTCTGATAAGGTTTCATAACTTTGGGTTTTTCTGAGATACTCTGAAGCACACTCTTAGTTCAAATGCTAACCGTCATTTGTTTGATGAAATTCAACTGATAAAGGGCCTTTAAAATTAATTTGGAGGTTTTCTCTTTTAGCCTTTGAATTTTCTCTTTCAATTGCAGACCTAGACATACCTACCTACCTACCTACCTACATACATACATGCATAGGGTATGTATAACACAAATAGATAAACCTAACTTCCTGGCTGATTGCTCGAATATTATCTGACATTTTGAGTTCAGAAAAATTGAAATGCTTTGAACTATTGGCTTGTCCTCTTAATTTTTTTTAAAAAAATTATTTTTACCTTATCTTCTTTTCTGAACATCACCCTCCTCTCCCCACCCCTCCTAGTAAGCCATTCCTTGTAACAGAGAAAAAAATAATTTCCTTATTCAGCATCTGCTATGTACATGTCATTATACTAAGTGCTGATAGGGATACAAGGAAGTGGGAAACACAGTCCCTTCCCATTCTGGTGGATGCTGCAGGGCAAGCCTCGTTGTCCATAGCCATACAGGTAGTAAATGTGGAGGTTAGATTTGAACCCAGTTCTTTTGGACACTAAATCTGGCACTTTGTGGATCATAAAACCAAGAATGTGTTGTGGCAAAGGACCTTCAAGTTCATTTAGTCCAACTTCCTCATTTTACAGATGAGGAAATGGAAGCCCAATACATTCCCACTCTCTGTTCCATATCCCAGTGGCTTCCCCCCAAATAAATGGTTTGTGTGAGTGAGCAATCACACACTTTAGTTGGCTCTTCCCAGGTCCACCCTCTCTCAGCTGCATAGTCACAGGAGCCATGCATGTTAAATGGATTACTAGATAGCAGGATTCCTTGGAGTCTTGTTGGTCATTTCCAATCTACCATCATGGCAGAGTTCTTCTTCTTCTTCTTCTTCTTCTTCTTCTTCTTCTTCTTCTTCTTCTTCTTCTTCTTCTTCTTCTTCTTCTTCTTCTCTTCTTCTTCTTCTTCTTCTTCTTCTTCTTCTTCTTCTTCTTCTTTTGGCTAGGCAATGGGGTTAAGTGACTTGCCCAGGGTCACACAGCTGGTAAAGGTCAAGTGTCTGGTCTGAGACCAAATTTGAACTCAGGTCCTCCTGACTCCAGGGCCAATGCTCTATCCACTGTGCCACCTAGCTGCCTCCCAAGGCAGAGTTCTTAAAAGAAATCTCTGCTCTGTATGTATTCTTAAAGAATATAGCTTCACCGTATTGTGTTGCTTTAAAGTTCACCCATATGAATTGAGGACATAACAGTAAATATCCAAGCTGTTGCCCCACATCTTTGAAGAAGAGCCTGAAAAGCGAGATGATCACTTTTGGTTCAGTGTTTCACAAAAGCAGAAACCCATAGGGGGAATTTGGATGGAACGAGTGATAGGCAGTGGAGTGACAACATGTGTCTATTCATATGCTATAGAAATCAGCTGGAAAACTGCAGACGTTAAGAATATAGTTAATATGTTCAATCACACTGCAATATGGCAGTCATTTGAGCATCACAACTCTTTCTGCTAGAAAATCTATCAAAATACAGATGGCATAAAAAGCTGGAAGTTTGTGTGCCAGATCATGAGAATGAGTTTTCTGCCTTTAATTGATGCTCTAATTTTATAAGAACATGCTGATTAATGGACTACTGAATTCTAATCAATTCTTAGCCCTGCTGAACATCTCTGGGGATATTTGCAATGGACTTGATTCATCACCCCCATTTAGACTGCCCAGCCTTCATACGCTCCTTTAAAGAAATGACCGGCTCTGATTAACAGCGCTTTCAGACTTCTAGCCAGGCATACGTTTTTCAAGCAGCTTGCTCAATATTGGAGTGTTAACAGTTCAAAAGTGGCATCTGAGAGTAAAGGCAAAGACTGTCATTCTATGGCATTCTTGGAGGGAAGATTCCTTCCTTCTTTTCTCTCCTTCTTCTTCCTCCCTGTTTTCTCACTTCCCCCACACCCTTTTCCCTGAAAGGGCTTCTAAAGTTAAAGGATGAAGATGAATGATATTTGGTACCTCTGTAGCTGAGGCATTCAATGCTATACAGTCCTTGCATGCTTTTATTAAATTTCTATACAACCCAATTCCTTAGCCTACTCCTGCTGTTTGGGTGGTGATGCATCATATTCTAGCGTCAGTACCTGCTGCAGTTTTTAAAAGAGAGTGTTGGAACCTGGGGTGCGTGAAATGTTCAAGACATTTAGCTTCAATAAATTACTTTGTGCATCTTTCTTTTATGACTCATTCTCTAAACATATATGAAGAGTTGAGGCTGGTTAAAATGGCTTTAGATAAGGCATCAGCATTTCAAGGGGAGTCACTGAGCAAAATCTGAAGTGTATAAAAACTACTGTGTGTGGAAAGTAGAATGATGCCTAGTTATTGTTGTGAAATATAGAAAGTGCACTGTAAATTATCCAGGCAGATCCACATTTTTGTTGACATAAGCAGGCAAAGAAGGTGTCCAAGTACCCTGTTGACATTGTTCACCATCTCGCGTCTGCTTTTGTTTCTCCAAGGAGTCTGGCACATGCTCCCTTAAACCAGAATTCTTACTTCTCTCCCCTACCAAGTGAGATAATGAACCAGAAAAAAACTGCAAGTTGAGAGGGAGGACCCTTCCGTTTTGCTTCAGTCTGAATTTTGTTGCTGTTTATCTGGAGAGTGGGAAGGGAATGGAATCAGGAACCCCAAAGGAAAACTGATCAAAGTTCTTGTCCTTCATGAGTTGCTTCCCCAGTGTTTCTTTTTTGAGGTGAAACCTCGCTGGCTTTGATTGATCTCCAGAGCACCCATCTCCCCAGGCCATCATCCTCACCTGAAACTTGGACTCAGTCATAAACTGGAACCACCATAGGCTCAGCTAGATGAGCTTTTCTTGTTATTGTTGTTGTTGCTTTATCGAGACCAGTGCAAGGCCTCCACAGCATTTCCTCACCATCTCCAGACATCTCAAGTACTTCCCCTCCCTTCTAGTTTTCCTCTGTGGGTTGTCTTCACCCCCATTCGAATTCCTTGAGTTGCTTGCTTGTGTCTGGACCCTCTACACTCAGTATGGTACATTATAGTATTTACTTGGTACATTTATTTCTCAATGTTGGTTATATGCTGTCCTTAAGTAAAATAAGCCATTATATTTATGACAGAAAGGACACTACAAGCCTACCCTTCGGGCTTGCTGGTGAAAGGTGCCCATCAGCTCGACTGATACACTTTAGCCATGGTATATGTACAATGAAGGCAGATTTTTAGTTACCACTATTTTTTTTATACTTTTAAATGTTTGTCTAATGCTCAGCCTAAACCTCTGCAATTAATGATAGACAGCAAACTTATTGTTATATCACCTCTAGTTAATTTCTCAATCATTGGTGGAGGCATCCACAAATCAAGTTTGTGAGTTCTTCCTATCCCAGTCTTTTTGAACTCAGGAACAAAGGATGCTGACTTTGAGGTAGGCTGTTAGGATACAGGGCAAATGCAACATCAGTACTGAAAAGGGCAGCTTTGTATTAGCAGCACAAGCTGTTTTCCTGCTTCTTCAAATAAATGGATGTGTTGGGTTTTTTTTCCCCAGGAGCTGTAATCCCTATTTTCTTTGACTTCCTTCTCTGGCTTTTCATGTCTTTCCCAGGTCTTGATGACTGTGTCCAACAATACATTGATAATTTTGAAGGTGAAAACATCAATGGAGAACAGCTGCTACGCATAACAAATCAAGAACTTGAGGATCTGGGAGTGATCATTCCTGATCACCAAGAAAGAATTTTAGAAGCAGTTGATTTACTGAGTATATTGGTAAGTAAAAATTGGCCTACTTACATCTCTTGTGTTGTTAGTTACTTAAAAATCACTTAAAAGTAAGAGCTCTATGTCTCAGGGCATTTTCACCATTCAGATTCATAGATGGTAATTTGTCATAGTGCCATGGCTGAGAAAGGGAGTGATCCCCACCCTTATTGCCCTGGGGGATCTTAGCTAGGGTGTACAAGGACAAAATATACGGGAGCTTTTTTGAAGGAACTTAGGCATGGCCTGTCTAAAGCTGCTGCCTCGCAGCAATTGGTTTCAAGAGTGGCCTCATAAATCAGCTTGGGAATCCCTGTGAAATCAAAGCAGAGGATTCTAGAAGGAGGAGGTGAGAGAGGCTGCCACCTTTACTAAAGCTTACGATGAATCAAAGGATGAGAAGGGAGTTATTGAGACTAGACATGAGATCCCAGGCGACTGTCTCTACCCCTAGGGATAGATTCCCCCTGTGTTATGTTGTGGCTGAGTCAATAGCATTTTCTGTGAACCCAAAAGACATTTATGAATTGAGAACTTAAAGTGTTTAAATATTTGCTTAAATTTTTAAATATTTGTTATTTTAACAAAGTGCTTTTTAATTAAAATAATATTTATTAATTTTCAACATTCCTTTAAAAACTTTTGAGTTCCAAATTCTCTTCCTTCCTCTAGCCCCTCCCCCACCCATTGAGAAGGCAAGCAATATAACATCAGTTATACATGTGGAATCATGCAAAACATATTTCCATGTTAATTTTGTTGCTAAAAAGCAAGAAAGATAAAGAAAATGAAAAAATTATACTCAATTTGCTCTCAGAGTTCCTCAGTTCTCTCTCTAGAGGTGGATAGCATTTTTCATCATCAGTCCTTTGGAATTGTCTTGGATCGTTGTATTGATTAGAGTAGAATAGCTAGCATTTATATAGAACCCACTGTGTGCCGTGAACTCTGCCAAGCACTTTACAAATATAAACAAAGTCTTTTAAATGTGGATTTATCATTTCACATAATCACAGAATCTTGAAGTTGGAAGGGAATTCAGAGACTATGTAGTCCAACCTCAAATTAAGCCAGGATCCCCTTTTCAGCAGGTCCAACAAATGATCGTTTGTATATTCAATAAACATTTCTATGCCTAATATGTGCCAGGCACTGTGCAAGGAATACAGAGATAGAAATCAATCAGTTTTTTCCCTCTATGAGCCCACATTCTATTGGGGAGGGCAGACTGGAAACAGCACGAAAATAGACATTAAATACAAAATATGAACAAATTAATTTCGGGGGGGAGGGCACTAGAAACTGAGGTGAGGCAGGGAGAGAGTCAGGAATTGCTTCCTGAGGTACATACCACTTGAGTTGAACTTTGCAAGAAGATAAGAATTCTAAGAGGCAAAGCTGAGAAGGGAATACAACCTGTGAAAAAATATGGAGATGAGAGATGATAACAGTAAGTGGGTACATAGAGCTGGTACATAGAGAGTATCAAAGCAAATAACATATGATAAGCTTAGAAAAGTAAGCTGGAGCCTTATTCTAAAGCTTTTAATTAAAGACCTCCAGTAAGAAGAATCCACCAAGTCAACTCAAATAAACAGGAATTTATTAGACACCTACTGTGTGCTCAGTGCCAGGATTCAAATAAAGATTCTCCTTCCCCTTCTCCCCCCCAAAAAAACCAGACCCTGCTCTCAAGGAGCTCACAGTCTGATGAGGAAGACAGTGTACATGATAACTGGGAGATAATCAAAGAGGGAAGGGTACCAGCATTAAGGGGGACCAGGAAAGCCTTCTTCTGGAAGGTAGAATCTTAGCTGAGACCTGTAGGAAGCCACAAGATGGAGATCAGGAGGGAGAACATTCCAGGCATGGGGCACAGTCAATGACAGAGCGTCATGTGTCAGGAATAGCCAGGAGGCTGCTGTCATTGGATGACAGATTCAATTGTTAAGGATATTAAGGAGACTGGAAAGGTAAGAAAGAAGAGGCTAGGTTTGAAGGGCTTTATGAGCCAAACAGGGAATCTTATATTTGATCCCGAAAGTAACAGGGAACAACTAGAGTTCATTGGCTACGGAGGGTCATGGTCAGATCTACATTCTCAGGAGCTCCCTTTGGCAGCTGAGTGTAGGATGCTCTGCAGTGGAGAGAGACTTGGCCAGGGAGATCAACCAGCAGGCCCCCTGGAATAATCCAGGCATGAGGTGATGAGGACATGCTTCAGGGTAGTGGTAGTGTCAGAAGAGAGAAACAGGAATATATGAATAATGGTACAAAGGCAGAGTGGACAGCACCCGCAATTGATTGGATGAGGAAAGTGAAAGAGAATGAGGAGATGAAGGTGACACCTAGGTTGTAAGCCTGAATGACAGAAAAAGAAAAAGGAAGAAGGGGGTTTGGGGAAAGATAATGAGTTCACTTTTGGACATGTTGAGTTCAAGATGTTTATGAAACATCTAGTTTGAGATGTCTGATTGGCAGTTGGAGATGAGAGACTGTTGGTGAAGTGATAGGTTCGAGCTGGTTGAGTAGATCCGAGAATACTCTGCTTAGAGATGATAATTGAATGTGTGACGGCTTATGAGAGATCATCGAATTTAATAGCTTAGAACGAGAAGAGAAGAGGGTCCAGGACAGAGTCTTGGGGATACCCACTATTAGTGGGCATGGCCAGTAAAAGAGACTGAAAAGGAGTAGTCAGAATGGTAGGTGGAGAACCCGGGCACTGTAGTGTCCTGGAAACCTAGAGAAGAAAGTGATCAACAGTGTAAAATGCTGCAGAAAAAGCTAGTAGATATGGCAATGAAGAGTTCGGATCATTGGTAACTTTTGAGAGAGCAATTTCATGATGAGATCAGAAGCCAAACTGCAGAGAGCTACACAAGGAGTGAGGAAAGAAAGTGGAGACACTGATTATAGATGAACTTTTCAGGGAGTTTAGTCATGAAAAGGAGGAGAGCTATAGAATGATAGTTATCAAGAATGGGAGAATTTTTTTTTGAGAATTGGGATTGCAGGCAGTGGGGAAGCAGCCAAGAGACAGGAAGAGATTGAAGATTAGTTAGACAATAGGGATGGCAGTGGGAACAACTTGCTGGAGAAGATCGTATTGAGTGGCAAGGCAAAGAGTCACCTCTTCATGTGAGATGGGAGTGAAGGATGCGTAATGGGGAAAGACATCTTTTGATGTGAGATGAGGGCTAAAGAAGAGGGAGCTCTCGGAGAATGGTCTTGATTGTTTTCAGTGAAATATGAGCCAACCTTCCCAGCTGAGAGAGTGAGCGGGGGGAGGGGATCAATGGGAGGTTGAAGAGGGATGTTGGGTGGTGAAATGGATAGATTTCTGGGTCTAGAGTCAGGAAGACCTGAGTTCAAATCTGTTCTCAGACACTTACTAGCTATGTGACCCTGGACAAGTCACTGCACCTCTGTTTGCCTCAGTTTCTTCAACTGCAAAATTGGGATAATAATATTACCTATTTCCCAGGGTTGTTGGGAGGATCAGATGAGACAATATTGTGAAGCACTTACCCAGTGCCTGGCACTTAGTAGGTGCTTAATAAATGCCATCTATATGGAAAGGTTTGGAAACACTGCTGTGGTTAAGTGGGATATCAGTTAAGTGAATCAATTCAGATTATGAAACATAAACTTTTAGTGGCCCTAGTCAGCAGAATTTCATGATTTTTTCCAGCTTCGCTCAGCATCCGTGAGTAGGAGTAAAGGCAGTAAAATAAGGTAGGAATAAAACAAGGCTGAGACTTGGTAATGCAAAATTGGTGATCTAAGGAGGCAAGGGGTTTCAGAGAAGAGGACAGTGGAGAGATGAATTGGTTCACTAAGGGATCGAGATGGTGAAGGGAGGAGAGTGGAGCCAGTGAGGGTTGATGGCCTGGGAAAGAATTGATGGTTATGGTGAAAATGAAGAAGAGAGTCAGGGGTTGCAAGGGAGAGGGAGAGGTAGAATGCCAACAGATTATGATCAGATGAGGGAATTATATAGTGCCCCAAGGTGAAAGTGGTGCATTTGGGGGTGATTGCAAGACCAAATGCATGGCCATTTTCAGGTGTAGCTGAAGTCATGGGAAATGAGTAAGTTGAGGAACTCTGAGGTGAAGGTGTTTGAAAAGGAGTGTCATTATGTGTTCCCTGGTGTGAAGGTAAGAATTGTGGAAGAGAGAAAGACTGAGCTAGGCACTGACCTCATTGAGAAAAAAGGGGGTGTCCCCGAGGTCAGTAAGCCATCAGTTATAGGAATCTTCACTGGCTGGTAGATATGGATTGGGTGAACCTCAAAGGAGGAAACATTCCAGTGTGATGGTGGGACAGGGAGAGACCTCTGAGCCTAGCAAGGAGGTAGTAGGAGTATTTTAACTGTCTTACCATAACCAGGGAATCTGAGGCTAGGAGTCAACGTGCCACCAGTGCTGGGAAGGGGAGCCAAGGAAGCTGTGGCATCAGGAGGGCTCCAGGGCTTACTGAGCCCAAGAACACAGAAGGAGTGAGAAAAGAAAAGTAACTCCTCCCACTTTTATACCAGTGTAAGTGTTAGGAAGTTCTTCTTTACGGAAAATCTAAATCTGCGTCTCTGTAGGTTCTACATATTGTTCTTAGTGCTAACTTATCAGAACCATGCAGAACAAGTCTACTAGCGATCAATTAACCAATAAACATTTATTAAGCACCTACTATGTACCAGGCACTTCTTAGAGTAGTGGCTAGGTGGCTCAGTGGAAAGAATATTGTACTTGGAGTAAAGGGGCCTTGAGTTCAAATCCTGTCACAGATAGTTACTAACTGTGTGACCCTGGATAAGTCATTTAACCTTTCTTAGCCTAAAGATAACTTGGTTTCTTCATCTGTAAAATGTGGATAATGATAGTGCCTACCTCACAGGGTTGTATATGAAGTAGCAAATGTATAGTGCTTTGCAGATCTTAACATGCTATGTAAATGCATTTCTTGAGGAAACCATCTTTGTGGTTTGTGATCACTGCTCCCCTCTCTTGATGTTCAATGACCACTCTTTTGCTAACAGGTTCTAGGATTTTGCCAGAATTTGGCCTTGATGAATCCAAGTCTAAGTTTGGCCTACAGTTTGCAGACTGTTCTCTTCCTTATTTTAAATGTCGGTACATTTATTTTTCTCTAATTCTGCAGAACATTTTTCATTATCTTTCAGAGGTCACTGAAGTGACTCAGCAACTCCTGGTTTTCCTTTTCATTGGAATCATTTCTCTTTTCGTCTTCAGAATTTCATTCTTGAGAATTTCTCATACATCTTCAGCTGACTCTCCATAGAGAATTAGAGTCCATGGGCTCCTACCTATCACTTCTCTGAACCCTTTAAAATCTGTTATTCCCAAACCTAGGTTGGTGCCTATGATATGAGACTGTGTGCAACCTGGAGTGGTCACTTCTCCTTTATTTCTGTACTAATAATTGGTTCTTTACTGGTGAGAGTCAGATCTAGACTATTTCTTTTCATTTCTTCCCTTACTTGTTGAAAGATGAAATCATCATTTAAACTAGTTAAGAAATTATTCAGTGTTCTGCTTTTGCCAGAGAGAGAGTGCTAGCATATGTCTGGATAATTGAAGTCTCTCATCACCACTATATCGTGACTCTCTGCCAGGCTTCTGATCTATTTCCTTTTTCTGTCCAGATGGCCTGTAGTAAACTTTGATGACAATTTCTTCTGTTTATCACCATCTACTGAATATCACCAAATGCTTTCCCATCATATTCCCCAACTCTGGTTTCTGGATTTCCTTGTATAAGTATATCTTCTCCAGATTCTGCCTATACTGTCCTTTTTCTATGAGGCATACCCTTTCAGAGGTATAGTGCAATGTCATAGGTTTCCTCCCACCAAGTCTTAGAGACATCTATGAGATCACATTGCCCCCTTGTATTAGGATCTTGAGTTCACCATTCTAGTTTCCCTTATTTTACACATATAGACATTTGTCTATCTGTCCCCCACTGCCCCCATCACTTGGCCTCCCCCCGCCCAGGTGAAGGAGGAAACTCTAAGCAGCTCTAGCTCTCTCCACAATACTCCTTGGAGATCGGAAGCTTCTCGATTAACTTGCCACCCAGTACTACTTCTTAAGCTTTTCTTGTTTCTCTCCCTATCGCTGTATATATCATTCATGAACCATTTAGGAGAAAACTGTCTTTTTCTCCCTGTTCCTGTCATCTCATCATCATCCCCAGCAACCATACCCATGTCTCACTGCAACCATGCTTAGCCATTCCACTGTGCCCTCTGGAATCCCCATTGCATGGTGAAAAACTTCTCTTCATCCAGGACCTCCTTCTTTCAAACTCCAACCTATTGGGCCTCGCTGAGACTGGATTTCCTTCTTGAAACTGAATCTCCAGATGCCATTTCCATTACTTTCATATTTTTTGATACAGTGGTTGTGGAGGAGAAGTAGGAATTCTTCTTGTTTCCCACTGTCACTTCCTGATGTTACAGTTTCTTCAGAAGCTAAATGCAAAGAACAGGGAAGAGAGATCCTAGGCTTTAAGTAGAATCTTAATTCTCTGCGCCTCTGCCCCCTAAGTCTCCAACCTGTACATTGTTCCAGGGAATCAGGGCTGTCCTCCACACCCAGAAGGTAATATTTTAATCTGCTTTGAATCAGTTAAATTATTCTGTCTAATTAGTATCCCAGCAACTCTTGTTACATGGTGCCCTCTTCACTCTCCATTGTCTTTTCCCATGACAATCAATCATATTATAGTCAGCTAAGGAAGAGCTGTGAGAATTTTGGAAGGCTTACTGAGTGGGACTTCTTCAGGTAGAGGCTGACCTGAAGCATGGCATATACAGGGCATTATCTCTATAGGAAGTGTGCCGGAAAGAAAGGGTTAGCAGCAGCCCAGAAAGCTTTGACGTGCTTTCAAGAGGGCATCGGTAACAGTGTGCAAAGGGCACAGTGAGCTTGGTAGTCACCCTCAATAGCAGGAGCTCTCTGGCTGCTGTCTTACTGTGGGGTGACTGCTAGGTAACCTTCATCATCCTCTTCCCCATGTGCCTTAACCTGCTCTACAGGGAAATCAGGGCTCATAGCAATCTGTTAAGCATAGTATATATGTAACTTTCAGACTCCTCTCTTAAATTTCAGTCAGAGCCAGGCTCTTAAGAAGTAGCTGTGTGACCTTAGGTAAGTCACTTCATTTTACTCCTTAGTAGAATAGAAACTCTGGGAGGGCAGAGACTTGTTTGATTTGGGCCTTTGTATTCCCAGTGCCTGGCACATGGTGGGTACTCAGTAAATCTTGTTGAATGGTATTGAATTTGCAACCTCCCCACTTTAAAAACATCTTTAAGGTCCCTTCCAGCCCTAAGAGTCTGTGTCTGTGTTATATTCTTAATAATAGGGAGGTCATGGGTTCACTATGCAAAATGATGCAATTTCAGAATTTGAGCAAGGCCTCTAATCATACTGTGCTGTGTAGATTCACAATATTAGTTTCTTTTTTTTTACCAGTATTGTCCACTGGGTACTTTTTCTGAAATAGAAGACTGCCCTGTTAAAGGAAAATAAAATTGTCTCTTTGCGTGTTCATCCTTAGCACTGGGTTCATTTGCTGTGATAATGGACCTTTTGATTTGATTTGATAATGTGATTTTGTGTATTAGTGATTGGGAGCTGGGAGTATCACCAAAGGGGGTAGTTAACATAACATCTACCCCATTTATGTAACTGAAATGTGACGTGTTGCAGGTTTCCTAGGAGCCCCAGAGCTACAGCAATGCTAAGGGGGAGGATGGGGGGAGGGAGTCAAAGACTAAGGTGATTTTAAACCTATCTTCAAAATATTTTATGCCAGAAATGGGAACAAAATTGCATCTAGCTTTATTCTTTCCAAACATTCAGACATAGTAATGAGTTTGTAGTATGTGTTATCAATAATGCCTCTGGAAAATGAATACATCTACCTTAGTGATTGACTCCTCCATATAGATAAATATAATTCTTGAGGTTCTGCCTGTTGCCTTAGTGTCAGAAGTATTCTAGTACTATATTTGTATTCTTGTGTTTCAGTCACAAATATTTACAGAATTATAGGTTTGAAAAGTGGAAATTAGCCCAGAATCATCCCTTTATAGCCTCTCACTCTACAGAAGAGGACATTAAAGCCCAGAGATGGGAAGTTACGTGTCCAGATCACATGGACATAATAACCAAGCCCACTTTGGGACCTTCCTTATTTCAAACCCAATTCTCCTCCTACCCACCACACAATGCTCCTTCTGATAAACAAGGGGGGACTTCCCCCCACATGTGTATGTTGTACCCCCATTTCACAGCTGACTCAACTGAAACACAAGGCACTTAAATCCTTTATATGTTGTTGTACAACCAGTACATTGCCCTAAGGGCTGTCCCTATAGACTACATTAAGACTTTTTCACGTCGCTTAGCAATGCCAGGCCAGTGAACAGGATAGGCATCAAGTTCCCAAAACATGAATAGAGCAGTTCATAGATGAGAGAATGTAGTCACCAATGATGACCCAACTCCAGCATTTTCCATATCTCCTCCTACAGGAGTTAACTTAATTTTGTTAATTAATGATGCATTACAGTTGCTTAATTGTTTGTTTCCCATGTGAAAATCCTTCTTGGCTCTATTTTTTACCACTTCATTCTCCAGGTCTAACATAAAGATGCATTTATTATGTTGTACACACATAGACACAAGCCTGGCTTTAATAGAAATTTTAATCTATTGAGCTGAATGCTGTGGATGTTTTTTTTAAAAAATCAATTAAAAAGCATTTCCCTTTCTAGCTTTGTCATTTTTCTTCCTTTCTAAGGATGCCTGACCTTCAGTTAGGGATTCAGCTGAAACCACTAAACACATATCCAAAGGACCCTTGCCCATTGTCTGAATAAAGTGAACATAGTCATCTTGGGAAGTCTCTTATTAATAGGATGAGAGCCTATCATTTTCATTCCCTCTTTCATATTACCTTGTTAACCTCTTCACTACTTAATTCACTATGTTAGTGGTGCCATCATTTTAGCAATAGAGTGAGTACTCCTTCCCCAGTGCAAATCATTATCTATACTCTCTCATCTCATGTGACTTTTGTCTCTATTTTTTTCCACAAATTCCCCATAGAAGGTCCACCAACAATACTATTTTTAAAAATATTTTGTAGCTATTTGTGCACCATTCAGGCTTTCCATCTGCTTTTCTGTCACGTATATTCCTGATGATGCCATTTATACCACTTTCTGTGTGTAAGTCAATGTTAGTAATATGCTGCTGCCTTACACCCACCCTATTTCTCTCCATTTTCCCTTGAATCACCCGCACTTCTCATTCTTATGAGATTGTGGTAGTCTATGATTCTCAGTCATAGAATATCACTGAGAGCCCATTGCTGTCAAAAAGAAGGATTTTTGCAGCTGTGAGCAGCTCTGGTTCATTGAAAGCACTGTGTGATTTCCCAAATGCAATCCAGCCTGCTCTCCTCCTGCTATTCATTTCTGGGCCCAGCTCACTGTCCACCTGCAGTGCCTGTCCAAGAGATATGGACTAATTCCATGTGCTGGCCATCCAACTGCACGTCATAGTCTGGACAATAGGTATTCTTAGCTCGGATGGTTCTCTGACAGCAGATAATCTAATGCCAGGACTATCCTTGCAGCCAGAGCCTGAGATCCACTGCCATAGCCTTTGAATGCCCAGGGTCCTTTCCATGCTGTGATGGGGCATTAGAATTGGGCTTCAGTGGAATAACTTGACACTACTTACCCTAAAAAGAATTGATTGCCTTTAGAGCTATGGTAGATGATCTATATGGGCTGAGACATTATGTAAAACTACTTGAGGTAAAAAGTGCTAGTAGTGGAACAATACTGTTTCTAATAATCCACCAGGTTTCACTCTTCCTTGCTTTGTCAAAATGTGCCCATCCCTTGTTCTGTTTCCAGATAATTTAATAAGCAAATCTATTCAGATAGGTGATATCCCTGTTTACATGTTTACATTTCCCTGGAGGCCCTTTGCACCTTCATTCTAAAGGGTGAATGATGATGAAAATTTCAGGCATGTAGGGAGAGAAAGTGGAGATACCCTTGATTTCTGAGCCACCCCACAAGTGTGAATACCATGTCCACTAACATGTCGGACAGCCTCTTCTGGAGTACATCTCTTCTCTCCAACTCCTCCATGATGTATGTGTGAAAGGAACTTTTGTTTTTCCCTTTAGATGCTCCTTGTATGACACCTAGAGTCTTCTTGGTGCTTTTATACTCTATTCATATTTGATCATGTGATGTTTCCATTCTTCCTAAACTTTTACAGAATATACTTTTCCAAAGTGAAATAAAAATTGTGTTTTCAAATTGTTTTGAGAATTCCTGTGTGGCACTGGCTTCTCTTTAGATGTGTGCCATCCCTAACCAAAGCAGCCTGTGACTACACTACAGGAAGGACATCATATCACAGGTTGCCTCCCTTCACCACCCTGCCCACTCCATCACCATGTTTGTTTGTCCCTAATCACTAACGGGTAGAAAGTATTGACTGAACAAAGGTTTTAACTAATCCTGAGGGAGCCAGGTTCATAGTAAAGAGACTCTTGCAGCATGATCTTGTGCCTTTAGGACTTAATCTCTTAGTGCTGTCAACATACCTAGTAGAATTTGTTGCATATCATTAACTTGTGGTCGAGATTCCCCAGATGGTATTCAGCCCACTGATCTAATACAAATAGTCCAAGGACTGCAGTCTAAGGACATCCTTAGATGGGGGATGACCACTAAGACTAGAGCTGTGAACAACTCTAGGACAACATTTCCTCTGTCCTGCCAGCAACCAAGATCCATACCCTTGTAAATACTAACTAGCTTTTACCAACACCTTACCCTCAGACCTGTCCTTGCCTAATCTCCTGTTTGGATAAGTAGAGACTTTCAGCATGTTACAGAAAACAAAACAAAACATTTGTTTAGAGCAAGAGTAGGGAACCTGCGGCCTCGAGGCCACATGTGGCCCTCCAAGTCCTCAAGTGAGGCCCTTCGACTGAATCCAGTCCCACTTGAAGACCTAGAAGGCCACATGTGGCTTCAAGGCCTCAGGTTCCCTACCCCTGGTTTAAAGGATCAGTGATGAGGTCAGTAGTCTACAAGATATCTGGAGGTTTCTTCAGGTTGTCTTATTCTATTTTAAAAAATAATCTGCTATTCAAATTAGTTTGTCTTCTGTATTAAAAAAATCTTGATCCCAGCAGTCTGAAGTGTATTTTAGTGATTTTAAAGTGTAATCTTATCTGCTGTTTGTTCTTTTGAGGCAGGCATTAAGGTACCATCAAATATTCAGAGGAAAAATGACTGCTTTCTGGTCTAAGAACACCTTCTAGTTCATTTTGCAATATGCATTATGGATTGTTGTAACTTAAACCATTTCTATAGGTAAACAGAAATTAAAAGAATGTTTTGATGGACTGTGTTGAGGTTAGGTAACTTTCAGCATCTGATAGGGTCCTTAAGAAAAACCCACTACCAAGATAAACATCTCATCAAAAAGTCCATATGTAACAAAACTGGGAGATTATTCAAGGAAATACCATTTTTATTAATGGTGATGTCTCATTTGTATTTCTTGGAATCATTGAAATGTCAGTGCACTTTAATTAAATTCTTATGTTATAAGGATTATATAGTATTAAATTAATCTTTAATGACTCCTTCTTGGAGTCGATTTGATTGTGGAACCAGTTCAAACATTTTAGGATAGTGTAGAAGCAGGAAAACTTGTTGAAACAAATTTTATAAGAGAAAGTGATGGGCTCAGTTTTAAAAGGGAAATTGTTTTATTATCCAGCTTTTGTATATTTTCTTTTATTTAATTTTTTAATTAGTAATTATTTTATCTCTCTACCTTCTCTCACTCCTGAAAAAAAGAAAAAGGAGGTCCTTTGCAATAAATATGCATAGTCAAGCAAAAAATAAATTCCCACACTGACTATGTAAAAACATATGTCTTCTGCATCCTGAGTCTGTCACCTTTGCCAGGAAGTGGGTAACATCCTTCATCATCAGGAATCATGATTGGTCATTGCATTGATCAACATTCTTAAATTTTTCAAAGTTGTTTGTCTTTACAATGTTATTATTATTGTGTAAATAATTCTCCTGGTTTCCCCCACCTCATAAATGGCTTCTTGAGTTTCTCTGAAACTGTTCCTTTTGTCATTTCCTATAGTACAGTGATGTTTCATTCATAGGACATAATTTGTTCAACATCACTTCAGTTTTCAATTCTTTGCCACTATAAAAAGAGCAGCTATAAATGTTCTTCTACACGTGGGTCCTTTTCTTCTTTCCTTGAGCTTTTCTGGATATATGCCTGGTAGTGAGGATTAGTGAGGCCTGTGTCAAAGGATATGTACAGTTTAGTAACTTTGGGGCATAGTTCCAAATTGCTTTCTAGAACAGCTGGACCAATTCACAACTCTACTAGCAGTGCATTTATGTGCTTGTTTTCGTGTAGCACCTTCAACATTTGTCATTTTCTATTTCTGTCAACTTTACCCATTTGAAGGTATGAGGTGGAATGTTGGAGTTGCTTTCATTTGGATTTCTCTAATGATTACTATTTTTCATGTAGTTGGCAATAGTTTGGATTTCTTCCTTTGAAAATTGCCTACTGATATCCTTTGATCATTTATCAGTTGAGGAAAGGCTACTATTCTTATAAATTTGAAACTGTTCCTTATATAGCTTGGAAATGAAAACTTTATCAGGTAAACTTCATGCAGTGCTCTCCCCTCCCCCTCCCCAGTTGACTGTTTCCCTCCTAATCTTGGCTGCATTCAACCTGTACCCTCTCTTTTTAAAAAAATTATTTTCATTTTTTCAGTGAACAAAAACCTACCTTCTCTCTGTGTCATTTTCCCTTCTCCCATTAAAAAAGAAAGAAAAATAAAACTCTTATAATAAATATGCATAATTAATCAAAACAAATTCCCATATTGGCCATGTCCTCCCCAAAATTTGTCTTGATCAACACATCTCTTTATCAGAAGATGGTAACATGTTTCATCAAGAGTCCTCTGGAATCATGGGTGATCATGACATTGAGAAGAATTTTCTGCCTCTTTATAAAAAGAAGAAAATAGTAGTGAGGGAGAAGGAGTGTGCTTAGCACTGGTACTCCAGGTTTGATGCCAGCTCTTTCTCCTCTCCTTCCTCTCTTCTCTTTCCCTCACTCAGAGCCCAGTCACAGGTTCTTATCTTCCCATTCTTTCCTTTTAAACCCCTCTATGAAATCCACCCTCCATGACTAGTTTGTTTTGTGTGAGCCTAGTCCTTCCTTTAATCTGCCCTCCCTCTTATTCCTCCTTATCCCTTCTCTCCCTTTCCTCTTGGTGCTCTGTTTGTTGAACTGTATTTCTGTACCATTTTGGGGTGTGTGTGTGTGTGTGTGTGTGTGTGTGTGTGTGTGTATTCTTCCCTCCTTCGACTAATTCCGATTACAGTAAAGTTCAAATGTAGACTCCCCCCCCACTCCTGTTCCTTCTTGTTTGCACAGTCTTTTATTTGCATATCCAAATTACATGAGTTACTTTTCCTTACACTTCCTCTCCTCTTTTCCCTCCTAGTGTATTCCTTTTCCTTTTCCTCTCCCATTCCTTTGTTCTTTTGAGAGGATCAAAACATGAAAAGAGCCGCTCTCAGGCCCTATGTCTTATTAGATTCTCCTTATGACCCGTGATGATAATAGGAGTCCACGGGGGCACATCAACCCGTACTAGACTGTAAACAACTTCCTCTTGTCTGCATCCTTATGATTGCTCTTCTACTTGCCTTTGTTCCATTTCTCTTGATTCCTGATTGTATTTCAAAGCTTCTATACACTATGGTCTTTTCATCAGGAGTACTTGGAAGTCCTCTCTTTCATTGAAGGTGTGTCCTTTACTGCTCCCCTCTCTCCTCTCTCCTCCTGCACAGGATTATATTTAGTTTTCTAGAGTAAGTTATACTTGATTGCAAACCTATAATCTTTTGCCTCGTGGAATATTGTATTCCAAGGTATCTACTCTTTTTATAGTGACGACTGCTAAATCTTGTGTGTTCTTGACTTTGGTTCTTGGTACTTGAACTCTTTCTTTCTCGCTGTTGGCAAAATTTTTTCTTTGGCCTAGAAGTTCTGAATTTTGACTATAATGTTCCTGGGAGTTTTTATTTTGAGATTTCTTTCAGAAGGTGACTGGTTGATTCTTTCATTTTCACTTTGCTCTACCTGTCATGGGGGGGGGAGGGAAGAAGAGAAAGATAAATATCTTGTGATTAGTATGATTGTTATATCTTTCCAGCCATTGTTCTTGAGAGTCTCTCGGAAGGTTCTATTATCATCTCCCCAGCACAGAAACAGAAACAGCAGCAAGGGTGGCAGCTGTGTTTATGTCTTAGAAAGAAAGGGCAGGGAAGGAAGCACCCAGAAATCCAGCATGGTGCTGTCCAACCTATGTGCATGCCCACATGGTACCAAGATGAAGCATGAACTCTCAAATTCTTCACCTCTCCAACTACTAACTCATTCTGGCCTGCATCTTTCAGAAATCCCCCCAAACATTCCCAGATATCAAAGTCCAAAGATGTCAACAACTGGTGGTCTTTGGGATAGCATCTACTTGAACCTCTCTTGTTTCTATAGCAATGAAGGCATTACATGTATTTTCAGACCATGATGCAATAAAATTAGAATTAAATAAAAGTAGCATCAGCAAAAGTAATTTAAAAAATGTGGAAACTGGAAAACAATGTGTTAAGCAATGATTATATTAGAGAAGAAATTAGAAAAAAACAATAATAACTTTTTTGTCTTAAAAAAGACAATGATAACAATAATGGCACATATAAAAATCTATTGGACATAGTCAAAGCTGTTCTTTAAAGGCAAATTTAGAGTGTTTCTATCGTCCCTGAAGAATTGAAGTTGAGGATCATTTAAAAGATAATGGAGAGGAATGTGGTGTGCATGAGCAGACCTTAACACATCACAAATAAAGAATTACACTGGCAAAACTGGATAAAAGATGTCATCAAAGAAATGAATTATCAAAAGATATGGGCACTCCATAAGGCAACATTGAGGCATAGCTGATGCACTGCATGAGAGCTCTGTTGATATCTTTGTGATGTCAAGAGAATACAAGTGAGGTCCTCAGCACTTTGGCTAGATCTCTTGTACTGAACTCATAGGAGGACATGAACAAGAGTTTCACAGTATGGGAAGGCATAGCTGGATTGCAATTTTCATCACCAGAGGGAATTCTGAAATCACTGAGATCAGAGATCCATTGGCATTAGAAAGAAAAAGAGAAAAAGAAATCAGTTAAGTTGGTGCTTAGAAAAGAACAAGACAGTAATAGATAGGAAAGGTAACAAAGAAAGAGTATAAAGCCAAGAATATAAATAAAGAGAAGAGAAAAAATGAAAAAAAAAATAGATTTTAAAAAATAAAATAAAATTGATAGACCATTAGACAATTTTTTTTAAAAAAAGGAATGAAAACACAAAATTACCAATGAAAGAGATAGATCACAACAAACAAAATAAATTCAGCATATTATTAGGGAATGCTATGCATAACTACCTAACATATTAGAAAAATTAAAGGAAATAAATGATTACCTACAAAAATATAAATTACTTAAATTGACATAACAATTTAATGGTCTATTCCCAGAATAAGCAATAAGAGAGGTCATCAAAGAGATACATGTAAAAAATGTTAAGAGCACGCACACACTTGGCCCAGATGGGTTAGCAGTAGAATTTTTTTCAAACTTTCCAAGGAAAAATAATTCCCATATAATATTATTTTTCATAAATATAGAGAAATAAGGAGTGTATGCCAATACTTTTTATGATGTAAATGATATTGATCTTAACATAAAGCTAATATTAAAAAAGAAATCTATTCCAATTTCCATAATGAATATAGATGCAAAAATACTAAATAAGTTGTTATTTAATAGAATATAGAAATACATTAAAAATGTATTCATTGTGACTAAGCAGGTCCCTTTGACCTCTCAGATAGCTGACAAGTCACCTGTGTATCCACATAAATCTCTTCTGATAACTCCCTTTTTTCCTTCATTTTGGAATGGTTACTCATTACCTTCAGAATTTAATCCTTTAGAACTTCCTGTCCCTTTTGGGCTGACTTCCCCTGTAAAATTTTAGTCTATAAAATCCTACCTATTCTTTCTCTGAAGACTTTCCCAAAATATAGGGTGCATGGTAGATGGCACCCAGCTTTCCTTTCCTGGTCTATCACAAACTCTTTTTTTTTTCAGCCAAAGACAGGTTTTATTAGAACATCCATCATATTGGGCAGAGTCTTAAGGAGTCTAAACATTAGTAAGCTATTGGCTAGATTTTAAGAATCTGAGCCCTATCACAAACTCTTAATATGGACTAGTCACATTCTCTTGAAGGTCCTCTCATTCCAACCTCAGGAACTAGTTCTTTTCTGTATCACAAACTCTTAAGATGGACTAATCACATTCTCTTGAAGGTCCTCTCATTCCAACCTCAGGAACTAGTTCTTTTCTGAAGGCAAGAATTGTATTCAGAATAGAATTTTCCCCTGTTGATTCCTCTCTCTTATGAAGGATGAAATTATCATTAAAGATGCAATAGTTAGGAAATTATCAGTTGCTCTGCTTTTGCCAGAGAGAGCTCCAGCATTTGGTTAGATAATGGAAGCCCTCAAATCATTACTATCCCATGCCTCTGTGCCAAGCTCTTTCCTGAATTCCTTCCTTACATATCTTTTTTATCTAGGTGGTCTGTAGTATATATCCTCTTGATAAAATTGTTTATTTTTCTGTCTCCATTCATTTTTATCCAAATACTCTCTCTCTCTCTCTCTCACACACACACACACACACACACACACACACACACACACACGTATATTTTAATATATAGTAATACCCTAGCCCATCCTTTTTCCTATGCTTTAAAAAAATGCATTCTGGTTATGGGAGTGTGTTTACTGAGTCTCAGTGATACCTTGGTGACTTATGAAACCTAATTTGCCTCCTTGCATCATGATCTCTAGTTCATCTTGCTTGTTACCCATACTTTGTATGTTTATATAGAGATATCTGAAGCCATGGGGTTTCATTGCTGATTCCTTTCTTCTGTGAACTTTTGGGTGTCTCACCTATTCTCTCTATGTTGTAGCAACTCTCTGTATTATCTAGTTTGGTAGCTATACATAAGCATTTTTCTCCCTAACTTTCCTTTTCAACATAAAATCCTTTTGATTTCGATATCCAAGATATCATATCAGTGCATTCTCATCAGCCCTTGTTAGATGCAATCCATCCTTTGCCAAAAGACTGGCATTCCTTTTAAACAATGGTCTGCAAATCCAACCCTCATTCTTAGACACTATCTTCCTAAATAGCTGTTTGCTTCCCCAGTCTGCTTTTACCTTCCGAAGCCCTTCTCTTTGGGCAACAATGATAAAAACATGACCCATACCCTCATGGTCTTAATTTTCTTGCCCAATACTTTGTAATATTTTCCATGTTTCTTCTAGCATTTATACCCATTTGAATCACCAGAAGTGGGTAATAGTCAACTATTTTTTATCTTGAGAGACTCTCTGTTGTGTCTGAGATACAGACCTTCTTGTTATGAATTCAACAACTGCCTTAGTACCCTTCAGACCACTGCTCTTCTTTTCCGCTAACTCATCTCTCACTGGACAGCACCTGGGAATTTACTTTATTATTCTTTGAAAGACAAGCTGCTGTCTATTTCTGTGAATCTCTTATATAGTCTATATTTTCTGGAGGGATGAAATAAAAGCTATCCACTGCTCAAAGACAAAAGAAAGGAAGAAAGAAGCAGATGCTTCCTCTTCAGAATAGAAAGGCTCCCTCCTCTTCAGGAAGAGCCTCAAAATTGTCTTTTTTAGCTACATGTGTACAGTGGCCCTTCTTCCCTTCCTTCTCTTTGACATTCTTCTATTCTCCAGTCTTCTGACACTAGTCAGCACTTCCTGCTATCTCCCAGATCCTCTTTCTTCTTTCTTTCACACTGAATTCACTCTTCCAGTTTTCTAAGGAACACTTCATTGGTTCCTGATAACATGGAGTATGCCCCTCTACCTTCTATTCAGAGGGAGACATTGAAAGATAATTCCCACTGTGACCACCTGCTCTTCTTCCCTGAGGTTCTTTACCTCCCCTTCTAATAGGAAGGAAAGCTTGCAGTTAGTACACACTAATTATAACTGTATGAGGAAAAATAATTGAGAATGAACAAAGAATATGGATGGGGACTGAGAGGGAGTGACTAAAGAATTATGTTATGTGTTGAAATTAGTTTAAATTACTAAGTGTAAGCAAATTTAAGGGCAGCTAGGTGGCACAGTGGATAGAGTGCCAGGCCTGGAGTCAGGAAGACCCAAGTTCAAATCCAGCCTCATACACTGACTAGCTTTGTGACCTGGGCAAGTCACTTAACCCTGTTTTCCTCAGTTTCTTCATCTGTAAAATGATCTGGAAAAGGAAATGGCAAACCACTCCAGTGTCTTTGCCAAGATGCCTCCTCCCCACAAAAAAGGGGCCACAAAGAGTCGGACACAACTGAAAAAATGACTAACCAAAAAAGCAAATTTAGTTACTTCTATGTTCAATTTTTTTTAATCTGAATGTATAAAACCTAACAAATAAACAAAATTGGTAAAATGCCTGTATTTTTCTCCTGATCATCATCTCTGATATTCCAAGAAAATCTAGGAAATTCTCCTTCACTCAGTAGGAGTAGGTAAGGAAACCCATCTCTCCCTGACTACTGTCTTGTAAGCATGTATAAGAAGAGAAGGCTGTAGGGGTTCCTCAACTTGACCCAAACAATCTTTTGGTTGAATAGCCAAGGGTTTTTTTGCCTTTCTGGTACTAAAGGCATTTTAATTACTCAGACATTGCTTGCCATGATAATCATGGAAGATAAAGCTGAAAAGATGAGTGTGTTCCTAGAATTAGTGAAAGGATGAGTTTTTACATGGATGACTGAGCAATGACTTGCAATAAATCTATTCTAGATTTTATTCTTGAGAATGAGCCAAATATTATATATTAGCTAAAGAGTCCAGTGTTTCCAGGACAGAATGATCATAATCGCATTAGAAAAAAATGCTAATGATGGTTTGAGCTGGAGAAAAGAAAGCAGAAATATTTGTCTTTGAGGTTGCAGGTGCTAGGGAGCACATTATGCCATGGGGAATGGGATTTTGTTATGTGTGAAATCTCTAAAGGAGAAACTTGGAAAATAGCCAGCATTTATGGCCTGTGATTATACTCCTTGGCACAGAGATATCAGAAGCCATTGAATGTAAAGTGGGAGGTAAAGACATGGAATGTTAAAAATGCAGATATAAGGGGATAATGTGAAGTATAAAAAAAGATAAAGAAACATTATGGATCATTTTAATCAGTTTCCACAGAATATATCATATTGTAAATGTGAATGCCATTCACTCACACTGTTGTCTTTTTTCAACTATACCAAATGTTGTGATGGAGAGAGACATAAGGCCTGAAGATGTAGATTCAGGCATCATCTTCATTCAGGTGATTATAGAGGTTTGGAGAGAGTAGATAAGCTCCATAAAGAGGTGAATACAAATGGAGAACACTACAGAGTCCAAGACTGAGGCTTCTAGGGAAGCTACAGTTACATTGAAACAGGAAATGGATTTGAGCAATTGAAGAACCAGGAAAGTACTCACTTGCCAAGGAAGGAGTGATTTCCGAGGAAGGTATGGTCAAAGAATCACAGAATTTCACAGTTGTACCCCCCCACCTCTACCCCAAATCACCTCTACGACATGCTTGACAAAGTAAGATTAGATTAGATTGTAAGCACCATGTTTTTCTTTTTTATCTCTGTATCCTCAGTGCCTAACAGTGGTGCCTTTGTGCATTGTAAGTACTTCATAAATGTTGGAATGAATTGAATTGAAAACATCAAGCTGGACAATGTCTTTGATAGCTTTACATTTTGCTACTTCGCTTTGTTTTTCTTTAAGCTAATTATAAATATGATAACCAGGCAAGGACACTAACAAAGAAAACACGACTAAATTATTGACATTGTAATTCCTGTTTATGGATGAGCCCGTGCACATCTGGCAGTATGGACTCAGTAAATTAATTTGGATATGCATCGAAGGACAGTAATCGAGGTTTTCTGTCAGCCAATAAAGAGCAATATAATGAAGGCTGTATTACACACAACAAAAGTTTAAGTTCTGGAATGATAAAGACTGGAGTCATATACAAAACAGGCCACCTTAAATGCAGTAGTAGCATAGCACAATAATATGGACAACTTCTGCTCTATGCCTTTTTGGTTCCCTGAGAACATAGACCCATCTCTGTCAGAAGAGTAGAGAGTTTTTACTTGCCTAAAATGCAATTATGTGAATTAATTGACATAAAAATCTTCAGTATTCCTCCTTAATAGTTATGTACACTAGAAACACAATCAGTGTTGTTTAGGGAGTTTTGGAAGCCTCTACAAGGATTCACAATGGTACTTGCTGGTAAAAGGATACATCATGGTGGAAAGATAATCTGTAGAAAATAATTTGGTGTCATAATAAAACTTAAAAATAGAAGATAGAGTGAAGGGCACACTCTCGATAAAAGTCTACATTAGATGTAATATAACAAGTCTGCTTCTCCTCCCCTGCCCCTGTCAACCCTCTCTCCCACCAGCTTAGGATGGCTCTTTCTTCTTACTCCCTGCTAGATTCACACCAAGAGACTAGCTTCTGCTTAAATTCAGGAGAAAATCATTTTCTGCAGAATTGAGTCTGTATAACTCTCATTTCTTTGTGTAGCTCTGGAAGATTCATACGTGGTGCCATAATGAGTTCTTAGGCATAGTATAATTTATCCATTAATAGAAGAGCAGACTAATATGGTGGATAGAGTGCTGAACTTGGCTTTAGGAAGTCCTGGGTTTGAATACCACCTCTGACATTAGCTGTATGACCTCCATTAAGTCACTTTAATTTTTCTGAGAATCAGTTTTCTAACCTGTAAAATGGGAACAATGATATCTATAGTATTTAATGGCGGGTAGAGTGCCAGGCCCGGAGTCAGGAAGACTCATCTCCTTGGGTCCAAATCTGGCCTCAGACACTTACTAGCTGCGTAGCCCTTGCCAAGTCACTTAACCCTGTTTGCCTCAATTTCTAGCAATGTGTAACTGTGAGAGTTGGGCTTTAAAGAAAGCTAAGTGCCACAGAATCAACACTTTCAAATTGTAGCTCTAGAGGAGACCTTTGAGAGTCCTTTGGGCAGCAAGGAGACCAAATCAGTCAATACTGAAAGGAATTAATTCAGACTATTCATTGGAAAGTCAGATACTAAAGCAAAAGCTTAAATACTTTGGCCACATTATGAGAAGATGGGACTCATTGGAAAAGCCTCTGATGTTGGGAAAGACCGAAGGCGAAAGGAAAAGGAAATCACAGACGATGAGATGGACTGATAGTGTCATGGAAACAATGGAACATGAGCTTGGACAGACTTCAAGAGATAGTGGGGGGGGAGGTGCAGCTAGGTTGCACAGTGGATAGAGCACCAGCCCTGGAGTCAGGAGGACCTGAGTTCAAATCCGGCCTTGGACACATAACACTCATTAGCTGTGTGACTCTGGTCAAGTCACTTAACCCCAATTGCCTCACACACACACACACACAAAAGACAGAGAGATAGTGGAGGATAGAAAGGCCTGGCTTGCCATGGTCCGTAGGGTTATGAAGAGTCGGATGTGACTGAACAAATACAACAACAAAAAAGACTTAAAATTTTTTTAACATTTTAATTTAATATTTTGAGTTCCAAATTCTATCCCTCCTTCCCTCCCCCTCCTTTACACTATAAGCAATCAGGTATAGGTTATACATGTACAATTATGTAAAACATTTCCATATTAGTCATTTTGTACAAGAAGAGCTGAATAAAAGAAAGAATGAAAGAAAGAAAGTGAAAAATAACATGCTTCAGTCTGTATTCAGTCAATATCAGTTCTTCCTCTAGAGACAGATAGTATACTTCATCATTAGTCCTTCGGGATTGTCTTGGAGCATTGTATTGCTGAGAATAGCTAAGTCATTTACAATTCTTACATGTTATTGTGTACAATGTTCTCCTGATCCTGTTCACTTCACTATGTATCGGTTCATGTAAGTCTTTCCAGGTTTTTCTGAAATCATCTTTCTTGTTATTATAGCACAATAATATTCCATTACAATCATATACCACAGCTTGTTTAGCCATTCTCCAATTGATGGGCATCCCTTTGATTTCTAAATTCTTAGCCACCACAAAAAGAGCTGCTATAAATATTTTTACACAAATAGGTCCTCTTCTCTTTTTTTAGATGTCTTTGTGATATAGGCCTACCAGTGGAATTGCTGGATCAAAGCATATGTATTGTTTTATAGCCCTTTAAGTATAGTTCCAAATTGCTGTCCAGAATAATTGGATCAGTTCACAACTACACCAATATTGCATTAGTGTCCCAGTTTTCCCACATCCCCTCCAATATCCAACATTTTCCTCAAAAAGGACTTTTTAATATTCAAAGTGATATATATATATATATATATATATATACACACACATGGCAGCTATTTTTATTATCCCTAATTTTCTTTCTCTTTTCAACAAGCATTGAAGAATAAAGAAAAAAATCACTCTGGTGTTGTTTTTCTTTCACCAAAGCACTATTCTGTGCCATATGTAAAGTTAAGAGCAAATCACACATAGCCTAAAGTTCATACGTCTTAGATGACTTTTAACCAATTGAGTCAAAGAAGGTCACCCATCATAAATGGCTACTTTTATAACCAGAATAAAATGAATTCTAGAAAGAAGGCCAAAAAGCTCCCATTATGTTTACCACTTCTGGTCCCCTCTGTGGTCCTGGAGAAATTTTTAAAATGTAGGTTATCCTACAGGCAATTGGAAAAATGCCAGATTGAATATGGGTTAATCCCATATTACCAACAATTAGTTGTAAGCTGTGGCTATAATATGGAAATGAAACTGTGCTTCAAAAGATGGCAAAACAGATGGCCAACTGCTTAGTCATAGGGAGAAAAGGTTAGCAACTGGCTCCCAAATTTCAGCATTCAGCTCACTTTCCTTTTACCTGAATTTCACTTTCCCTTTGGCGATTCCCTTAGCAGGAAGATAGAGCATCTTTGTTCAATGCATGTTTGAGAACCTCCAAACATGGTTTGGTGTGTCCAGATTTCTCGTTACAATGTTCCCTCAGTCTTTTTACCTCCCCACAACAAAATTAGATTTCCAGAGCTTTTGAACTAAGTTAATGGAAAAAATAATAAATTAATTGCTATTACTTACTGAATGGCCCTTGGGGCAGCTAGGTGGCACTGCCGTGGATAGAGTAGATAGACTCATCTTCTTGAGTTCAAATCCAGCCTTGGACACTTACTAGCTGTTTGACTCCAAGCAAGTCACTTAACTCAGTTTGCTTCTGTTTCCTCATCTGTAAAATGACCTGGAGAAGAAAGTGGCAAACCACTCCAGTATCTTTGCCAAGAAAACCCCAAATGAGATCACAAAGAGTCTGACACTACTGAGAATAACTGAACAACAACTGAATGCCCCAGGGAAACAAGTTAAGAGATGGCTAAATTAGAAGGGCCAGTGTCCTAATGAGATAAGTATATCTCCAAGTAAACTGGAAAAAAATGTCTAGATATACAAATGAATTGGGGTGTGAAGATGGAGTTGATGGGTTTTTTTTTTATTTTTTTGTTTTGTTTTTTTTTTACATTAAACTGAATTGTGGATGGGAACTAGCTGTCCCTTGTATTTGATGGTTGGTGTTTTGGCTATTGAGATGCACTGATACTGTTTGGATAATGGGTTGTGGCTTTTCCTCTACTTTTTTCAAATATTTTTATTGCATTGCGTTTAAAATGGCTGAACTCAGTGCTTGTAGACTCAGTTCCGTGCATTCCCTAACTGTATAGATGAATGTCTAGCTAGTCTTTTCTGGGCCTTGTCCAGAATTGAGGACGCTCCAGTCTGTTAGCAATCCATTTCATTCTCTACCAATTGGTGTCAGTCATAAATTTCTTGGTCCAATTAAAGCTTGTCTTCTATTCTTCTATCCTTGGAGTTATTAGAAAGCCTTAAAAAAAACTTAGGCAGTTGCTCATTAATTTAAATAACTTTAGCCCCTTTTCCCATGTCCCCAACAACTTTCTTTTCCAACTCTATTAATATGAATGAGAGTATAGATAACTTCTGAAGCATAATTCTACTATTCAACCACCTCTAAAGGGCAGAGGTGCTAGATTGCTTGGTAAGTCCCAAATTGAAGAAAGTACTTATTTTTTCTTCTTAGGCCCTTCCTTCAGGGTAGGTGGTTTATAATCTAGGGAACCAAGTTCTTCATACTCATGGTTATTGAAATTATTAAAAGGGTAGCAGGTTAAATGTTGTCTGTCTTTCACCTGACACAGAACCAAGAAATAGTAGTGATGAGTTACTAAAACTATTTGGAAATCTCTCATAAGTCCCATTTTGCATTAAAACAAAAGCTAATGTGTCTAATAAATTCTTGATTTAGTTTGTTGAATGGTTTACCTCAGAAACGAGATGAAGCAGTGGGGGCTACTTCCACTCTATTAATCTCAAGCAACAAAGAATAACTGGTTAACAGTGGAAGTGATTTTATCCAAATTATCCATTTTATCTTTTGTGATTGCCTCACTGACTTGTTTGGTTAAGAATTCACCCCTTAGAAAAAGCACATTTTATTTATTATTATTATTATTTTTTGCTTTTAGGCAATTGGGATTAAGTGACCTGCCCAGGGTCACACAGCTAGTGTCAAGTGTTTGGTCTGAGGCCGGATTTGAACGCAGGTCCTCCTGACTTCAGGGCCAGTGCTCTATCAACTGCGCCACCTGGCTGCCTGAAAAAAAAAAGCACATTTTAAAGCAATGTTTGGGGCAAGAAAACAGATAAAAAGGGAAAACCTTCTCTTTGAGCTGATAGTATCACATTTATATACAACAGAGAGAAAGTGAGACTATTCACCTCCTATTTTGCTTCATCTCAGTCAAAAATAATTATTTTAAAATGGGAAAGGGAAGAACAAGCATGGATATGATGGAATTGAAGCCCAAGATGGTAAGATGATAATAAGGTAGTGCATAGCTGCTTTACATGAGTATGAATCACATCCAACGGTACTGAAAGCACTTGTAGACATGATTACAGACCCACTGTCATAGAAAATGAGAGAGGTATCAGAAGACTGCAAATGTTCAAATGTCCCAATTTTCAAAAGAGGGAAAAAGGTAGAGTACAGAAACTATAGACAGATGAATTTAATACTGATCCACTTGACATTTAGAAAGTTTCAATATCATTTAGAGGTGGCCACTCAGTGCCATGCACAGAGAAAATGCCCAGAAGCATCTGAGTTTACCCACTGTCTATCAAAGTTCTGCTTTGGTTAAGGGTTGGACTAGATGGTTTCTGAGTTCCCTCACAGCATTTGAACTTTGTGTTCATTTGTAGACCCTGGCCACATGAGCCACTGCATTGTTGTCCTATTTTGATGTATCCATTGTATCCCTTTCTTCCCTTGCTTTTCCTCTTGATTTTCAAATGGAATATTAAAATGGCTAAAGAGAAGAGTTTTGTTGTTGTTGTTTGTAGATTGAAAAAAAAATTGTCTATTAGGGGATATCTTGGAATCTTGTAATTAATTTCTAATCGTATTAAAGTTGTACTTTGCAAGTGATAAGAGTTTACAAGTGAGAACTCAGAAGGGACTATTAAAGCATTGATAGGCTCCATCACAGGGATATTGATTCATCCATTTGCAGCCATAGTACTAAGCAGAAAAGAATCATTAAATGTGTTTAGTCAGAGGAGGCCAAGATAAGGAGCCTTAGAGACTCATTTGCAAATTGACTGGTGGGAACTGAAAATCAACCCAGGATTATAGATTATTCATGTGTGTGACCCAGTGTTTTACAAATTCCACTGTTGTCATCCCGGGTGGCCTGGACTTTAATATCTGAAAGTCGTTGGGTAAAAAGCACAGGATTCATCTTTATCACTGAAGGGATTTAGACGTTTGGAACCAAGCATAGGTGAGAAAGGGCTCCTAGATTTAGCAGTTTTCCTGGATTGATGATAAACACTCCAGGGGGCTGATAGTCTTCAAAGAGGTCAAAGTGTTTTTGATTTTGTGCTATCAGAACATCCTTCTCCCAATGTTTTCAATTTCCTTGGCAATCACCAGGAGGAAAAGAAGAGAAAGGTATTTTTAATAGCTTCCTAAGAATTGTCACACATTGAAAACCTCACGTACGGTTTGAATCTAGGGAAGAGTTTTGGGTGTATCTTATCTTAAACAAGCATATTCACTTAGCCAAAGGTATTTTCTCCCTCCAAGTGGGCTTTTATAGATTCATTCTGTTGGTAGAGTATAGGGAAGTTAAGAGGTAATTATTCACATTTATAAGGCATATACACCCCTGCCCCTCTCTCTAGCCACTCTCCCTGTTTCAGGCCATTCTGCAATTTGTTGCCAGGAGAATTTTCTAAACACCATTTTCCTCATATCACTCTTTTGTTCAAAAAGCTATCAGATTAAATTTGAACTCTGCAACTTATTATTCAAAGCTTGTTGTCATCTTCCTGACCATCTCTTCTTCACTAGCTCTCTATTCTTATCTTTCAGTATTGTCCATATGTCTTCTAGCTAAGTCACTTAAAACTCTCTTCTAGCCAAGTCACTTATAACAGCCTCTCTCCACTCCCCCACAAACACTCTCTCTTGCTGAATCCTTCCTCTAGGCTTTTGCTTATGCCAGCCTTTGTCTTTGAGTGCCCTTCTCTTTCCACCAATTATAAAAATATATTTTTTGAGATTTGCCCTAAAATTCAACCCCCCTAGAAAGTCTTCCCTGATTATGAACATTCCTTTATTCACTTTCCAGTAACATTTATTTAATTGATGCCTTCATTGCCTTGTAGCCATTGTCATGTCATTTCGTGTTACATGCTTTGTCTCCACAACTAGGTAGAGATCTACTTTAATGCCTTCCCACTGCATACAGTAAGTGCTCTGCAGATTAAATAGATATCACTTAATTGACCATCCAAACTTTTTTTTATTCTTCTCCTAGGCAAACTTTTTTCATTTAAAAATTAGTGATGTCTTTTGTTTTCATGTTACCTTCATTCCTGAATATAGCCCTCTCCCCTCCCCTGTCTACCAATCCACTCCTTGGAACAAAGAATTCAAAAGAAAATAGGAAAAAAAGTAGTTCAACAAAACTAGCTAATATTTCAATCAAGCTTTGTTTCATAGCCATGGTCCTCACCTCTTCAAAGAGGGGAGGGATATGAAGTCTTCTCTTGGACCAAGCTTGGGACTTCCTGTAAAGATGGTGGACTGAAGGGGAGCAGACCAGTCTACTTCTCTTACTTGTACTCCCAACAACAACAACAACAACAACAACATAAGAGTACCAGACTAAATATTTGTTTTTTTAAATGGTATTTTATTTTTTCCTCGGTTACATGTCAAGAAAAATTTTAGCATTCAATTTTTTTCTTAGTTAATTAATTTTTAGTTTTCAACATTCACTTCCATAAGCTTTTGAGTTTTAAGTTTTCTCCCCTTCCCTCCTCTCCCCCCCTCCCCAAGACAGCGCACAATCTGATATAGGCTCTATGTATACATTCCTATTAAACATATTTTCACATTAGTCATGTTGTAAAGAAGAATTAGAACCAATTGGAAGAACCATGAGAAAGAAGAAACAAAGCAAAATAGAAGAAAAAAAGTGAATAGTATGCTTCAGTCTGAATTCAAACTCCGTAGTTCTTTCTCTGGTTGTGGATAGCATTCTCCATCATGAGTCTTTTGGAGATGTCTTAGATCCTTGCATTGTTTAGCATTCATTTTTACAAGATTTTGAGTTCCAAATTTTTCTCTCTCCCTCCCCTCTCCTCTTATGAAAATGGTAGGCAGTTTGATGTAGTTTATGTATTTCCATATTAGTCACAATTGTGAAAGAAGAAACAAATCAAAAGGAAAAGAAAAGACCAAGAGGAAGAATAAAGTGAAAAAAATATATACTTCAATTTGCATTCAGAGTCCATCAGTTCTTTGTCTGGATGTATATAGCATTTTCCTTCCTGAGTCCTTTGTACTTGTATCATTGTGTTGCTGACAAGAGCTGAGACATTCATAGTCGATCATCACACGATGTTGCTGATTCTGTGTATAGTATTTTCCTGGTTCTGCTCATTTCACTTCGTACCAGTTCGTATAAGTCTTTCCAGGTTTCTCTGAAATCTTTCCAGGATGGCAAAAAAGGATACCCCAAATGTTGCAAATACTAAGGAGGGAAGTCCCACCAGAGCAGTCAGAAGGCCTCCCAGTCTAGAAAAGAAACACTACAAAGACGCATGGAGTCTGTAGCAACACAGTATATCAGGTAGAAAGACTGAAGTACTCCACCCAGGAAACTCCAAGGGAATCAGGAACCCATAGCAATGCTGGGATAGGAGCAGGAAGATCAGAATGGTCTGGTGAGGAGGTCCCAGTTCAATCAGGCATTCAGAAGCTCTTACCTCAGATCAGGTTGGGAGTAACAATCTTAATGCTTCAATAAAGAAGTCTCAGATTGATCAAATACTTGTAGATGAGTCAGACCCTGCAAAGGAGCCAGTCTTGATCCTATAGAGAGGACAGTGATCAGTCTGAATACCCTAGGGGCTCTTGAACTGTGTAGCCCCTGTGAGTTGCCCCTGAAGGACCTGAAGTGCTCATTGCTCTGTACCTGGAGGGACCTGCCAGTTTTTTTAATGCCTAGATACCAGTGGAAGGGAGGGCCAGCAGCAAGATCCCAAATAATTCAGATTGTGTCCAAACAGGAGCCCACCGTCTCTATACAAGAAGCAAAGCTGGCTCTGATAAAAAAAAAAAGAGTTCTATTTCAGGAAGTAAGACTGGACTAATGAATAAACAGAAAATAGCATCATTGCTAAAGATGCCTCCAGGTGCATGCAGGACACAAACAAACCTAGAAGAAAAGAGTGATCCCACAGTGACCATGGGCAAAACCTCAGAGAAAGGTATGGCTTGGCCACAAGTCTCCTAGTATTCCTGGAAGATATGAAGTAAGAGATTAAAAAGGGTATCCTAAATGAAATGAGAGATCTGAGGAAAAGAATTGGAAAAACAATAAATAGCTTAATGTAAAAGGTACAAAATCTTGGATAAGGCTTGGTCATAATTACACAGTGTTAGTTTCTGAGGTTTTTGTTGTTGTTGTTCTTTTTCCATGTGCATTATTATTCTAATTGGATATATTGTTTTCTTGGTTCTATTTACTTCACTCAGCATCAATTCATAAGTCTTGCCATGCTTCTCAGAATTTTTATATGTATCAATAAAATTCCATTATATTTGTGTACCACAGTTTGTTTAGTCACTTCCTGATTGTGGGCATTTATTTTATTTCCAAGTCTTTACAACCACAAAAAGTGCTAATATGAGCATTTTGGTGTATATGGGACCTTTGTTTTTGTCTTTGACCTTCTTAGGGTATATGTATAGCATTGGGACCTCAGGTCAAAGGGTATGGATATTTTAGTTACATGATTTGCATACTTTCACATTGCTTCTCAGAAGCTCTGTCAATAATGCATTAATGTGCCTGGCTTTCCATAACCCTTTTAACATCGACTATTCTTATCTTTTATCTTTTGTCATCTTTGCCAATTTTCTGGGTATGAGGTGAAACCTCAGAGTTGTTGTTTTGTTTTGTTTGCATTTCTTTTATTATCAGTGACATGAAAAATTCTTTCATATAGTTATTCATAGTTTGTAATTCTTTTGTGAATTGTTTGTTCTTATTCTTTGGCCAGGCAAACACTCTGCTTGGCACTGGATATACAAAGACGAAATAAAGATCTAGTAGTCCCTGCCGTTAAGGAGCCTTCAAATAGTGGGGAATCAAAGAACCACAAATAATTAGAATGCAAGTTATAAGTGTCAAGGTAAGGTCCTAGGTGTTAGAGTCTATATGCTCTTTGAATGAATATATAGCTGCATAGGAGAGACTTAAATGTTGCCTCCCACATTTTATGTAGTGGTTACATGACAACATAAAATGAGGGGGAAGGTGGCCAGCTGTTCCTCTCTACTGAGATTAGAACAAGAAGTAATGAGCTTGTATTACCTCAGGAAATAGTTGGGCTGTCTGTAAGGAAGACTTCGTGGTTATAGGCAGTCAGACAGTACTGGAAGTTACCAGCTACCCACATCCCACCCCACCCCACCCCCACCCCTCATTAACAATCCTCTGTTTTGGAATTCTTAAGTACCTTCCTGCATAGAGATATGGGGATGAAATACATGGCTAAAGAGATGTCAAGAGACCCACTGTGCAGAACAGTTAGAAATCACCTCTTGGTCCAGAAGAGGCATCCTTCTCTTTCTTTTCATAAAATGGTCCCAGGCCAGAAATGGCTAGAAAATTAAAGCACCTCATTTTTTTTGGGAAAGAACAATTTGTTTCATAAGCATCATTCTTTAATAGGCTTTTGTTGGTTGTGGTGGTGGTGTGGTAGCACTTTAAGTTAAGAGTCTATCAGCAGGAGTCAAAGAAGCACACTGGAGAGTTACATGAATTCAAATGAATTTATTGTCATCAGGTGCTATTCATGCTGATGAATTTATACTCAAATTCATGCTGATGAGGTGCTTAGTGGCATGTCATTGATCATTACTCCAGCACTCTTTCTCATACTTTGAAAAATGAAACCATTTTGCTTTTCTATAGAATAGGGCTATAGATTTTGCAAGATTACAGAACAATTTCAATATGAATTTGCCCTTCCTCGTTGCAAGGCTGGAGAAAAATCTCTTTATTTTCCTCTAACAAAAAAGACAAAAATCGAGGGATCCTGGAACATGGCAAATTACTCTGTGAGGGAAGATGTGCATCGATAGAAGTGTGGTTTCTCATGGTCTCACCAGAGAAAAAGCAAAGGGGCTGGTCTGGAAACTCACCTAGTGTAGGTTTGAGGATATCAAACTGGAGATTATTTTTGTTAGCATTACTAATGATAATAGCTCACATTGATATAACATTTTGCATTTTACAAAGTTCTTCCCTTAAAACAACTTTTCCTTTATTAAGGAGGTTTGTAATTTATCCAGGAAGATAAGCTAGAAAAAGATTGTTAGCAGACCACAGCAGTATATGCTAAGTCCCTTTGGGTGGTACACAGTCATCACTGTAGAGGTTTGGGAGAACGATCTCTATAGGCTAGGGTAGTTAGGAAAGGCTTCCTGTGTTCTCCTCACATTGTTCTCACTCCTCCTAGGGAATAATAAGCCTGTCCTGGTTGGTTTTAGAACATGTTAAAGCTCTCAGGCCTTTGGCTCCCCTTTGAAGAAGATGCCTCTTTAGATGATGAGGTCTTTTGTATTTACTTGTCTCTGCATTTGTATGCCCAGGACTAACCTTTTACACAAGTTGAATGAAAAAAAATGAGGTGAGATAAAGCAATTACTGTCATGGATTCATTAAAATTCTCTAAGTGGCCCAGGGTGTTATCAAGCATATCAAAGCACTGCACAGCATTGATGATACAAAGGAACTCACAGAAGAAAATCAAATTGGTCAGATGCTCATTTAAAATGATTGCTGCCTGTGAGTCCTGTCTGAAGGAAGAAATCTGCCTAGTGAATTGCGTTCTCTCCCAGTATTGATTTATTTGTGGAATTTTCATAGTACCTTTCCTTTAGAAAGCTTTTAATCTTTAACAAGAATCATCCCATAAATATTATAGTAAGAAAAAAATCAAGGTTATGAAATCATAGATTTAGAACTAAAAGGGACCTTAGAGGTCATCTAGTCCAACTTTCTCATTTGTCCAAGGTCACAAAGGTAATAAGTGATGAGGTAGGATTTGAACCCCGGGCCTCTGACTACTAAAGCAGCGCTTTTTCTATTTTATCATGCTGATTAATAAAGAAAAAGGAAAAATCTTGTCTGTGCTACTAAGAATTCTACCTCAGTTACATCCCAGTCAGGCAAGTGCTATCATTGACCCCCAAGTTTCCAAACTTACTTTTTCCCACAATTAACAAACTTCTTTTAATCTTCCACCTCTTCTATCTTCTAGTCTTCACTGAGACATGGTTCCCTCTTGATGACACAACTTCCCTTGACATCCTTTTCAGTACTGGCTACACTTTCTGTTCCCAGTGGAGGAGTCAGAATGCTTCTTACTCCCCATTGCCACTTTAAGACTAGGCAACCTCTCCTTCTGTGAGACTCCCACTATCAACTAAACCAGATCCTGGTGGCTGTTATATAGCAACTCTCCTTCCCCCCAGAAAAAGTTCTACTTCTTTTTTTAGTGAGTTCAGTGCCTGAAGCAGTCTTTCCTCCCTATCTCTTCCCCACATATTAGGGGACTTCAACATACATATTGACACTCCCTTAAAAATTGTAAGCTCCTTGTTCATCATTCTACTCAATTCCCATTGCCTGCTCCTTCACTCTACATCAGCTACACATAGATGGTCATAGTCTTGATTTTTCTATCACCTATAAGTGTTCTACTTCCATATTCATGAATTCTGAATTCCTTTTTCTTATCATCATCTTTTATCATTCCCTCTTTCTCTCAGCCTTATGATCTCTAAACCTATTCTTTATCTTCATTATGATCTCCCTCCACTCCTCATTTTTTGTCCCTAATCATCTCCTTTGCATTGATCCCATTCTCTTCCCTTCCCTATCTTGACCACTTAGTGAATCAGTTCAACTCTCCATTGCCTTCTATACGTCAATGTCTTGCCCCCAGTCCTATCAGTGATCATGTCTTGCCAAGCCCCAATCCTGGTTTTTTTGCACCATCTACCTCCTTTGTTCCTGTTCCTCTGCTGTTGAATGGAACTGGAGGAAACTGTGATACAGTGCTGACTAGTTCCACAGCAAATTTATGTTACATAATCTCAACTGAGACCTCATAGCTATAAGGCAAACATTGTATTCCCCCATAATTGACTTGCCACTGTGAAAGCACAGCAGCTGTTCCAAACCTTCTTGTCTCTCTTCATGCCTCTCACAGAACACCCTCCTGTACTTTCTCAGCTGAGGACCCCACCTTATATTTCACTGAAAACAAAGGAGACCATTTGCCAGGAGCTTCTCCTTCTTCCCTCCTCTTCATCTCACATCATTCAAACAGCTTCCCCCACTATCTCCTTCACTTCAATCTCATCAGAAGAGGTGGCCATTCTCTTTTCAGAAGTCAACCCCTCAGGGCAGCTAGGTGATGCAGTGGATAGAGCACTGGCCCTGAAGTCAGGAGGACCTGAGTTCAAATCTGGCCTCAAACACATAACATTCACTAGCTGTGTGACCCTGGGCAAGTCACTTAACCCCATTGCATAGCCAAAAAAAAAAAAACCAGTCAACCCCTCTACATGCACCAAACAACTGGCTGATTAGTAATATCCCACTGATTGATTCTAAGTCCAAGGTTGATTAGTGGTATTGATTTAGGGTTGCTTTACCCCCTCAATCATCTAATCATCTCTCTCTCTCTCTCTCTCTCTCTCTCTCTCTCTCTCTCTCTCTCTCTCTCTCTCTCTCTCTCTCTCTCTCTCTCCGTCTCTTAGTTCCTTCCATGCTGCTTACAAAGATGCCCACATCTTCCCTATCTATAAAAAACCCACTTGATACAACCATCCCTGCTCTCATCCTGCATATCTCTTCCCCTTTGTGGCTAAAATCCTTGAGAAGGCTGTCAATAAGCAGCACCTCCACTTCTTCTCTCACCATCTTCAAAATGCTCTGTAATCTGGCATCTGATTTCATCAATCAACTGAAACTTCTCTCTCCAAAGTTACCAGTGAACTTTTAATGTCCAAATATAATGATCTTTTCTCAATCCTCATCTTTTTTGACCTCTCTGCAGCATTTGACATCATTTCTCACCTCCTGCTGAATAATCTCTTCTCTTTGGCTATTAGTGACTGCTCTCGTCTGAGTATATTCCAGGTCCTCATCACCTCTCAACTGGACTATTGCAGTGGTCTTCTAATTAGTCTTCCTGCCTCAAGTCTCTCCCCTCTCCAATCTATCTAGCCTCCATTTAGCTGCCAAGATAACTTTTCTAATGTGTTAAGTCTGAACATTTAACTGTCCTGCTTAATGAGCTCTAGTTGCTCTCTGTTCAACCTTCAGGATCAAATACCAAGCCTGGCCTTGAAAGCTCTTCTTAACCTATACCTTTTCTACCTGTACAGTCTTGTACCTGATTTCCTTTCAGGAGTTTGATACCTAGCTCCACTAGATGTCACAAAATAATGTCTCCAGTCTCTGGGCCTTTGCCCTGACCATCCCTTAGGCATGAAACATTCTTCTTCCTTAGCTTCAATTCTTGGGTTCCCTGGCTTCCTCAAAGATTCAGTATAAATCTCAACTTCTGCAGGACAGCACCTAATGCTTTCCCCCCTTCTACACTGCATATATCCAGTACGTGAATATTTATTTACATGTTGTCTCTCTCATCAGAATGTAAACTCCTTGAGGTCAGGGGCTACTTTTACCTTCCTGTGTATCCCTATTGCTTTGCACAGTACTTGGCATGTAATGAGTACCTAATAAATGCTTCTTCACTGACTGAAGTTGCAGCAGCTACATCTTCCATTGTCAAGGCAATTACAGTAGTTCCTCTGGAAGTAGAAGTGGCTGATGGCAAGGGGAATGCCCAAAATAAGAGAGGAGCTCTCAGCAGAGGTAGAATTGGGTTGGTGTCAAAGATAAAGTAGGTGAGAGAGAGAGAGAGAGAGAGAGAGAGAGAGAGAGAGAGAGAGAGAGAGAGAGAGAGAGAGAGAGAGGCCACTAGAGAGAAGCTACTGCTTGATGTTCAATCAGTGGAGATGAAATATGAACTGGCTGATGAATAGTATTCCAGAATTTGTTTATATCCCAATGAGGCTTGATTACTAGCCTCCTGACTGATTGTACTAGTAGTGATATGTTATTGGATTTTATTCTAATCATTCTATGATTTTTGTTGTTGTTTAGCATGCCCTTTTCTGCATGGGAATAAACTACATGATTCATATTGTACACTGCGTATTTGTTTTTTTTTTTTTTACTAATTCCCTTTTTGGGGGAGACTCTATACTTGAGCCAAAAGTAATGTTACTGCGATTAGCAACTTTCTTTAAGAAGCGCAGGTTGGAGTGATGAGTCAAGGAATTTGAGACTTGGGGAGCAGACTTCCCCTACTGAGAAGTCAGGCTTCATCCAGAGCTAACCCATGGCAAATCTCAATGTCATGGAAAGGCCACTATTGTCTAGGTGTGGGTTGAAATCTGTGCCTTCTAAGGCCTCTACCAACTTGGAGACTCTCTGCTTCAGAGCACAGAATACAAACATGGCAGGATAGACCCCAAATGTCTCTCTGTGAAGTGCTACCCTTGTTCCTCTTCTGTCTCTGCATAAGCAGAATCATGGCACTGATGTGAGGAAGACACTAAAAACGACTTTTCTTGGGAAGCAGAGGATTGTACTCCCAGTGCTAAAACTCCTTGGCTTGGTTTTTTTTTTTTCCTGTCCCCTGAAGGTCATCTCTACTGCCTCACCTCTTGTTGGCAACACAGCCCTGAAACATCATTAGCATTATTCCTGGAGAATGAGGAGGATATGAAGAAAGGGTGAAAAGTTTGGGAAATAAGGGAGAGGACAGGAGAGTCTAAGGCAGCTGAGGTTAAGTATTTGAGAAGAGAAAATCGAGAGGAAGATTTCCAGCTGTCAAATGCTTTTATATGAAGGGATCCTGCACAGGAGCACTGAGTAACTCTTTTCTTATTTCCACTATGTGAAGGAGGAAAGGGTTTAAGCAAAAGTAGAAGGGATTATGTTAGACTAAAGGATCATGAGAGTGAAGCACACTCTTAGGGATGCTTGTGAAACCTCCATCTTTGGACATACTGAAGACCAGACTATTTTAGCATTTTTACTTTGACTATGATGCCCTTGAAATAAAATGTACCCAGTACTGTGTCATTAGTTCATTTATAAGGCATTTTTCTAGCTAAATGATCACATTTCACAGATGAATACCCTCTCCAAGTACTGGTTTCTTAAGTTAATGGAGCTAATGTCCATTATTAGCATATCTAATCTAGTGTAGTAATTGTAATCCTAAATTGATATATCTTTGTAGATAGAGATATATTTTTTTCTTTGATGACCAGTGACCAATAATAAAAGTTATTTCTCTGGACAAAGAAAATGTTACTATTTATTCCATTGAGTTGTAGTATGTTTATTTTAATTCATTAATCTCAAGGTTCTAATTCTCAGATTTTTTTTTCATAATTTTCTCTACTGAGTGTTTATTTGATCCACACTGTTGGGGAAAGCAAGGGTTTAAGGCTCTCACCTCAATAGCTGCTGAATTTCCAGGACTCACCAATATCTCCATCACTCAGGACTTAAGTGAGTATTCATAGCACTTAAACTACTCATTATATAGCATGTAGGGATGTGAACTGAAGAATATTGGTCTTGAGAGAAGAGACAATGAGTGATATAGTGAAGTGTTGTTAACTTATCTGGGCTACTTGGATTCTGTTTAGCACATAAACCATGGAATCATCTTTAGCTTTTCTCTCTCCTTCAGCCCCTATCATTATTATAATTATATAATATATAATTAATATTATTCAGCCCTAAGTCACCAAATCTTATAGATTTTTATTCTAGAATGTCTCTCAAATATAACTCCTCTTTTCTATTCCCACTCTTACCACCCTACTTCTTCTCCTTATCCCTTGATGCCTAAACTCCTAGCTTGTCTCCTTGCCGCCTCCAATCCATCCTCCATGTCACTGTCAGATTAAATTTCCTGAAACACCATTTTCCTCATGTCATTCTTCTTCTCAAAAACATCCAATGGCTTTCCACTGTCTGCCACATAGATGGGTAGGTGGAGTAGGGGATAGACTGCCAGGCCTGGAATCTGGCCACAGACACTTATTAACTTTGGCACCCTGGGAAAGTCACAACCTCTACCTGCCTCAAATTTCCTCATCTGTAAAATGGAGATAATAATAACACCTACTTGTCAGGATTGTTGTGAGGATCAAATGAGATAATATTTGTAAAGTGCTTGGCAAACCTTAAAGGACTATATAAATCCTAGCTATTATTATTATTACTACTACTACTACTACTATTATGACTACTGCTATGAATAATAATGATAATGATAATGATAAATAAAATCCAAATTCTTTACCTTGGTATTCAAGGCCATTCCATAATTTGCACTAGGATCATTCCATAATAAAGACCCCAGTCTGTCTTTCCGTTCTCATTTCCTATTGCTCAGAAAAAATTAATCTGGAGGGGGTGGAACCAAGATGACAGAGTAAAAGCAGTGACTTGCTTGAGCTCTCCCCCAAACCCCTCCAAATACCTGTAAAAATGGCTCTAAACAAATTCTAGAGCAGCTGAACCCACAAAAAGACAGAGTGAAACAAATTTCCAGCCCAAGACAACCTGGATGGTTGATGGGAAAGGTCTATTGTGCTAGGCTGGGAAAGGAGCATAGTTCAGCTGTGGGCTGCACAGGCAAAGACCAGGCCTCAGTGAACCTGCAGCAGGCCTCAGGGGACTGAATCACTAGCAGTTGTAGCAGTTTTCAGACATCTCAACCTACAAATACCAAAGACAACTTAGAAGGTTAGTAGGAAAGGTCTGTTGGACCTCGGTGAAAGAGGAGCACACTCTGGCCCCACTTCTGACCCCAGTCCCGGCCCCAGTCCTGGCATAGCCCCAGGTCGGTGGCTGCTTCCAGAGCTCTCTGCCCACAGACTGAGTGGGAATCTAGTTGCTGATCAGAGAGGGACTGCAGGGATCTCTTTGCTGGTGCTGAGACAGGATTCTCTTGATTTGCCCGTGCTAAGATCTGGGTTGCAATTCTGGGTGGTAGTCCTAGGATGAGTAGGAGCATTGGTGTGGTGAAGTAGAAATCCTCCTCACAGTTCCAAGGCAGAAAAGAGTGCTTGTGGTCACTCATAGACCAGAGCACAGGCCAGGAAAGGAGTGAACACCTCACCCCTTATCATACCACTTTGGAAGAACTGAAAACTTACAGGTCTCTAGAAGTATCTCTGAAAACAGCTGCACAAAACCCCTGAAGCTTGAAAGAGTACATCTTCCATGTGGGAAGCAGACCCCTACCTTAACAAAGAGTTTAAAAGTCAAGTTATTGGCTGATAACATGAGCAAACAGCACACACACAAAAAAAACTCAGACCATAGAATCTTACTTTGGTGACAAAGATCAAAGCATACAACCAGAAGAAGACCACAAAGTCAAAGCTTCTACATCCAAAGCCTCCAAGAAAAATATGAATCAGTCTCAGGCCATGGAAGAACTCAAAAAGGATTTTGAGAAGCAAGTAAGAGAAGTAGAGGGAAAACTGGGAAGAGAAATGAGAGTGATGCAAGAAAGTCATGAAAAACAAGTCAACAGCTTGCTAAAGGAGACCCCCCCAAAAAAAATTGAAGAAAATAACTCCTTAAAAATAGATTTACCCAAATGGCAAAAGAGGTCCAAAAAGCCAATGAGGAGAAGAATGCCTTAAAAAGCAAAATTGGCCAAATGGAAAAGGAAGTCCAAAAGCTTACTGAAGAAAATATTTCCTTAAAAATTAGAATGGAGCAATTGGAAGCTAGTGACTTTATGAGAAATCAAGGCACTATAAAACAAATCCAAAAGAATGAAAAATTAGAAAACAATGTGAAATATATCATTGGAAAAAGAACTGACTTTGAAAATAGATTTGGGAGAGAGAATTTAAAAATTATTAGATTATCTGAAAGCCATGATCAAAAAATGTGCCTAGACATCATCTTTCAAGAAATTATCAAGGAAAACTGCCCTGATATTTTAGAACCAGAGGACAAAATAGAAATGGAATGAATCCACCTATCACCTCCTGAAAGACATCCCTGAAGGAAAACTTCTAGGAATATTATAGACAAATTCCAGAGTTCCCAGGTCAAGGAGAAAATATTGCAAGCAGCCAGAAAGAAACATTTCAAGTATTGTGAAAACACAATCAGGATAACACAAGATTTAGCAGCTTCTACATTAAGGGATCTGAGGGCTTGGAATATGGCATTCTGGAGGTCAAAGGAGATAGGATTACAACCAAGAATCACCTACCCAGCAAGACTGAGTATAATCCTTCTGGGCAAAAATTGGATATTCAGTGAACTGGAGGACTTTCAAGCATTCTTGATGAAAAGACCAGAGCTGAATAGAAATTTTGACTTTTGAATACAAGACTCAAGAGAAGCATGAAAAGGTAAACAGGAAAGAGAAATCATAAGGGACTTATTAAAATTGAACTGTTTACATTCCTATATGGAAAGATGATATTTGTAACTCATGAGACCTTTCTCAGTATTAGGGTAATTGGAGGGGAAAAAAAAATGTGTGTGTGTGTGTGTGTGTGTGTGTGTGTATAGACAGAGGGCACAGGGTGAGTTGAAGATGAAGGGATGATATCTAAAAAATAAAATTAAGGGGTAAGAGAAGATTATACTGGGAGAAGGAGAAAGGAAGAGGTAGAATGGGATAAATTATCTCACATAAAACAGACAAGAAAAAGCTTTTTACAATGGAGGGCAAGTGGGGGAAGGCAAGAGGGAATGAGTGAATCTCACTCTCATAGGATTTGGCTTAAGGAGGGAATAACATATACACTCAATTGGGTATGGAAATCTATCTTACCCTACAGGAAAATAGGGGGGAAGGGAATAAGAGAGGGGGATGATAGAAGGGAGGTCAGATTGAGGGAGGAGGTAATCAGAAGCAAACGCTTTTGAGGAGGGACAGAGTCAAAGGAGAGAATAGAATAAATGGGGAGTGAGATAGGATTGAGGGAAATATACCTAGTTTTTTACAATATGACTATTATGGAAGTGTTTTGCATGACTACACATGTATAACCTGTATCAAGTTGCTTGCCTTCTCAATGAGGGTGGGTGGGAGGGAGGAAGGGAGAGAATTTGGAACCCAAAGTTTTAAAAACAAATGTTAAAAATTGTTTTTACATTTAGCTAGGAAATAAGATATACAGGCAATGGGGTATAGAATTCTATCCTGCCCTACAGGAAAATAGAAGAGGAAGGGGATAAGGGGGGGTGATAGAAGGGAGGGGGTATTCAGATTAGGGGAAGGGGTATTCAGAATGCACACTGTGTTGGAGTGGGGGGAGGGAGTTAATTTGGAACTCAAAATCATGTGGAAGTGAATGTTGAAAACTAAAAAATAAATTAATTAACTTTTTTAAAAAAAGAAAAGTGAATCTATCCTAGCCAGGAAGGTCTACTCATTGATCCCAAATACACATTGTTTAGTCTCCCCTTTTTGCCTTTGTTCATACTGTATCTCCTACACAGAGTAAGGGATAAATGACTATGCTAAAACAGATTTAAACCATTAAGTTTAGGTTGTGAAAAGGGGGAACTAAATCCCATAAAACTCTGAAGTGCCAGTTTTTCAGCCTATATAGGCAATTAAAATTAATGGAAATAATATGACCCATTCTCCACAGAATATGTTGAGTGATTTTTATCCCTCATTTCCTATCTCATTGTGTCTATCCTTACATAGAATGGCCATATATTTTTAGTAAAACTGTCTTTTTTCTCCCCTCTGAACAGTGTGTTTTGTTCCATACCATCTTTCTCTTCTCTTCCCAAAGAGCTAAGATAGAGGTGGTTTTAGGCACAAGGAACAAGCTCCCTCAGGAAGGCAGAATTGTCTGGTCACCTTGCCTTAAACACATGTTGTTAACTATTGGTGTGGAGCAGAGTAGAGCATGTAGTTTCATTAAGTATGCTAGCCAAAAAAGGCCCCCGTCATCTAGCAGAATTTAGAAGAGTGGAATTTTATAGCTCCCCATGGTCAGATTCTTCTGAGGTGCTTCAAGGTGCAAGAATTGTCTCTGTCCTTGAGAAAGTAGAATAAGAAGGAAGTTGGTTTGTTTTGAAAATTAAATCACGTTGGGTTCAATTGTCTCTTACTCAGCTTTCTTGTTCCTGGGCCCACAGACTATGTGATTATCATCATTACCCAATTAAAACTCTAAGATTCTCCCTGCTGTGTAGTGACAAGGACTGCCAGTGTATGAATTGCAGCTGATACAGGGCGTCCTTAAGCAGGCTTTTACAGTGCCATTGTTGCTTTTGATTTTTTTAACATCTCATTAAGCGTTGTCAAAGCTTGCACTTGAATATTATGGTACTTGCATGTTCACCATTCAAAAACAACATTCCATTTCCTGTCCAGAGCTTTTAAGGCATTTTCCTGTAGTCCTGGCCTTTTCCCCTGCTTTGAAGTCTACCCAGTTGCTGTTTTTCTCCCTCAGAGTTGTTGGGTTTCCTCTCTTTTGAAACACTCATTCTTCTAAATTTGAATGATGGGAGGTTGCAGGCATCAGAATAAAGTTCTCCTGTGAATTTCTTATTAGGGCGAGCCACATTATAGCAGCTCTGATGGACCCACCAGGTTCCAAGCAGCAGCAATTCATGATCAGATCCAGGGAGGGAGGTTGTGACCAGTTCACACCCTAATGCCCTAGTTTTGAAGCACTTAGCACTTAGTAGGTGAAATCATTCTTAATCACAAATTTCATCTGATCGTGGCCCAACACTAAAATTTCTTTAGCATGTCACTGAGTTGTCACCAGAATCCATCCAACTCTTAGTCAAATCCAGACTTTCATCCTCCAAATAATTGCCCAAAAGCACTCCATTATGAATTAACAACAAAATCACCAGTCTCACATCTTACTTTTAATGACCACACTTTGTGATCATCCTTCCATTCCATTTGTGGTGGCTCAGTTTCTTCAGAACAATGATCCCCTGGCTGGCCATCCTCTTTATGTTCACTTGGTGATAAAGATTACTGGAATGCATCAGGATTTGTCTTTCAGGCCCATTTCTTGATGCAAGTGTATTTTATTTCCTATGTAGTTATTCTGAAAAAGAAGAGGAAATCTATTTGACTTCATCCAGACTCATAATGAAATGACAAGCCCTATTACTCTACCTCTATGACTTAGCATATTTCTACTAAATGAAGAAATAGTTTTCTCATTCTCTATAGGATTTAGAAATAAAGATAGATGTGTCACTCTACCTGAAATCCTCTAGTACTTTGCAGCTTAAGATTGGCAAGCTAACTTTAGCTTCTATGACATTTCTGATACCCTCAGATCAGATGGTTTGGGTGCTCATATTCCCCCAGCTTTAATAAGGCAGAGTATCTTTGAAGTTACAGTAGAATTCCTTTATACTCAGTTTTCTGTCTCATTCTTAACGATGCCAAATTGTCACAGTGTCTAGGAAAAATTGGATGGGCGATAAATCCTTGAAGAGTATATTTTAAATAAGAGAAATCTGGTGTAGTGAACTACCCTGAAGCTTTATTACTTGATTTGGAGGCTTGTTTTTATTAAATTGACTATTCATGCATGTCTTTCTCTCTGTGTTACAGCTGTAGATTGATTTGAGCAATAATATTCCCAGCCACTACTGTAGAATTAGGGAACTAAATAGATGAATGGAATGATGAAGTCATCCATTGTTCTGAAAGGTTGAGCTGGTTTAGATTTCAAAACATTGGTGATTATGGGAATAACTTTTCTTGCTCATTGTGCTACATTTTAATGATGGTTTTTCACAACCTCGTTCAGCATCTGGAAGTTCACTACTCGTTTCCAAAGAAATAAGAACTTAGCTTTCTTTTTGAAAAGCTGGAAAGTTGGAAGTTCTTAACTGTGAACAGAAATCACCAGCAATCTCTTGCATTTATCCCTATACAAGCCATTCATATGCCTGGACTGCACTCCCTCACTGATGCCTCTTATGAGCCTTAGATTCTTTCAAGGCTCAACTGGGGCGTCACCAACTAGGTCAGGGTTTCTTCATCCTTTTTGTGTATCCTGGATCCCTTGGACAGTCAGTGTCCAAGTGGTGATGAAGCCTACATATGGACCTCTTCTCAGAGCATGTTGTTGCACACATTCATAATTAAAGGAAATGATAAATATCAGTTAGAAGTTAGTGAAAATCAAAATGCAATTCTTTTTTTTTTCATCCAAATTCATGGACCCCCAGATATTTGTCCTCTCAATTTAGAACTCCTGTTCTATAGGAAGCCTTTCCTGACCTTCTTGTATTTAGTTATCTGTATACACATTTCAGTTCCCCAACCCCAATAGAATGGTATCTTCCTGAGGATAGTGACTATTCTTTGCAACACCTAGATCAGTATCTTATACAAAAAAAGGTGTGTAATAAATGCTTGTTGGATTTAATTTGGTAAGCAGAATGGTATGGTGTAAAGAGTAATAGATGTGAAGTCAGAGAACCTGAATTCAAAATTCCAGCTCTTTCACTTACTGGTTGTTTTGTATAAGTCACTTAATCTCTCTGGGCCTCAGTTCACTCATATGCAGAATGAAGGGGCTAGACTAAATAACAAAATCATTTCTAGCTCTAAGTATATGATCCTGTGGTAGCTATTTTTCCATTCCAAAACATAAGAGGAGTTTGGCTTAACTATCCACACAGGATAAACCAAGTACAGTAGATGAGGAATGCCTATCATCCAAACTCCAACACTCATCCTTCAGTGCATTTATCTTGGACATACACCACATACAAATACTGAACTGAGCTCAGAATCCAACAGGAGGAGAGTGGGCTGGATTGTCTTTGGGAAATAGCACCATTCATTCAATGACCCCATGCTTCTTGCTATCTTGTTTATACAATATTCTCTTGGTGATGCTATTTAGCTTTAAGTTCTTGAGTACAGTTGAGGATCACTTGAAGGACAATGGAGAAGCCATGATATGCATAATCAGGCTGCAATACATTATATAAAAAAGAATTTCACATGAAAAGTGGTTTAAAGGTTGCCATTAGATAATTGTTTGTGTATTAATTTATTTTAAAAGCCTTTAATAAAATACTGAACTTATGTTACAAACAATTAAAAAGCATAGGAATAAAGAGGCTTTTCCTTAATTTGATAAATAATATCTATTTAAAACCTGCTTTCCCTTGGTTTCCCTGGAAATTATCTTGTCTCTATTTTGTATTTAATTTGTCATGTACATACTGTTTTCCTCTAATAGAATATAAGGTTCTTGAGAGCAAGGAAAGTTTTGTTTTTGTCTTTGTATTAATCACATCCAGACAGTGGCTGGTACATGATAGGCATTTTATAAATTCTTGTGGAATTGTTAAATTAAATTAAGTTTAACCAAAAGCTAGCATTATTTGCAATGTAGAAACATTAGAAATCTTTCCAGTAAGATCAGGGATAAAGTAAAATGTCTGTTATCTCTGCTATTATTTAATCTGGTTCTGAACTACAGTAACATTGGCCTCTTCTCTCTTCCTTGAATAAGGTGCCAATTCGGTGTATTTTCACTGGCTATTCTCTATACTAGAATTCTCTCCTTCCTCATCTCTGTCTCCAAGCTTCCCTGACTCTCTTTAGATCTCAGTTAAATTTTTACCTTCAACAATAAGCCTTTCCTAATCCCTCTTAAAGGCTAGTGTCTTCTCTCTAAGATTATCTCCAATATATCCTATCTATAGCTTGTTTGTTTATTTCCATATTGTCTCTCCCATTAGACTATGAGCTCCTCAAGACTAGTTTTTGGTTTTGCATTTCTTTGTATCCCCAGTGCTTAGCATCATGCCTGCCACATAGTAGGAACTTAAGAAATGCTAGTTGGTTTGACTAGTTACAGCAATAAGACAAAAAAATAGAAAGAATAAACATAGATGAAGAAGAGGTAAAAGCATCTTTACTTGCAGATGATATAATAGTTTATTTACAGAGTCCTAGAGAATCAATGTAAACATTAATTGAAAAGATTAGCAATAGAACAGGATATAAGATAAACCCACAAAATCATAATCTTTCTATGTATTATAAACAAAACTTAGCAAGAAGAGGGTAGGTAGAAGAAAGAAATTCAAAAAGAAATTTCATTGGAAATAACTACAGAATCTATAAAATATCTGGGAATCAACCTACTAAGATTCAGGACTTATATCAACATAACTGTAAAAATCTTTTCATTGATTTAAAGGAAGACTTAAATAATAGAAGAGATGATAATTGTTTATAGTTAAACTGCTATAATACAATGAAAATAATGATATACCCAAATTTATAGACATATTTAGTGCCAAACCAACAAAGCTACCAATGGATATCTTTATAGAATTGGACAAATATATTAATAAAATTTCTTTATTAGAAAACAACTTGGAACTATGTCCAAAAAGTTGCTAAGCTGGGTATTACCCTTTGATTCAGTGATACCTCTGCTAGACATATATTCCAAAGAGATCAAAGAAAGAAAAAAAAGACCTCTATGTACAAAAATTTTTGTAGCAGCTCTTTTCATGGTAACAAAAACCTGGAAACTAAGGGGCTTCCTCTCTATTGGCCAATGGATAAATAAATTTTGGTATATGAATGTGATGGAATATTATTGTGCCAAAATGATGAAACTAGGAAGAGCTATATGAACTAATGCATAGTGAAATGAGCAGAACCAGGAGATTTATTTTTATTCATTTTATTTAATGACTTATTATTTTTATTGTCTTTATTCAATGACAACATTTTAAAGAAAAACAACTCTTCTTAGAGTAAGCCAAATCCTTAACATTATTTTAACCTAGAATTTAATTATGTTTTTGATGTTAGCATAAAAAAATGTTGTAGGAGTTTACAATGTGTAATAAAAATTCTAATGAAAATATTGAATTATCTGAAATGTATTTTAGTTTTGCCTCTTTCCAAATGTCAGAGTTATATACTCATAAGAAACAAATGCTCCCATTCTGTTAATCATTACTGGTCTCAATTAACTTTACTTACAAAATAAAAAATGACACAGGGTCAGAATCTCATCTTTTTTTTTTTTTGGCCATTCAGATTTTCTTCTTGTGCGTATTAGAATAAAAATTACATCAGCAGTCCTCATGTGCTATAGAGTCAAAACCATTGAAAGCTTTGTGGTTTCTAGAGTAAGCATGAATTTTCTGAGACATGCTGGTGCATGAAAGAGAAGTTAGTATCTATGCTATGCCCAGCCCTCAAGATAAAAAATGAAACCCAATATCTTTGTCACATCAAAATCTAGATATGGGAGTTAAAAAAGTTTCCCTGTATATTTTCATCCAAATGTTTGACATAATGGGTTGCCACTACACCAAATGGATTGTATGATTGCAAGTCATGGAACACTACAGCCTCCAAAGAATTAAATATGAGCATCACTCAAAGGATGTAAACAGGCTGCGACACATAAAAAATAAGAATTGGAGTACAGTGTGGTGACAAAGAAAAACGTATGATCACAAAAGAAGATGAGCTGGCCTCATGATGAGAGTGAGGAGTGATTACTGGATGGCCCAGGTACTCCCCTGGTGTTCTCAAAATGTCAGGAGAAAGTACTTCAGGCCCTCAGAACACTGGGTATACTCCCTGTGAAAAACTTACGAGAGAATATGGATGAGAATCAAGTTTCACAGAATGAATAGGCATAGATGGGTTGCAATCTGCATTGTTGGAGAGATCACAGACCTATTCGAGGAGAGTTAAAGTAAGTGACTTCAAACATGTTTGTCCATTTGGGAGTTTCAATCATATCATAATTTACTCCCACAATTTTGCATAGATATTTGCTTAGAGGGGCATAAATGGAATTCAACTTACTAATTTCTACTTTTTGAGGTACAAAAGGTACCATATTTATAGAGCAGTCGTGTATTTCAGTTCCTTCCTCTTTAAGTGGTTAGTTAAAAATGCAATTATGAGAAGTCTACACTATTAGTTCCAGCTTGTTGCCTTAGCAATAATTTGAAATTTTAATATATATGTTATATATATGAAAATATATATATGAAAAAATATATATATGTGAAAAACTCTTTCCCTTCAACCACCTCCTCTCCAAAGAAAAAGAAAGATTTGGCCTTTTATCTTGCAGATCAATAATAGCTGGACAGTAAGAGTCATATGCTTTCCCCCAGAGCTTGCCTCTAACCTGTTGTTCTCCACTCAGTGCTATTCTGTTCTCACACTTCTGGCAACATACACCTGTTATTTCAGTATTTTGAAAAATCTACCAACTACAAAAGCCCTGGAGCTCCCAATTCCATCACTTCACTATTTGCAGCTGCTTCCTATGGCAGCAGTTGGTGGAAAGCAAGAACAAATATTGAAAGATCCGTTTCACAATAAGTTGGAGCTTGGAACTTCACAAGCATCTTTTCTGCCTTCAGCCTGTTGGGGAGGGTGGGGAGTAGGGTTGGAGAAGGCAGTATAACCTCAACTCTGAAACCCCTAGTTAATTTTATAATATGGAAAGCAAAACTGCGAAATGTTAAGTCAATAGTGTAGGTGTGACTAAATGCCATTTAAAACAGTCTCCCTTAGCGTGCTCATTAACAATTTCCCTCAGCCATCAACCTCACTCAGACTAAATTACAGTAAATTTCCACTCTGTGGTCTCCCCCACACACTAATTTTCTTTCACCAAAAAGCATTTGAGTTCCTTGTTGACTCTATCCTCTGTATGCCATCTTTCATAACATTTGGTTTTTGTTCCAAATAATAAAGAACTAGCATATCAGTTTTCTCCTTAATGAGAGTTTTGGCCTCCAAGATCAATGTAGAATGCTTAGAAAGGACCATCATAACTACAGCTAGGGCAGGACACTCAGAGATGGTCTGAGTTTGGCATCAGCATCGTGGACTTAGGGCTGCATGGGACCTTATGTTGTCTGGTCTAACCCCTTGGTTTTATAGGTACAGGGACTGAAAGAGATTTTGTGAATTGGCCAAAGTGAGACAGGTAGTAAGTAGGTGGTAGGGGTGGCATTTGAGACCGGTCCTCTATCTGACTCCAAGTCCATCTCTTTTCTGTTGGACCAAGCTGCCTCCCTAGAAACCTTTCCTGTTTCACTACTCCCCCAACTATTGTTTTGCTCAATATCCTTCAGCCTCTAATTGCATTCTTTGAACTATGTGGGTATTGCTATTCTTATAATTCAGCCTCAGACTTGCTATTGAAAAGAAGGAAAAATTATTTTTTAACTGACAAGTTGGTTATATATGGTATTTTAAGATTTTTTGGACGATTGCTGGCAAGACCCTTAGTGACCATCTAATTCAACCCTGTCATTTTGTAGATGAGAAAAACTGAGGCTTGGATGAAGTGGTTCACCCAAGATCGCATAGGTAGTAAATGACAGAACCAGAATTTGAGCCCTGGTCTTCTGACTCCAAATCCAGTATTTTTTTTTTTTTTAGTGAGGCAATTGGGGTTAAGTGACTTGCCCAGGGTCACACAGCTAGTAAGTGTCAAGTGTCTGAGGCTAGATTTGAACTGAGGTCCTCCTGACTCCAAGGCTGGAGCTTCATTCATTGTGCCATCTAGCTGCCCCCAAATCCAGTATTTTTTAAACCACATTTATGATTTCAATTCCAAAAGATACATTTTGCTTTTTTCTATTTTCCTGTGACCATCTCCTCTGATTTCCATTAATTCTATACTTCTATATCCATTCTATGTGTAGCAGGTCTTAATAGAGTACATCTGCCTTTCTTACACCCCTGAAATCATACTGTTCGTAGCTCCAGAAACACATTTACTTCCTGACTGGGCTTCATTTGGCTGATCTTGGATGGCTGTAGTGCAGCCCACACCATGAGGGTGAGTGTTTTAGATGGTGGACAGCCATTTCCTCAACACTCGTAGTTGTTCCCATTCCAGGATTTAATGTGAAACAGCTCTTTGTATATGGGCCCCCACCTACTGCACCAGCCGGACATGCTACACCTCATGAAGCCAAAACCTTCCTGGAAATTCACAGGATTTGGAACTCACTTTATAGTGATTTGGGTGATTCCTATTCCAAGTTGCCTTTTAAATTATCTGGCATGGTTGAACTACTGAAGGGTGGGTTGTATCCCCCAAAGTGGTGACCATTGTCAACACTGAGGATATACAGGAAAGGCTTAGCTCTGTTTCCATAACCTTCTCATCAATGACTTACTTGGGTCAAAGGATAATGAGCAGCCTTATTGTCTATGGTATGATACTGAGATGTGTCAGGGTATGGCTGATGGGTAACCACTTGGAATACAGTATTAGAATGCAAAATAATCTTATTTGAATCCATTGAACAAGTCAGAGGTATAACACTCTAGGATTCATCCTGGGAACCATGAATAAGGGCCTATATGTTAGAATTAAGGCATCCTCTAGAAGCATTTTCAGCTTTAACCTTCACACCAAAAAAAGAATATGAAATTTGGACAAGGCTGAAAGGAGAGTCACTTACCAAAATGATGAAAGCACTGGAAAATAAAATTTACAAGGCAAGGTTAAAGGAAGTGGGATCATTCAGCCTGAAAGAGAAACCTGAGGGATTATTTTATTGCCATCTTTAGTGGGGGTGGAAGGGGTTCACAGAGGAAAATGACCACCAGTTTTCCATCTTTACTAAGGAGCCAAGAGGATAAAATAAGCTTAAATTGAAGCAAGAAGGATTTAGGCTGGATGTTGGGCAAAATTTGTTTCAGTTACATTTTGCAACGGGCTTCTGTGAAAGTTTATGGAATCTTTAAGGTCTGTGTGAGCCGCTTCCTGGGTGGGGAACAAAATGGCCAATTTTGTTGGAGAGTGAGAGAGCAAGAAAAAGAGAAAGAAAGAAGGAGGAGGAAGAGGAAGAAGAGGGAAGGAAGGAGGGAAAGAGACAGAAAAAGGGGAGAGGGAGAGAGAGAGAGAAAGAGAGAGAGAGAGGAGTACTAGCAGTACTATAGGAATTCCTACAATAGACAAAGAATGACACCCAGGAGGAGAATAGAAATGACTTCCCTGAGTGATCAGAGATGAGAAAGGATTTGGAAGAGATGACAGGAGAGCCATAAGAAGAGTAGCACTGACTTTATATGCTATCGGAGTCTAGAGATCAGTTAAACAGCTGTTCTAGTAGTCCAGATGTTAGGAGATAAAGGCCTGGGACTAGGACAGTGAAATTGAGACCAGAGAGAACGGATAGGTGCAAGTGACATTCTAAGAGAAGAATGGACAGGATCATGTAATTGACTGGATTAGGAAGATGAAGGGGGGAAGAGGGAAGGAGGGAGAGAGAGACACACACACACAGAGACAGAGACAGACACAGAGAGAAGGATAACAGTTTTCTGGTGTGAGTGACCAAGAGGGTGCTGGCATCTTTCTGTTGCTCCGTCTCTGGGCAGGGTGTGTGTGGACTATGGTGTATTCTCTGCCCTATATCTAGCCCATGATGTGAGTTCTGTTAGCTTTTCTTTGAAAGCACCTGTGCTCTTATTTTCCTTTGCCCCTTCCTAGCTATGGCAATATTACAGCTTGCTCAATATGACGATTTCCTGTGCCCAACTGCCCCTAATTTCTTCAGCCAAATAGCTACCTCGTTCTTAGCTGATGCTTAGCTCTGTGCAAGGTTTCAGTTGGTTGTTTCATTTATCTGTTTTTTGGAGTTTGAGCAATTTGACTGAATCTTTGGGAACTATCTGCTACCTAGAAAGTTAACTGAAAGTCACTGACTTTGTATGTTGTTGAGTTAAAAAATCCCCACCATCAAAACGATCACTTCTAGAAAATATTACTGTTATGGAGGTACTTTTCATTTAAGCATCTGCAGCTTGTGTCAGATAATCACTTGGCAACATGGAAGTTTTTAATAGGAGTTTGCCATTTACCAGCACCATATGGATTATGACTTGGATTATGTTCTTTTGAAAAAAAAAAGTCTCCTGTATAATTGCCCTATGTCACTGTAGGAGACATTCAGAATAACATTCTCCTTCATTAATGTATTGTCTGTGATGCTTCTCGGAAACACAAGGATAAAAATATTTCTCCTTCTGATTTAATTTGTATGTACCTAGGGCTGGCTCTAGGCAAAATTATGAGGTAGATGTTGGCATTTCCCCAGCCTCCCCTCTCTATGTACCCCCTCCTCCAAGCATGCAGTGCCATTGTGTGCCTTTCTCTTCTTCTTGAATCAAAACCAGCTCCCAGGAAAGTATCTAATCACCTAATTCACATAGAGGTAGAAATGACTGACAAGGCTTACAGTGTTACTATTTCCAGGAGTATTTGAATTTTTAATAGTGAAAGCCTTAGCCAAAGGGATGGATTTCTAATTATGGCATTTCAAGGATCACCTAATGGGTAGTAGGGTTTTTTTTTGGGGGGGGTAGGGAGAGGCAGAGGGAGGAGGCACTTCTTACTGCCCCTGAAATAACATCACAGACCACACCCTATTCCATTCATTATCCATGTATGTAGTCACCTGGTAATTCCCAGGGGGCACTTGTGCTGTTCCTTTCCATCCACTTCTACTCTGCAAGTACAATAAGCCACAGGGCCCGATTACCTTCTGAAGCAAGTAAAAGACAGCAGGATTGCACAGCACTTTAAGATGCAGTTAGCCATTGTTAGTTACATTGAGACCAATCCTGAATACTTTCTTCTGGAAGTGAAATTACATTCTGATGACAGAAATGATAGGGAAGCAAGGTAAAAAAAAACAAGAATAGAAGCTGTCGCTAGGTTGATTAAAAATGATTAAACTTGGATGAGATTTTATTACTTGGACTCAGACTACAACCCCATTTTGTATTCTTTAAGGTTCACAATGACCCTGGGAGGCAGGCACTAGTATTCCCTCTGGATGAGAGAGGTTAATTGACTTGCCCAGGATCCCACTTGTAAGGTTGAACTTTACATCCTATTTTCCAGACTTTAGGTCCACCCTTACATTCTCATCCTTTCAACCCTTGTCCACATTCTCCCATTGCCCACCCAACATGCTGGAGACTTTCTGCTAGGTGTTTTTACATAATGTTGGCACCAGCGCTTCCCTCAAGCCTGTCCATCAGTATCCCTCACTCTTAGCACCTGAGTAGCTACTTTAGAGTCCAATTCCTTCTTCCAAATGTGTCAGGGTTACTTTTGGAGCTCTGAAAAACAATCGAAGAAGATTGATCAGATTCTGCTATTCACATTATTTCTTACATTTAGCAACAGTTGGGCTTTAAATGAGTGATTAACCCCCAAGCCCTAGGATAGGGCTGCAGAACCAGAAATGGAGGGGTAGGAGGTAGAGGGGTAAGGAGGTAGAGGGATCAGATAGGAGCCTTTCTTTTTTATGCAGAATGTGATTAGAGAGCTCATGCTTCTTATATGCGTTTAAGATAAAAAATCCTTTTTTCTATAAGAGTACCTTCACTTAGCCTGAGTTGAGCACTCTCCTATTTTTAGAAATTGGGAGAGAGCTTACAAATAGTCTAGGGATACAAGGCAAAACAGTACAGTCGCATAAGCAAGTGGAAAACAAACAAAGCGTCCAAAGGAACTAGCTGGACCAAAACCAAGAAGAATGGCCTTGAGACTTGCTCCTTAAGTGAGAATAATCTATGTTTGTTTTAAGGAAGTATAGTTTTCTCCTTAGATTCTACATAAGAACGCTGACCTAGGTGTTCTGTGATCTTGGGGAGAGGGGAAGGGGAAAACTTCCTAGGGTCAGAGATTCAGAGCTGGAACATGCTTTAGAGGCCATAGAGTCCAACTCCCCCATCTTACAGATGAGGATTCGAATGTGAAGGAGAAAAAGACTTCCATTGACCAATACAGCTATATATGCATTTATAGGGCAGCTAGGTGGCATTGCAGTGGATAGAACAATGGGTTTAGAATCAGGAAGACTCATCTCCCCGAGTTCAAATCTGGCCTCAGACAGTTAATAGCTGTGTGAACCTAGGCAGATCACTTCACCCTGTTTGCCTCAGTTTCCTCATCTGTAAAATGAGCTAGAGAAGGAAATGGCAAACCACCCAAGTATCTTTGCCACGAAAACCCAAATGGGGTCACAAAGAGTCAGACATGATTGAAATGACTCAACAACATTAACATGCATTTATTTGATCTCTAGCAAGCAATATCAATTTATTGACCTTCTCAGCAGAAGGTTAGCACTTGTAGCTACCAAAATCCTTTTCTTATAATTATGAACTTAACAATCATCCAAAAACATGAACGTTCCAATATCCAAAGAACAAAGGGCTGGCTATGGAACTGAACTAGTATGCATTAAAATCAATACTGTGGTAACAAAAATTCCCTGCTTGTTTACCCCCTTCTGAACTTCTCTTTAGAGGGTTTTATTATAGTTTTTTCTTTTCTTCTTCTTTTGTAACACTATCACTATCACTGTTTTCTGAATTGGGATGCTCACATTTTGATTTTGACTTTGTTTTTTTTTCCTCAAACCCATCTACCATTTATGCAATGTCTTTTGTCATAATTGAGACAGTAAATTTCTGTATTTCTTGCTGTCAATCATTTCTTCTTACACACTAATTGGAATGTGTTACACTTCTATATTTTTAACAAATTGTTTTAAAACCCACAGAAATTCTACATGTGGAAGAGTTTTAAACAGGTTAGAAAGTTCTGTTTCCAATTTTTAAAATGTGCAGCTGTGAGAGTTTTAATGGGTGACACACTTAAATCATTTTCAGCAACAAAAGTCTAATTTTTCAATACCTTGCTAATTGTGATGGCTTCCTACTCTCATTAGCTAACATTTCAAGGCACACTAGAAGTTCATTGTTCATGATAGTGAACATTTCAAATAATCTTGCTCACTTTGAATGGGGGGGGTTGACTTGTCATATCTGATTAGATCTTCATTGTTTTTAGCCTCATAATGTGGCTGTCAGAGAATTTAGACTAGGCTGTGTTTCAAGCTCTGCCACTGCTTTGTTCACTTGTGCTGACATTATTAGTATTATCTTTGGTGCACAGTTTCTTTGTAGGAATCTTTTGTAAGCCAACCATCCATTTTATTTGAGTTAGTTTAGTTAAAACTAGGTAATATATCCCATAAATCTACTTAGCTGGACACGGATAAGCCACAATACATTACAATATGTTGAAAGTGAACAAACAGCCATTTTTGAGGAACTTCCTTCACCCCTCCCACTCCCTCCATGTTGTGGCACACCCTCTTTCCTCGATTCCTTGTGCAATACATGGGGCATGTGACCATCTGACATATGGACCAAGTGAGTGAGGGGGCCAGTGTTAAGCCATATATTAAAAATTAATAAAACTTTATTTCTTTAGATAAAAATATAAATAGGGCTGATATTTTTCCTGCATCCCCAGTGGCTTCTATTACACACACCAGATCTGCTGGTCAAGACCACCAAATTCGACTGAATTTCTCTCTCCTCCACTCTTCTCTCCTCCTGAAGTGGACAACTTTTAGCCTCCCCCACCTTGGGAAAAGAGTTTCAGAGCTAGCGGCCTTTCCACTCTCACACTGTGCTATAAGTGAAAAGATTGAGGCTGGAGTCCAGAAAACTTGGGTTTGGATTCCAGCTTTGTCACTTAGAGCTATTCGATGATTGATGTCATTTAACCTTTCTGAACTTGTTTCTTCATCTGTCAAGTGGGGACAACACTGCGAGTACTTAACTCACAAGTTGTATGAGGCTCAAATGAGATATTGTGTGTGAAATGCTTTGCAAACTTTAAAGACTTTCCTAAATGTCAATGTGTATTTCGGGGTCATGTGGATGGAAGGTTTCTATAGACAGAAATGCTCTGGGCACAAACAGTGGCTTCTGGAGTCACCCATTTCAAGCTTCTCCTCACACTGGCTCCTGTGTGAACAGCCAGATGTTGGAGCACGCTGCCCACATGGGCTACCAGTTACGGAGAGACAACTTGGAGGAGGAATCAGCTTTCCCTGGTCCCTCATGGTGAGGGGAGAATCAAGTTGAATGCATGACATTTCTTTCTATAGCTATTATTGTCATCAGCTTTTCTGAGTCTTCCACTCTCTAGGGCTAATGAAGACCATATACTTGTGGGAAAAAAAAAACTGTCAACTGGAGCAAAGAATTGATGATCTATTTCATTTCATGAGTCAGAACATAACTTGAGGAGCCTATAACTCACATCTTAATAGAAACACAGGGGATTGCCTCTCTTGGCAGTTAATATGTCTGTAAGACCTCAAAGGGATTAAAGCAAATACATGTCTCATTTGGTAAAATATCTCCTTCCTGGCCTCATAGCAAATTCAGTTTCGTAGGATGTGTGAAGAGTAGAAAAATATTTCTAGCTCTCATTTTGAGTTTTTTCCCCAAAACAATTGGCTACATGATATTAATGATGACAAATGTTGCATTGGCATTCCCATGGCGATCTTTCTTATATGTATAAAACCTTTTCTTTTTAATTTAAAGGATATTATTAGGCATATATTCTACAAAAATTACTGGGAAAGTACCTCCTGGTCCCTCATTCTGAATGATTTGCCCAAGTTCCATGCGCTGCATTGTATTTAGGTTCTGAAAAATATTATGCTCTCTGCGGAGGGTATACAAGAATAAATAATGTTAGATAAAATTTCCAGGAGGGAAAAATGCATTCCCAGTTTTGTACCCTTTGAAATAGATCAAAGAAAAACTGATATTTATATACCACTTCATGTTTTACAGGACTTTTGCAATGATATTAGAAAATTCAAGAAAAATGTGCATTTACATATTTACTTTGTAACAGGATGTGAAAGGGTGAATAAAAGCTTAATTTTTCTATGATTTACCTTAATGCAGCTAACACTTTGCTTACCATTATAGTTTGGTTGGATATTTCCTTTATCAAATAATAATACATTATATTTTTACTTCAAAATGGTTGCAGCCTAAGAGGTAGTAATTATTGAGTAAGAAGCTTTGGGCTAAAAAAATGTAATGTGTCTGGGGACAAACACTTGTCTCTCTTTTTTTTAAATCACTTTTAAATGTACGCAGACTGGAAGACAGAAAATTCCTATTCCCCTTCCAAACATATGTAGACAACATCAGGCTACCAAATGTGAGGGATCTGCATTCATTATGTTAGCTTTGGAAATAAATTAAAATCTAATTTCAAAATGTAAAACTATAGGAGAGACAGAAACATTGATAAAGAATTCTAGAATAAGACCTAATAATGATAAACAATCACCTTGCGTTTGTATAACAGTTAACACTTTTTAAGGCACGTTCATCTCTATTATTTCCAAACAAAGACTATTCAGCAGATGCTGACCATCTCTATTGAGGATAAGCCAAGCCAAGAGGAAGTTGGTTTAAGCTATAGTCAGTAGCTAGAAACCTTTATTTTTAGTCGAATAAAGCCTATCAATTATTCAGGGACTGATTAGCTGGCCTGTCCTTTCCCTAAAGTCCTTTCTCTGCTTGTTAACATTTCTACCTTAGTGTGTTTGGGGAGAGGAAATAAAATGAAAATTCAAGTCAGTTGCTGTTTCTGCTTGTTAGCAGCTCTGGTGAAAGGTCTAGTTGAGGAAGAAAAGAGCATTATTTTGAATAAAAAAGTCTTACCTTTTTTTCCATTTTCCAATCATCTTCAAATTCCCATTTTCCATGAATAAGAACTCTGAAATGCCTTTATCTGATTATAAAGTCCTGCCATTCCTTCTCTCCCTGCGCCAGATTCTGCCTAAGCCGCTACTTCATTATCACTGCGACCTCCAGTCCATCTGTCCCTCATTACCATCCCAGGCCATCAGCCCTGCTCTGACTACATCATCTTCCTTTCCCCATATCATCCTCTTAGTAAATGGTATCCTCCGCAGTTTCCTCTCTACTCTCAAATCCCTTGACCGCTTGTCTTGCTAAACCCCAATACTGGATTACTCCCATTATCAGCCTACCCTACTCCTGCTCTGCAACTGAACAGAACTAGGGGAAGTCACATAACTGTGCTGACTGGGTCTGCTACAAATTTATGTTGTCTAATCCCAACTGGGCCCTTAATTCAAGCAAGGCAATCTCTTTATTGCTAGCTAATTGATCCTCTGTCCTACTCTCTCCAGTGGCTATTATAATCGCTTTCTTCTCTCTTCAAACCTCCCACACCACTGCTCCCCTCCCCTTTTGGCTGAAGTCAGAATTGACTGAAAACAGTCAAAAGAATTCATCCTCATCTGACAAACTTTCTTCCTCATCTCACAACTCTTTGACCTCATGCCTCATCATTTCTGCCTTTACTTCAGGTTCTAATGAAGAGGCAGCTGCTCTCACTCCTGCCAAATCCTTTATATGTACCCTTGATCCCATCTCCTTCAGCAAGACTGCCCCCATTATCAGCCTTGCCTATAATCTTCAATTTTCCCCTACCTACCAGTTCTTTCCCTGGTGTCTACAAACATGCCAAATTCTCCCTTAGCCTTAAAGAAAACCCTCACTTGATCTCCTCATCTCTGCTATCATCCTATATCTAATTTCTATTTCTTGGTCCAACTCCTCGTAAAAAGCTGTATATACTTAGTGCCTTTACTTCCTCTTCCCTTATTCTCTTGTTAAACCTTCACAATCTGGCTTCCAACTTTATCCACTCAGCTGAACCTACTTTCTTCAAAGTTGCCAATGATCTCTTAATTGACAAATCTGATAGCTTCTTCTCAGTCCTCCCCTTTCTTGTCCTGTCTGCAGCATTTGATACTGTTGATTTCCTTTTTCTCCTGGATGCTTTATCATCCTCTGGGTTTTTGTGACCTTGATCTCTCCTCATTTACTTCTGACCTGTCAGACTGATTCTTCTCAGTCTTCGTTACTGATTTGTCAGTAATTGTGAATGTTCCCTAAGTCTCTGTATTGGACCCTCTTCTCTTCTCCCTTTATCCTCTCTCACTTGCTCTCATGGATTCCATTTGTTGTCTCTATCCAGATGACTGCTAGATCTCTATCCATCCCTAATTGCTTTCCTGCACTCTAGACTTATACCACAACTTGCCTATTAGACATTCACACTGGTCATTCCAGAGGCAGCTCAAACTCAACGTATCCAAAATAGAACTCATTTGCTTTCCCAAGCTTTCCTGGTCACCTCAGAACCATCCTCAGTTTCTCAATTTCACCCTTTTTATACGATCAATTGTCTAATCTTGTCATTTCTATTTTCACAGTATCGCTTTTTCTCCACTCATACAATCATCACCCTAATTCAAGCTCTCATCACCTCTCATCTGGACTATTGCAGTAGGCTCCTATTTCATCTCCTTTTGTTGCTGTTCGGTCATTTCCATGACCCCATTTGGAGCTTTCTTGGCAAAGATGCTGGAGTGGTTTGCCATTTCCTTCTCCAGCTCATTTTACAGATGAGGAAAACTGAGGCATATGGGGTGAAGTGATTTTCACAGTGTCACACAGCCCATAAGTATCTGAGGCCAGAGTTGAACTCAGGCTTTCCTGGCTTCAGACCCGTTGCTCTGTTCACTGTGCCAGCTAGCTGCCCTATTTCATCTCCTTACTACAAGCCTTTCCCTACTCCAATCCATATTTCACACTGCACCAAAGTGATTTTGCTGAAGTACAAGTTGGATCATGCCATGCCTCTACTCAGTAAACTCTAGTGACTCCCTATGACTTCTAGGATCAAATATAAACTTCTCTGCTTGGCATTTAAATTTCTTTACTACCCAACTCCTCTATACTATCCCAATTTTCTTGTAGCACTTAACACAGTGCCTGGTACATAGTAGATGGTTAATAAATGTTTAGTGATTGATTGATATTTTCCCCTCCATGAACTCTGGGATCTAGTCCTAATGGTTTACTCCACCTTCTGCACCCATATCTTGTGCCTTTGTGCTGGCTGTCACCAACTCGGTCCCCCTCACCCCCATCCCATGCCTGGAATGAACTTGCTCCTCACCTCTAACTCTTAGAATCCCTGGTTTTCTTCAAACTTGGCTCAAATGCCACTTTCTACATGCAACCTTTCCTGATGCTCCTTATTGCTAGTATGCTTCTTACCCAAATTACAATGCATTATATCTGTCTATATTTATTTGTCTGTCTATTTTTTTAATCTATACATGTTGTCTATCCTGTTAGAATGTAAGATTCTAAAGGGAAGGGGCTACTTCACTTTCGTCTTTGTATTCCCACATATTAGCACAATGCACTGCAACTAATAAGTGCTTAATAAATGGTTATATGCTTGTTGATTAATAGAAGATTTAATTTCTTATAATTTACCAGTTGTTGATATTATTGCTTAAAATAAAACTTGGTGATTACTTTAGGATTTAAATTGCTCATGTTTCCCTTACCCTATTATTGTAGCTATTCTGAAGTTGGCTATATTATTTTCAAAATGTTATCTATTGCATTGCTTTAAAAAAAACTATTTGTTTTAATCAGTCAACACCTAACTTCTCACACTTCTATCCCCAACCATTCCCACCCCATTCAGGACACCAGACAAAAAAAAATCCTTTACAAACATATATAGACAATCAAATAAATTTTCACATTGATTATGTCTAAAAAAAATTTGTCTCATTTTGAATTCTGAGTTCTTCACCTCACTATCAGGAGGTGGGTAACATGTTTCATCATTAGTCCTCTGGAATCCTGGTTGGTCATTATGCTGATAGGAGTTCAATACAATAGTTTTCTATCACATCTATAGACCATAACTTATTGATCCATTCCCCAGTTTATGAGTATCCCCGTAAATTCCCAATCTTTACCACCTCAAAGAAAACTTTGATTTTTTATATCCTTAGAGTTTATTTTTGCTTAGGACTAATCCCTCCCTTAATCTACCCTTCCTCTAGTTTACCTTCCCCCCTTCTCCCCTTTTTCTCCTATTTCCATGTTGAGTGAAATACATTTCTGTACTCACCAGTGTGTATGTGTGTATTCTTCCTTCTTTTAACCAATGTCAGTTGCTCCCTTCTGCCCCCTCTTCCTTGTTTATATGGATTTCTACTTATGCACCCTGATTATGTGAGATAAATTTCCATGACTTTCCTTTTCCTTCCCCCACCCCCAGTATATTTCTTTTCCCCTCTCTTTCTTTTCTTTTCTTAAGATCATCAATTTGTCAATTTGGACATCTTCTATGAACCCTGATGATGATAGGGTTCAGAGGGAGCACTTATATCATCTTCCCATATTTGAACATAAGCAGTTTATCCTTTTTTCATTCCCTTATCATTGTTCACTTGTGTTTACCTTGTTATGCTTCTCTTCACTCCTGTGTTTGAACTTCAAAATTTCTATGCACTTCTGGTTTTTTCATCTGGAATGCTTTAAAAGTCCTCTATTTCATTAAAGTTCCATTTTCCTCTATAGCATTATACTCAGGTTTGCCGATGAAGTTATCCTTGGCTATAAGCCCATGTCCTTTGAGTTCTGGAATATCATATTCCAAACTCCCTGCTCCTTTATGGTTGTGGCTGCTAAATCATGTGTGATCCTAACTGTGGTACTTGGAATCTTTCTGGCTGCTTGTAGTATTTTCTCTTTGACCTGGAAGTTCTGGATTTTGGTTATAATTCCCCTGATAATTTCATTTTGGGGTTTCTTTCAGGGGGTAGCCAGTGGATTCTTTCCATTTCCACTTTGCCCACTGGTTCTAAGACATCTGGGTGGTTTTCTTTTAAGAGTTCTTGAAATATTATGTCTAGGATCTTTTTTTAGTCATGGCATCCAGATAGTCCAATGATTCTTAAATTTTTTTCTCCATTTTCTGTTTGCTAAATCAATTTTTTTATTATATCTTACAATTTATTCTATTTTTTAGGGTTTTTTACTTTTTTTTAATATTTCTTGTTGCCTCATTGAGTCATTGCCTTCTATTCAGTTCTAATTTTCAGACAGTTTGTTGCTTGGGCAAGGTTTTGAACCTCTTATGCCAAGCTATTAATTTCTTTCCAATTCTTTCTTCCATAGCTCTCATTTCTTTTCCCATTTTTTCCCTCAAGCACTCTCATTTATAAAACATTTATAAAAACACTTTAAAACTTTTTTTAAGTCTTGCTTCATCTCTTCCAGGAATTCTATTTGAGTTTGTGCCCAAGCTGCATTTTTCTCTGTGGCTTTGCTTGTAGATGCTGGAGTAATTCTCTTCTGTGGTGTTTTTTTTTTGTTTGTTTGTTTGTTTTTTATTTTTTATTTTTTGTCTTGAGCATCCCGGATACCATAATAACTTATTTTTTCTGGAGTTCTTTTTATGTTTGCCCATTCTCCCAGCCCACTTCTTGACTTCAGACTTGATGTTATGACTGGGCTTTGCCACACTTCTGGAAGAAAGACCGGGGATAGTCTTGTTGCTGCTTTCTTGGAGTATTGAGTGTTGTATTATTCTGGGATCTCAGAGACAAGCAGGGACCTGCAAGCTTTTCATATTTCTATAATTGCTGCCCCCCACCCCCACCCCTGGTCTGAGCTCTGCAAGTTCCTGACCTGGGTGTGAGACTTTGCAGTAGTAGAACACTTCTGGACTCAGCCACTGTCTCTTGGCTCAGAGTGGCACAGTTTTAGGTCCCCCTTTGGCCTGGAATTCCTCTCAAGTATTCCTCTGCAGGCACTGGTCTATATGCTGGAACTGAGACCCTGCCCTGGCTTTGGGTCCAAGTCATAGTGCTGCTGCTGCTGCCTTCTGAACTTCCTTTTTCTCTATATACAGCTCAGGGCCCCCTTACCCATCAATTTCACTCTCTTATGCAAGTCCCTTTCTTAGTCCACCCTGGATCTGTGACCCAGAACTTGGGTAACGAGTGACAAAGCTGACAGAACCCTTCCCCATCACATTGACCTGGTATGGTATGGTACTAGTGGTATCCCAGACCTCCTCTTACTCTAGTACAGGCCTGGGCATTGAAGTATTCAGCATATAGTATGCCCTGTCTCCAGTGTCCACAGGCTTCCTCTTTCCTATGCCAAGCTGGGCTGCACAAATGACTCACTATGACTTTTTCTGGATTTTCCCCAGCAGGACTTGGTCTGGTTCATTTTCTAGATCTGTTTGGAGGAGTTTGTGGAGGAGAGCTCACTGCACTTCTTCCTATCACTCCACCATCTTTAATTACATTGCTTTTGAAAAATCATGCCTAATTTACTACCTTTAATAGGGTAGGGACTTTGGAGGCAGGGAGTGCCTAAACAATGGATGGAGTAGAGTGTAACTGCCTGTGTGGCATGATTAGAGGAAATGCCAGCTATTTCTGCTCTAAAATATCATCCCCACTACTTGATAATTTGCCCTTTTAGCTCTCTGTCTTTGAGTTTCATAGGCTTGGAGCAAACTCCTGGGAAGGGTCATATCATAAGGTGTTAAGATTGAGTGTTAATATTTTATTATCAGGTACCATCTTAGTAGGGATTGGCCAGAATGGGATAGGCGCCCTTGAGTACTTAGCAGGATAAGAGGGAGGAAAACAACTTTGTTAGGGGAGGCATTTATACTTGAAATTAAAGTGAAAAGAAAGAAACAATATTTGACAGTGGTAACATATCTTTTAGGTTATTGTGGCTGTTTAGGGCTGAAGTTAAAATCCATCTAATTGGTTGGAGACTCAGCACAGTACCATGGAATGAGTATTGGGTTTAGAATCAGAGAATGTGGTTAAGATCCTAGTTCTTCTATTTCTGTTTGTATAAGATTGGACAAGTCACTTCCCTTCTCAGGGCCTCAGTTTCCTCATCTGGAAAGTGAGGATTGTAAAATGAGGGTGGCCTCTGAGGTCCCTTCCTGCTCCAATTCTATGATCTATGATTCTGTGAATGTATCAAAGTGCTTAACCTTGTGTTTTCTCTCCACCCCATCCCCTTCTTTGATTTCAGAACCACGAATTGGAAACTGAAAATCTGAGATCTCTTGCTCACAAGCTGAATGTGGCCGCCAAAAGCCTACAGGGCTTTCTAGCTGGACGAAGGAGGAGCGGCCTCACCGGTCTTAGAATATACAGACAACTACCGAGTAACTGTCTCACTGCTGTAGTTGACCTGATTGGTGTAGCCAAGAAATTACTGGCCTGGCTCGACAGGTAATTCTAAGCTTGTGATCCTTAAAGTCCTGGAGTAGTTGTGGCTGACTGATTTTTTGTCTTTCCTACTTTATATTATAGTTTGGAAATATGTCAGTTCTTTGACATTTTATAACCTCTGATGTCTTACATTCAATTTTATTTTTGCAGTGCCTCTTCCCATTAGGCTCGGATAACCCTAGGATGAAGGGGCAGGCTGCTGCATGGTGAGCTGCCTCATTAAACAAGGTAGATGGAATGGAAGAGACCAGGGTTTGAGTCCCAGTTCTGACATAAGCCTTTTGACCTTAGGAAAGTCATTTCCCTCATTTGTCTCATCTCTAAAATGAGAATGATCTCTAAGGCCACTTCTAACTCTCATATTCCATGATTCCATTTTAAAATTGAGATCTATAAAAGAGACATATTGAGAAGGATGTAGACTTTACCAAAAAATGTTATGTGCTCCACAAACTCATTTACTTTGGTTTTCATTTAAATAGTTAGCTCCAGTAGTACACATAAGGAAAGATTAGAATTATTGCACTTTTTGAGAAGTATATTTTTGCATAAAGCACATTGGGAAAATATCTAAGAAGGTAAATATTGAAAACAGAGGACCTATGATTGCACTAGAAATGTAGCCAATTTCTGATTATTCAGGAGTTGGTACCGGGTGCTTTATACAGGCCTCTTATTTGTCCTTTTAAGTAGGCAGGTAAACAGAGAAACTTCATTTGTAACTCCTGTGTCACATATTAGTCATATAACAGTACTGACCTGTTAGGATTTATCTGAACCATTCATAGCAACCCAAATATTACAGCTTCTTCTATGCACACTGATTATATCTATCACTTGGGCTAACCAAGATTCAGTCTGCTGTCTATTTTACTCTAAGTAACCAGGACCAGGCTTTAGAATCTACTCTCCTGAATTCTGGTCCTGTTCTGTGTTTAGGGATGATATGAAGATGTCTGTTTCTCAGCCACCAAATTAGATTTGACTCCAGTCAGTTCTGACTGAAAGACTACAGTCACCTCTCAATTATGTGCACTAAGAGAACGCCAGTGTGGTTAATATGCCTGGGGCTTCCCTCCTAGCTATAGCAAAGCTCCAGAGACAGAGAGATTAAACAGTGGGAGATGTAGGAGTGCTATGATGTATCTGGGAAGAGTATATGGCTGGGTCACGAACTCAGATGTTTTCTTCTGCTCCTTTTCTGGTCCAGTCTCCTCTCCCTGCCATTTTGTAGATAAGGAAACTGAGGCCTACTTTCTAACAGGCCACTTTTTATTTGCTTATTTTTCAGTCAATTCTTGATAGACAAAAAAACAACAACAACAACAGAAAGAAAAAACCCAGTGAACACAGGGGGAGGTTACAACTGCCACAGTCAGAGGAAAGTTAAATGGAAGTTTCTGCCTTTTCTTCCCATGCCCGTTCCAATCAGTTGACTGGCATTTTGCTGGAACTGCTCAGAGAACCGTAGGATTTTATAACTGGCCAGGACTTTAAAGATGATCTAGTTTAATTCTCTCAGTTTTACAAGTAAGGAAACTGAGATTGAGAGAAGTTAAATAACTTGCCTGAGGTGGCACAATGATTAACGGCAGGCCTGAGATGAGAACCTATGGCTCTTGACTGCCTGTCTTTCCTGTTATGCCATGGGGATCAGAGAAGGCATAACACTTGGGATCTCTGTCATGTAGCACAGTAAGGTGAGAACTGCAGGAAAAGGGGACTGATTAAGTGATAATGAGAGGAAAGGACCTCCAGCATGTGACATGGAATCTATAACGCATTGAGATGTTGAGAGATGGCTAGATTTAATTTTCTTGTTTTATTCCTGTCTCACAAAGTTCATATCCAGTTGTTAGCATTAATGAACATTCTTTAAGAATCAGAAGATTGAGAAATTCTAGTGTGCACATTAGTGGGGAGGGGAAAGGTTTGCCTTCAGTCCTGTTCTTTTAATAAATGCTCTTCAAGGCAATCAGAGACCCCTTTCAGAAACGACATAGTCTTTATAAGATGACCTCATTGACCAACCTTCTAAAATGTCGAATTTATATCTCCGGGTTTTTTAATTAACTCTTTGATAACTTAAAACCTCAAGCATTGCAGATTTCCATAGCCATTATTTAAAAGGCTTCGGGTTTCCTTACTTAATTTTCCCTTTGTGCCATTACCACAAAGGGTTCAGAAAAGAATTTCTGAATAGCCAGGTTTCTGAAGTTGTGATGTCAATGAAAGAAGTATTGTCGTCCATGTGCCTAAAATGCAAGATGGGGTGTTTTGTATTGAAGGTGTTTGCCGGAAATCTCTCTGTTACTTTCTGAGCCTCACAGTCCCAGTCACATCTGATTTTGCAAAGTTCTTTAAGGAAACTCCCGATGCCATTGTAGTTGTGCCAGTGACTCATTAGGGACACTCTTCTGAGTCAGTTTCAGAGCAGATAGCAGCATGGGGTTTGAACACAGTTGGGGCCTTGAGATGGTGTGTTTCAGCTGAGGTACAAATTGGAGAACTCAATCATTCATGCCCATTAACGCTACTGGTTTAGCTTTTACCTGAGTGGCCTAGCCAAATTGCATTTCCCATATAGTAATTCGATTTCCCCTTTTCAAAATTGCCTGGTGAGGAGTGTCAATTGGTGGAGGCGCTCCTTATTTTCTCTCTGAAACTTGTTAGAGTGGTGTTACTGGGGAAAAGTGGCTTCTGTGTTTCAATCCAGAATTGGCTTTATCTCTGTGACAGGTGAGTAAAGCCCTATATGTTTAGTCTTTGAAGTGTTCTGGGAATCTGCAAGAGAAAAATGCTATTAAAATGTAAATTTTCAATTATTAGTGTTAATATTGAATTTCTCTCAAATTGAGATTCAAAGGTATTATTTGACCTGGTTCAGTCTGGCTTAATCAAATCCATGTTTTGAGGCCTAAAATTCATTTCAGCTTTATTAAAAAGAAGGCTATAGATCTGACGAGTCATCTCTGTAATAGAGGTAGTGACTATTTTGGAGAATTGGAGCTAATTCAAGAGTTTAATTCAAAAGCTCATCATGAAAACAAAGAAAAAAGTCCTGTCACATGGCCTGCTCCCAAGAGTAATCTCTTCTTCAGGTCTTCTTTGTTTGCTTTTGTTAAATGTTCATGGCCTCCAGAGTGAGTTATTTGGATTTGCTGACATCAAGTTAAAAAGCAGAAGAGATTAGCTTTGCAAACACTGCAAGCCTACGTCTGCATGACAACTTCATGTTAGGACCACTTGCTGGACACAAAACCACTGGGCTTCGGTTTGGTTTGGTCTTTACGTAATGTTCCCAAATGCCAGTCTTGGAATTTCAAATTCATTTTTAGCAAATTGCTTGCTGTGTTCCAGACACTAGCTAGTGCCAGGATTGCAAAGACAAACAAAGCAGTTCCGGCCCTCAGTGAGCTTATTTTCTACTGGAAGGATGCAACATGGACACAGATAAGTATAACTAGGGATAAAGAATGAAAGGGGCAAAGGTCTGACCCAGACAAAATGCTCCAAGACTGTTGGAGTAGGCTGTGAGCACTAATAGCTGGGGGATATATTGATTAGTGCCTAAATAATGTTGTTATTGTCTAAATATATCTATACATACATATGTATATCCCATGGAATTTACAACTACGGAATTCAAGAAAATGATTTCTAGAGAAGATATTTATCTAATAGTCATTATAAAGTTTGGCAGTTGAAAACCATTTAGCTGAATATGACCCCAAACTTACAAATCTTATATGTTTAATAGTAAGATTTCAGGGCCTCACTTCAGATCACATCATGGTCCTTGTGACCCTGCCTCAGTGGTTTACTGGCCATTGGTCCAGAGTTCCTAATGGCCTAGCTGAGCTGAGGTGGGTGGGGGGGAAGGATAGGTGGCAAAGAAGGGGAAGGAAAGGTCAAGAGAATTGTGCCCACGTGTTTCATGCCTGGAAGGAGCCGTAGGAAAGTATCTTGTGCTTTTTGGCAGCTAGTGTTGCCACACGGAGGTTTTATAAACTTAATTTTAAGAAGTGTTTTGAAATGTTGCCCCAAACCACATGTACTTCCAGAGTTGGCCTCCAAAAAATGACCCTTCGATCAATGAATTTCCCCCAGGACTGGCAGCGTGACAACCTGCAAAGCTTGGATCAGAGGCTTAAATGGCTCTTTCTTGCTAACTCTTGAAATAAAATTTCATTTCTCCTGTTAAAATAAATATGGATTTGGTACTATGTTGCTTATTAATTTAGATTTACATAGGGTACTCTGAAAACACCCCTCTTACTGTTGGGAATTCCTGAGTGATGGAGTGATCCTTATCAAAGGCACAGTGGGGTTATTACCTCATCAAAAATCCTGTGGGTGTTTGTGGCTCCTCTCATGCTAGACCCATAGAGTACTTTCCCCAGCCATGTTATGGGACAAATCTTGCTGAAGCCATGACCAACATGAACATAAGCTTTCTCCTAGAGAAAACACAGCTGTTACTCTTTGACATGGAAGTTTGAGATCTAGAGTTTAACAGTCTTTTTCAGAGGATGCTCTAATGACTCTAGCCATTGAAGATTATCACTGTTTTAGTTTCCCCAGAGGATTAATTAGCCTGTTATTGGCATTAGGTATAAATGGCAAGAGATAATGCTCAGTGAAACCCAGATTGATAGGGTCTTCTATTATCTTTCTCTGGCAGGCTTCCATTTGTCACTGTGACAGAATACGGGGTCCTGAAAAACAAAATTGTTCAACTCTGCCTGCAGTTAACGTCTATTGTACAACAGGTAAGTACTGGTTTAGCAGGTACTAAGCATGAGTTATTCTTATTTTGGGTACCAAGGCTTATTTATTGTTCCTTTGCAGTGTTTCTCATGCCCATACTTCTTTTTCTATTTGTACTAATGTCACCTTAGTTCAGGCCTCATTACCTTTCACCCGGACCACTGCAATGTTATCATTCAGTAGTTTTTCAGTCATATCTGACTCTTCATGACCCCATATGGGGTTTTCTTGGCAAAGATAGTGGAGCGATTTGTCATTTCCTTTTTCAGTGCATTAAGGCAAATGGAGATTGAGTGATTTTGCCCAAGGTCACAAGCTAGTGAGTGTCTGAGGCTGGCTTTGAGCTTAGGTCTTCCTAGCTCCAGGCCCAGTGCTCTATCCACTGCAGCACCACCTAGCTGCCAGACTATTGCAGTAGCCTCTTTGTTTGCCTATTTCCAACTTCTTCCCCTCCAAACAATCCTTCCCATTGCTACCAGTTTAAAACACTGATTTATGCACAAGACCTTTGCTCAAGTGCCGTCATTGATTCTCCATTTTCTGCAGATTAAAAAACCACATGTTCATAGCCCTGTACCATAGGGCCCCTACCTAGCCCTCTAGCCTTATCTCTCCTTCTTTTCTCAGAAGCTCCTTCTACTCTAGCTGACCTCTTCTCTTTATTGTTCCTCAAACATTTGATTCACATTCTCGCCTCAGAATCTTTGCTCGCATCATCCTTCAATTTATCTATGTCCAGTTCTTCCTTCAGGGCCTAGCTTAAGACTCATGTTCTCTCTTAAGCCTTCCCCAACCATACCAGCCCTCAATGACTGTTCCCTTCTCTAAACTCTAGCCACACTTACTTTTTGTGTCATTCATTTGATATTTAGCTGATGCTACCTTCTACTGTTATTTGTATCTTTGATTTTTTTTGATTCTGTCTCAGCCACATTTTGAGCTCCTTAAAGGTAGAGACTTTGTCTCATATCTTTATGTTTCTGTGATATGGAACAGCTTAGGAATTTGATAAAGGTTTATTAAAGATGGAATTCACAAAGATACTCCATGACAGTGATGTCAAACTCAAGTAGAAACAGGAGCCACTAACCCATACATAAGGAATCTTGCAGGCCACATTTTGACTTAGAAAACCACATATTAACATTATCTGTGTTGTATTATATTTTTATTTATCGTGTTAAGTATTTCCCAATTACATTTTAGTCTGGTTTGGACCGTACATGGAAGTGTTGTCAGCCACATGTGGCCTGTGGATTGTATGTTTTATACCTCTGCTTTCAGAACATTGCACTCTTACGACAGTTATTATATCTGTTAATATGCTACTTCTTATATAAGAAAATAAACCTTATTCCACTTGTGGGAATTCTGCTGCTTCTCTCAAAAAACAGAGGAGCCCTTCTTTTTGGATCCATGAATGATTTGATAACTATATATATCATATTTCTTTTTTTAATTCATAATTTATTTTTAACATTCTTTTCTTTTTGAATTTTGAGTTCAAGATTCTCCCCTTTCCTCCCACTTCTCCTTCACCTCCCAACTCTCCTCTACCCACTGAGAAGGTAAACTATGTGATATCAATTATGTATGTGAAATCATGCAAAACATTTCCATATTAGCCATATCACAAAAAAAAGAAAAAAAAAGAAAGCAAGAAAATTATATTTCAATTTGTGCTTAGAGTTCATTAGTTCTCTCTCTGGAGGTGGATAACATTTTTCTCATCATTAATCCTTTGGAATTGTCTTGGATCACTGTGTTGATCAGTAGCTATGTCTTTCATAGTTGATCATCATTATAACATTGCTGTTATTGTGCATAATGAACTCCCAGTTCTTCTCACTTCACTTTGCACCAGTTCATATAGTACTTGCCATATTTTTCCTGAAACCACCCCCCTCATCATTTCCTATAGCACAATAGTAATAATATGCCCTAACTTGTTCAGCCATTCCCCAACCAATGAGTATCTCTTCAATTTCCAATTCTTTGGCACCACAAAAAGTGCTGCTAGAAATATTTTTGTAAATATAGATCCTTTTCCTTTCTCTGTGATCTCTTTGGGATATAGATCTAGCAGTGGTATTGCTAGAGGATATGCACAGTTTTATAGCCCTTTTAGGGATAGATATAGATATAGATATAGATATAGATATAGATATAGATATAGATATAGATATAGATACAGATATAGATATAGATATAGATATAGATATAGATATAGATATAGATATAGATATAGATATAGATATAGATAGATAGATATGTATGCACAGAGAGAGAGAGAGAGAGAGAGAGAGAGAGAGAGAGAGAGAGATTATTCTCCAGAATGGTTGGACTGGTTCACTACTCCACCAGTAATTCATTAGTGTACTTATTTTCCCTCATGTTTTACAGCATTTGTTATTTCTGATAGGTTCATGAGGTGGTACATCAGAGTTGTTTTAACTTTTCTTTCTCTAGTCAGTGGTGATTTAGAGCATTTTTTTCATATGACTAAGGATAGCTTTGATTTCTTCTGAAAACTACCTGTTCTTATCCCCTGACTATATATCATTTGGGGAAGGGTCTTCATTTTTATAACTTTGACTCAGTTCTCTATATATTTGAGAAATGAGGTCTTTATCAGAGAAACTTGCTATAAATTTTTTTTGATTATTACTTCATTGTCTATGGTACCTTTTAGCAAAATGTTGTTTCCCTGATTATCTCTTTTATTAGGTCTATTTTTGCTTTTGATTTGTTGAGATCATGATTGCTACTCCTGCCTTTTTTACTTCAGCTGAAGCATAATAAATTCTGCTCCAGCCCTTTATTGTAATTCTCTGTTTGTCTTTCTGTTTCAAGTATGTCTCTTGTAAACAATATGTTGTTGGGTTCTGGTTTCCAATCTATTCTGATATCTGTATCCATTTTATGGGTGAGCTCATCCCATTCACATTTACAGTTATGATTACTGTGTATTCCTTCCATCCTGTTTTTCTGTTTGTCCTCTCTCTCTCTCTCTCCTGTCTCTCCCTCAGAAGTCTGTTTTGCATCTGACCACTGCCTCTCTTAATCTGTCCTCCATTTATCATTCACTCCCCCATATACTTTACCCTCTTCCTATTTCCTTATTGGGTAAGGTAGATTACTATACCCAACTGAGTGTGAATATATAGTCTTCCCTCTTTGAACCAACTAATAAGAGTGAGGTTCTCTTTCTGAGCAGTTGTCCAACCCCCTTTCTGTCTCTGGATTGAGAGCTCCTGAAGCTGCTACTATTGTTGCATGTGCCTCCAAGGCCCACCACTGGTGCTCTTGCCAAATCTGGGCCTTTGCCTACCTTGGTGTTATAGCCCTCTCCTTCAGACATCTTAAGTTTTCTTTTTTGGCTCTGTCACTCCAAAATTTTATTTGAGGCGTTATTTTAAAGGGTTTTTTTGAGGGAAATTTTGGGAGAAATTGGGTGGGTCTTGGCCTATACTCTGTCATCTTCTACAATAATCCTTGTATTTCTTTAATATCACCATTCCATCTAGCACAGTGCTAGGCACCCAGGGGATGAAAGAAGAATGGAGGTTTCAAGGAGTTAGGGGTGAGAAGCTGTGGTGGACAGGGGCCTCTTATTGATATAAATCCCTACAGACACTTGTCAGTCCTGGTTAGCTTTCTACCCATTACCCATGTTCTTTTCTTTCCAAAGCCCCAGTGCTTGGTCTGATCATGTCACTCCCCTGCTCCAAAAACTTGCCTCCTTTCATTTCCCTGTCCACCAGCCCCCCATTCATTGCCTTCATCTGTGATTGGCCTCGTCCCCTATTCCCATGCAGATGAGAACACAGCATCACATCTTTTCCTTCTTCCTCCTGGCCCTGCAGAAACATGGGGTCCTTTTGTAGCTTTCTAATGAAGTTTCCTTAATGGAGCTAAAAAGACTCTTCCTATGTTCCCAACCCCTTACCTTTTTTCATTTATATCCTGTAGGGAGAGATAAAAGTTCACATAGGTGCCATTGGTGGCATTTGGGACACACAAAGGATTAAACTGATGTGACTCATTTCTCTTTTCTGAGGAAGGCACAGATTCACTGGGGTGCAGAGAAGTAAAGACCTCTGGCTGGGAGGTGAGAAAATAGAACAAGGGATGGTGTTGCTGATAACAAGATTGGAGTCATAGCCATAGGGGTTTACTCTTTCCTTCTCCTTTGCCTCTGTGAAACTCTTCTTTGGCCTAGTGCTGAGGGGCAGTAAGAAGTGAGACTGGAGTTGGAGGAGGAGGGATTCATCAGAGGCAGCAACAGGACCCCCAGTATCAAATGGAAAGGAGAAGTCTACTCAGTGGGGGCTATTAGAGGTTTATGACTATATGTGGGATGTGCTTATGTTATTTAGAGATTGCTGGTATATCATTTTTACTTGCCTGACTTAGCTCCTCCTTCCTTGATCTTTTCATCTGAACACAACTGTGGGAAAGAAATTATGGAGGCATTTTGGTCCTGATCTGCCATCACCATCATTGATCTTAGAGATTCTCATCCCAATTTACTAATGATCACTGACTCATCCAGAGTTATACAGCAATCAATGGCAAAGTTAATTGGAATCTCTATTTGGTAACATTGCTGTTAGCTGGTACCACTTAAAAAGAAGACAGCTTTAAGTGAATCTGCAGGTGGCATGAGTACATTGGAAAATTGGATCCCTCTTGTTCTTACAAGGTTTTTGAATGGTAGTCTTTGTGTTTAGGGTATCCCTTTTTTGAGTTTCAGGTTTGGGGGCTCAACCATCTTTAGTAAGGATAGGGAAGACCTCTTTTTCTTGCTGCAAAATTTTCAGTAAACTTAGCTGGCAACAGTCTTGTGACCATAGCCCAGGGAAAGGAGGAAGGAAATAGAGAAAAGGAAAAAAGGAGATGAGGGGATTTAATTGAATAGTGAGTTGCAGAGTGAGGGATGACTAGCTCTTTCCACTCCAGCTCCTTATTTAAGTTAACTCATTGTCTGCCCCAGCAAGGACAAACACATTAGAAGACTCCTTGCTGGCCAGGTAATTGCTTTTGCTATTTCAGGGCAGGAGGAAAACAACAGGCGGTGGAGGGGGGGAGGGGAGGAAGGAAGAGAGTTGTACAGGGAAAACATTTTTCATAACTTTCTTCTCAAAATGAGTACAAAGTGTGTGTGTGTGTGTGTGTGTGTGTTTTGTTGGGGAAGGTAAGTAAAAACAACATACTTTTTCAAGGAACTCATAGTATAGACTGTAAAATTGTATTGGTCATTTGGTCATAGGAGATAAAATCTATTCCCCTAGAATTTATCTTTAAAGTCTTCAAAACTGTTCCCATTACTACTGGACTTATTACTCTGATCACTTTAGTTAACTGTTTGAAGGAATGGGCCCCAACTCCTTTTCTTGGTTTATCCATCTATGATAAACCCAATCAGAAGCTTTCTCATGGTCACCCTTTCATCTCACTCTATAGACATCAGCCTTCTGGGCCATATATACTGCATAGGTCTTGGAACAAGCGTACCCCCACCTTGTAACACTGTATCAGTTCATACCAACTGTTGAGCAACCATAGCATGCTAACCAGGCACTATATAGGAATGCAGAAGAAACTGAAGACACGCTACCCCTGATCTTGAGGGACCTGTGATGTATCATGCCATTCTTTTTCCTCCTCAACATTTTTCTGGACCACTGTTTCAAGACACTTATGCCTCTTTGGTTTTACCATTCATCAGTGTGATCTAAGCCTGAAATAAAATGGCTTTTCTGTCTAAAGTTTTTTAAAGCATTCAAATAAATGGCCTTAAGTGCTGCTAGCCAAACTGACTTGATTGAATACTTTTTGTGTCACCTAGGGGGAGGAAGTAGAATGAAATTAAGAGAGATGAAGACAATTTGACCCCAAAGTGCTCACAAAAATTACTCTTTTGTCCCATATTTTTGGCCTCTTGAGGATACCTTTCTGTTCTCTTCCATTACCTAACCTCATTGCTCTTTTGTAGCAAGCCTGTACTTTTAATGGAAAACCTCTCAGTGTCATCAATCTTGACTTCATTTAGTTGGACAAATAATTCATTAGAAAATACAAATGGAAATATATCACTATTTCTTCCATTAAAAACTTTGGTCTTCGCATATGAGTTATATTTTAACTTTTTGACCCAGTTTTAGGGTCTACACTTGTGATTTTACATATGTAGGAAATGTGTGAGTGCAAACTCTTACAGACTGGCAACTTGCTTGTAACTTAGTCTTCGAGAGTTGCCTGGGATGTTAGAAAGTTGAAAGGTTAAGAAGTATTAAGATCTCAATTTTGCAAATGAGAAAATTGAGGCTTATAGACTTGCTTAAGGTCACTGAGCTAATAAACTGCAGGTCCAGGATGCCAGGCCAGATCTTCTGAGTCCAAATCACTAGACTTTCCAGTGTCTCACTCACAGACCCTCATTCTTGAAAATTCATTCAGTCTACTAAGGGGTTTTTTGTAGTTACATGAAATTTCTTTGTGCTTTGAAGCTGAAATATTTGTGAACTCAGAATGAGACTCAAAGGAGTGGATTTATTTACTATGCACAAATTAAAGAAATATCTGAAATGATTCACTGATTATTATTCCTGTCATCTGTGGAGCCCTAATGTTCAAAGTGACATAGACGCCAAGCCACTTGACTGTGGAAGGCAAGGGTATGCTCCCAGAACACAATGGGTAGCTTCATTTTTTGCATTTGCTGGTGTCATCTGACCACTGACTTGGACAAAGGGTAATTATTAACAGCTTGGTATAGTCCAAGGTTGACTCCAACAGAAGCCTAGAATATGTGTCCTCACCCCATCAGTGTTGGCTAGTAGCTCAGTGACTCTGGCGAGCAAATGATAGAGGTAGTGATAAGAGACTGGCCATGGATAGAAATCAAGTCTCTATCCTGTCTGATTCCATGAATACATCTTTGTGTAGCATCTTAAAACAGAGATATTATGTAGCTTATAGGAGATCTGAAGGAGCTCTATATTGTTACCAGCAAGTGAGCCAGTGTAAAGCCCCCAGCCAGCTGAACAGCACAGGGGGCGGGAACTAAGCTCAGGGTGAACTCTGCCTATTCACAAGAGAGAAGGTCATGCCACATTCCAAAAAATTCAAGCAAACCTATATGGCATGCACAGACTACATAGGATGTAGAAAAGGCGCTGTGTTCAACAGGAGACAAGGGCTGCAACAATTTTCTTGAATCATCTTGAAGGCCTTTGCTGCTGTCTAAGGCATGGCACAATGAGTTTGCTAGGCATCCAACACCACGTGGAAGACCTCACAGAGAAGAGGATTTCAGATCTACAGCCAGGTCATCTGAGCCAGATGACCTCAAAGCTCATCTGGTCCAATCTCCCCTTTTCACAGATGGTGTGTGTCTTATGTGGAACCAAGGCAGGATAGCTGTGGGAGCTTAGTTGAGCAACACAAACCCTAGCTGGTACACAGGGAAGGGTACCCCAGTGCTTTGGGAGGTATGCAGGTTGGGTTGGCTGAGCAGGCTGTGAGCCTCATGGGAGCCTTGACTTTGGATGAATGCTTTTCTCTAGTGCTCTTGAAATGTGTTTGATGCTTTCTGTGTTTATTAGGCCTCCCTTCCTTCTCCTACTTCTCCACCCGTTAAAATATAGGGTAGCCTTTTCAGTCAGGAGATATACCCGAAGATATGTCAACGTGCCTAGAAATGTCTGTTACTTACTTCAAAACAATAGTTCTGATTTTTCTCTAAAACTCTTGAATTTATTTAGAAACATTAAATTTGCATCCCAATGAATTCCACTGAATAAATAAAATATGAGACGGATGGTGGTTTTTCAGGCTGCTTCATCGGAGCTCTGGAAAGTCACCTGCAGGAAATGTTCCAGGGGATATTGCTCTATATATCACATACTCGAAGGGAGAGAAGAGCTAAGTGCACCTGGCTTCTGTTAACACTCGTGCTCTGCGATTTATTGTGCTTCCAAGTCACCTCTGGGAGCAAAGGGAAAGAGGGAGGGAGGGAGAGAGAGAGAGACACACACACACACACAGAGAGAGAGAGAGAGAGAGAGAGAGAGAGAGAGAGAGAGAGAGAGAGAGAGAGAGAGAGAGAGAGAGAGAGAGAGACAGACTTACTGCTATTTCATTATAAGCCTTCTTCAGGGCTCATCATTTTAATCTTGGTGTGGTAAATACTGTGTCATCCTTTCATGTATCATATTCCATTCAGCTGTTAACTTTTACATCTAGTTCTTCAATTAAAATAATCACACTTAATATGCCCTTCATTGCATTGAGGGGACACCATCAAGGTTCAAAGTGTCTTTTAAGTCTTTGTTGCTACTTAGAGGTTTTTTCCAGGATAACTTAGGTGGCAGAAAGAGCATTGACTTTTCCCCCTTCCAATCATTTAAACAATTCCCTTTTGTTCTTTTAATAGAGGAGTTTTCTATGTTGAATTTAAATGAAGGAACAAGTACCCATGTATTCTTGAATCCACTCTTTAGGGAATATAAAAATAGAGGTTCCTAAGAGTTCCTAACTTCATGTTTTCAGGAAATATGGGAACTGAAAAGGGTTAGTGTTTTGAACCACAAGATGTAAATCATTTGTAGCAAGAGTTTATGCCAGAAACACTTGCAGGTATTAGATTTGAACATTTCTTTGGGGAGGGGGGGAAATCAAAAAATCAAATTTGTACCAGAATATATGGCTAAGTGGTGGATGTCCCAGTAGATCAGAGTAGGGCTCTCTAAATTGTGTGAAGGAAGAACAGTTGCCCACAGAGTCTCATGGGAAACTGAGCCAAGCTGAAGAATAATGAGATAGAACACACCAACAGACATCGCACCAGAGCTTGAAAGGGGATTATACTTTCAAGCCAATTGAGTGGGAAACACCTTGGAAGCATTTTCATTTGGTGTTGGGAGTCCTTAGGAAAGTTTTGAAGCTGTTGGAGTTACTACTCCATATAGGTAGATGAGAAAAAAGTCTAGCACCTTAGAGTTTACATAGCAATATATCCATATATTCATACCATCTATCTATCTTCATATATTCACACACACATATATAGAGTGTGTCTCCAAAAGTCTTAATGCAGTGTTAAGCTTTATACAGTAAGGCTGGACATTTTGAGGAAGAAAGGTGTTGGACAGAAGACACACAGTATTCTGCAGCTATTGGAGAGTAATGAGGCCAAGAATAGTATGGCATCTGAATGGGAAGGTCTTCTGGCAGATGCCAAATGCAATGTTGATGGTGGTACTCTTTAATCTGTATCTTCTACCAAAACAATTCTACCAAATAAATGTATAACTTGTTTGAACAGCGCAGTTAAAGCTTCTTTATTTCCAGGGCTCCCAGGTGCTCTCCTGACCAAGTACTAGTCACACCCGGGTCTCCGTGGCTTCCTGGATTATGTTCCTTTGGGCTTGGCTGGTTATGGATTAATAGTCTCTCTATCAGTCCATTTCTACCAAGGATTTGCTTATTTTACATTTTGGCTTTCTTGGGAAAGGGCCAGCCAGAGGGAAGATTATCAAGTAGGTGGTCAGCTTGTTGTTTGAAACCCTCAGTCCTTCTGTGAAGAGTTGATGTTAATAGATTCTTGCTTATCATCTAGGTTACGCATGCAAATGGAAGGCAAGGCTTTTGGAAACTGTTTTAACCCAAATATGAGGATTACATATGTTCTAAGTTACAGATATGGTGGCTCTTTGAGGGACATGGAGCCTAGTGGCACCCCCCAAGACATACTATGTAGGTTGCTACATTGATCCATACTATACTTAGCCTTAGGGTTTTACATGACCTTCCCTTACATACCACTACCTACTTCAGTGTTATAAGAATTTAATTGGTCTGATGATTTTAGGTGAGGAACTCTATCACTTTGGTATTTGTATTCTCTACATTTGCATATCACCTGTTACAAAGTAGGTACTTAATAAATGCTTACTTGCTTGGTTGATTAGAGGAAAAATATATCTTACTTTATGGATCAGATGTATTCCTGAAAAGTTGGCCCTTAAGTGAATTTCTGTAAAATAAAATTATATTTTTTCTATTTATTTCCATCTGAAATGGATGGTGGCTTGCTATGAATAAACCTTTGAGACTAAAGATGTAGTAAAAATTATATTTACTAATGTAGCAAATCTTCTGTCTCCCCGCTAGACCTCCATTAGACAACAATTTATTAAGTACTTACTATGTTCAACATACTATCTATAAGTGAAAAATTATATTTTTTTTGAATAGTAAAGCACTCAAAACAATGAACAAAATATAAATACTGTGCCAAAATGTTTACTTTTCTAAGAAATTGGGTTTCTGAATGACAAGGAAGGGAAGGGGCTATGTTCTGTGTATGACTTAGCCCTTTAAATTCAGTCTATTGATTTCTTGCCTATCCTAAAGCACATGTTCTCTTTTAACACTTCAAGCTTTTAGCTCTTCTGTCTAAAGGGTTTTTTTTAATGTGATATCTGTTAATTGTCTCTTAGTAGCTTTATTTGCGCTGTTCAAGTGTTTAATATCCTTGGCAAGTTCTTTATGTTACCTTCTGCACAGTGGGGTAGCAGATGATGATAGAAAGACCATTAGCATGTTTTATAATTTTCATTGGTGGAAATTTATGTTTGGTGTGTCTCCATTAAGAAAGATACACCTCACTTTAAGCAGTGTGAAAAATTTCTTCCAAGTCTTCCATGGATTTTCATAATGTCTTCAGCCATATCTAGGGAATGGCAAAAATTTAGAAGAGACCTTTAGACCACTTTGCAAATGCCTAAAGAACTGGTAGTGGCCAAGAAAAACATTATATATTCAAACATTAGCTCTACCAAGCAATTTATTAAAAGTCTGTGACATGTTTGTGTAATGTTCTGAAGCTTGCCATCAAAAGGATACATGTTGTCCCTATCTATATTGGGATCTTAATACTCTGAAACTTAGAAATGCATTTATAAAATCATCATAAATTTCCCAGAGAACAGCAACTCAGTAAGCAATTGCTCTATTAATCAAAGACTCGTTTGGAATTATAAGATGACAGCAACTTTTTAAATCTGCCAACTGAATTCTCAAAGCTAACCTCCTTGGACAAAGAATTCCATGGAGACCATTTGAGATGGACATTTGCCACAGAACTTTTGCCACATAGCAGCATTATAAGATGGTAGTGGGCAATTATTTTGTAAAATTGGACACATTTAGGCTGGATTTGACAGCGATAAGATGTCCTCTTAAATGTAATGTTGAGAGTAAGTAACTGTTGTTTTCAGTATTTAGAAACATCATGAAATGTTCAGGCATTAATGGTAGACTTAGGTATCAAATTCAAGACTGTAGATACCAGTGCCCATGCTTAGGTTTCTAAACTTTTGGAAGTAAGGACTTTGATCTGGAGTAGTTGTTAGTGCCCTTTAACTGGGTGAAAACTATTGGGTGCATTTTGAGTTTGTTAATTATTTGATCTCAGTGAGGCCAAGTGCCACCTGGGGTGATGGTCCTCTAATCTTTGTTTCTTGATTGTCTCACCTAACCTGCTTAGGGCTATATGAAGACCAGACTGGCAGGGAGTGAAGTAACAGTTATTCAGTGAATTTAGGCTCAGCCTTACTGATCTGACTTTGTGGAATTATTTGCCAGGGCCTTATCCTTACCAAACATTCAAGCTGAGGAAGGGCATAAAAGTCCAGATCCAGCATATTCCTGGCTATTTGTCTCTAGTAATCGGGGATGTATATTCAATGGTACCATTTGAGGGGCACTAGAAGTCTTCCTGTCTTTGCAACTTGTAGAGCTTAAAAAAGAAGGGACACATGAACGAGCATGTTTAAAGTTTAGATTTTTTTAATCTCAGGAAATTGGGTGTGAGGGCACAATTTTGAAAATGGGGGTTGCCACTTAATAGTGCAATGGACTAACCCCACTTCCTCTTCTGCAGCCCCTCCTCTTTTAGACTCCCCAATCCTCACTTACTGAAATCATATGTCTTTTCCATTTCCAATCTGGCAAAAGTTTTTAATCCAGCAAGAAAAACCTCCGGAGAGTCATTTCCTGTAGGTATCAATCTGTCTGTCACTGTGATCCATGTGGAGGTTAGAATCGTTTTTCACTTTATAAGACCTAGCTCACAGAGGAAACAGCAATAATTAAGTGCTAAAGAAGAGCCCTGGGAGATGTGGGGCTAAAAGAGGAGCAGAGAGGAACTCATTTAACAAAGTAAAGGGAAGAATGGCCAGTGCAGGGCTTAGTGACAGCCGTTCCAAAAATATCCACAGAACCACAGACAAACAAGAAGGGTCTTGGTAAGACCTAGCTAGAGGACGCCAAGTCCCCTTAAAGGAGGTGCAAGAGGTAAGGAAAAGCTGATCGAGATCTTCAGTTTTCCAAGTCTCAGTCATCCGAGACCCAGAGGAGTACACTGAGAATGCACTGATAGCTTAGAGAGCTTGAGAGAAAATGTCGATGGCAACGGAAGGACCACCACCTTCCCTACTACCTCTGCTGAGTCACAAAGATTGAGAATATGAGAACACTTAGATAAGCCAGCCATCTGTCAGGGAACCTTCTATATAAAAATTGCACGACCAATGCGGAATAGATCTTTGTTTCTCAGAGGGCACACTAGTGAGGGGCCTGATTTTAGGTCTAGTTGGGCAATCATTTCCAGTTTTAAACCATTACTGTTTAATTAACATTGTCAATTCTTAGTCTCCTTACTTAGGGAGAGCAGCATAAGTAATCCTAAGCAGCAGTTAAATGGAGTCATTTTTCTTTGGCTTTGGCATGTATTCTATTATATTCCTCCCAAAAGTTTACTTACCTTTGAATGAATATATATATGTGTGTGTGTGTGTGTGTGTGTGTGTGTGTGTGTGTGTGTGTGTATAGATAAAGATATAGATTGCTGAGGCTGATATTGACATTAATGTACATTTCCTGATCCTACTCGCATGAAGATATGAGGAACATGGCTTGAAAGTATGTATAGTAGTAGGCCAAAACCGACCTGGATTAAAAACTTGATCTGGTTATCCCATGCAGTAGCTAATCTGTGTGTGAATAAGTGAATGCTGACAGGTTTTCTCATTTTCATTTTTAAGAGCTCTAGTGAATAAAAAGGTGTTGATGTCTGACACAGGCCCAAGGCCTACAAAATTGACTCTGTTTTTATCCCCCAACTTCCCTTGGGCCCCTATAATGTGTTCACATACCTGTGTGAATATAAACACCTGTGAGAATTCCACTGCTAGGATTCCACTATTTGAATCCAACATGCTGGGCAAATTCCCCGAATGACAGCATAGGACTAACCCATGTGACGTAACCCATGAGGCTGAGGTCACATTCTAGTTGCCAATGACCCCCTTCTTTTCTAGCAAAATTGTGCTTTTGTGAGCTGATACCCAAAGTCTAGCTAGCTTGTATAGATTATGGTACAAAGTATTTTTTAAATTTTCATTTATTTTTTATTTTTACTGCTATCTTGTTTTTACATGACCTTCATGTGCAAATATATCCTTCTCCCTCACCTTTCCAGCAAGCTATCTTCTGTAAAAAAATTAAAAGAGAAAAAAAAACAGTCTAGCAAAACTGACCAGCCAAGTCCGAGAGCTATGATATGCAGTGTTCTATACCTGTAGTCTTCAGGCTCTGCCAAGAAGGAAGGAAAGTATTTTCTCATTCCTTCTTTAAGCTTGGTCACTGTAATTATACAATGGTTAGTCTTTCAAAATAAGTTTTATTGATAACTTTTGTTTATGTATCATCTATATTTCTGACTTTATCCTTCCCCTAGCCCCTCTGAGATATCTGATCCATATAAGGAAGAATTTTAAAAAGAAGGGGAAAAAAGCTCATCAAAACTAACCAAGCTATCAAAAAAAAGTCTGACATTCTGTGCAATGTTGAACATAAATGGTCCCTCCTCTCCCACTTATGCAAAGAAGTAGACAGAAAGATATATTCTTTTTTTCCCCCCTCCGTTGTAAAGTTTAATCATTATAATTTTGCAGTTTTGATTATTTTTTTGTTCTTTCTGTTGTTGTAACCTTTGTATATTGTTTTCCTGGTTCTGCTTATTTCGTTTTGCATCAGTTCATAAATCTTCCCTTGCTTCTTTGTATTTATCATATTTCATTGTTTCTTACAGTACAGGAACATTCCAATACTTTCCTGTTCCGCCACTTGCTTAGCTTTTCCCTAGTTGATGGGCGTTTGTTTCCTTTGTTTCTAGTTCTTTGTTATTATAAAAAGTGCTACTATAAATATTTTGGTGTATTTGGGCCTTTCTATCTTAAACCTTTTCCTTTCTTACTCCCTCCATTTTCTGCCACTCCCTGAGACTTCACTCCATCCTGATGGATGACATGACATCTGACTGGCTAGCCTTTCTGGTACTGGTTATATTTTTCACTCATATTGGTAGTGATTTACTAGTAGTTATGGAAGTCAGACTACTCTTTGCTCCCTGTTGCTACTTCCAAACTCTCCCTCTATCACCATCAATCAGCAAGCATCATCTACTCCTTTGTGGTTTATGCTATTCAAAATTATCACCCAATGTAAATCCTGGTGGCCCTTCTCCATTGACTGCAAAAACACTCTTCTTTCTTCCTCAGTGAGGTCAGGGCTAGGCTCATTGTATTTTTCTCCACCCCAACTCCTGCCCTTATACTAGGGGACTTCAACATCCCTTTTTAAGTGTCCTCACTTACCCTAACCAGTTCCACAATTTACTTCCTATACTCTTACTCATCTACACACAGAGAACTCTGAATTTCTTTTTTCTGATCATAACCTTTTACCATTACATCATTCCCTATGACTTATGAACCCTAACTCTGTTCTTCATCTTCATCATGATCTCCATTCCTTATACTCTTTTTATTCTTTCCTAGACTCTGTACTATCTACACTCTACTCCCTTCCCTATCTTGACCCCTTGGTGAACTGGTTCAACTCCATACCATCCTGTACATTTGAATCCCTTTGCTCCCTTGTCCCGTCACCAATCAGGACTTTCCAAGCCCCAACCTTGGATTGTTGTTGTTCAGTCATTTCAGTCATGCATGAGTCTTCATGACTGCATTTGGGGTTTTTTGACAAAGATACTGGAGTGATTTGCCATCTCCTTCTCTAGCTCATTTCACAGATGAGGAAACTGAGACAAACAGTTAAATGACTTGCCCAGGGTCACACAGCTATGAGGCCAGATTTTGAACTCAAGAAGACAGTTCTTCCTAACTTCAGGCATGACACTCTATCCACTGTGTCACCTAGCTGCCCCAACCTTGGATTACTCTTAGGCTGTATTTGTAAAGTGTTTAGCACAGTGCCTAGCACATAATAGGTGCTTTATAAATCCTAGCTATTATTATTAATATTACCTGTCTCCTTTCTTATTCCTCACTGAGGATGGAGAAAATCACAAAACAGTGCTGACTACAAATTTTTATTATGTCATCTTAACTGGGCCCTCATTACATCAAGACAAACATTCTGTTCCCCCATAATTTGTCCCATATCCCAGTTTTTACTGCGATTGTTCCAAACCTTTTTATCCTTCTTCAAACCTTCTCATGTAAGGAGTTCACCTTACATTTCACCTGAAAAATTGAGGTCATTTGCCAAAAATTTCGCTTCCAAAACCTCCCTTTTCTCCCTTCATTCCCCTCTTATGTCACTTAGACATTTTCCTCTGATATCTTCTCCTTCACCTGTCTCATTTAAAGAGATGGATCTTCTCCTTGCTAAGGTCAACCCTCTACATGCATCCTTGATCTCATTCCCTCCTATCTTTCCAGCAGATTGCACCCTTTATTATGCCTTCTCTCCGTTATCTTCAGTGTCTCCTTATCTGCTGGCACCTTCCCTGCTACTGACATTCTTATGTTTCCCCCAGCTTTAAAAAACCCTCACTTGACACAAGCATTTTCACTGGCTATAACAAGTTGCCTTCAGTTCCTCTCCTATCACTCTTCTAAACCCTCTGCAATCAAAACTACTCTCTTCAAGGTTACCAGTGATGTCTTAATTGCCAAATCTAATGGTGTTTTGTCAATCATCATCCATCATGATATCTCTGCAGCCTTGACCCTGTTGATCATCCTATTATCCTGGATATTCTCTTCTCTCTAGATTTTTATGATGTTACTCTTTCCCAGTTTTCCTCCTACCAATCTGATTTTTCCTCCTCAGTCTCCTTTGCTGGATCTTCATCCAGGTCATGCTCACTAACTGTGAGTATCCCCCAAGGCTCTGTCCAGAACCTACTTCTCATTTCCCTCTAAGCTTTCTTGCTTGATAATCTCATTATTCTCATAGGTTCAATTAGCTCTATGGAGATTGTTCCCAGATCTCTCCTGAATTCATATCACCAACTGTCTTTTGGACATCTCATATTAAATGCCCCAGAGGCATCTCAAACTCAACATGTCTAAAACAGAACTCATTTATTTTACCTTCTGACCTTCCCTATTATTTTTGAGGCAGCCCCATCCTCCTGGTCATCCAGGCCTATACAACATCTTTTATAAATCCTCTTCTCTGTGTTCAAGCAGCTACCACCTTTGAAAAGTTTCACCTGGATTATTACAATAGCCTTCTAGCTGGTCTCTCTGATGTAAATCTGTCCTCACTGTAATCTAGGTTCCTCTCAACTGCCAAAATAATCTTCCTTAAAAAAGCATGAGTCTGAACATGCCTTCCTCCTGCCACCATCAATTCAAAAAACTTTGGTGGCTCCCTATTACCCCCAGGATCAAATACAAAGTCCTCTGGCATTTAAAGCTCTTCACAACCTGGACCCTAGTCTATTTGCGCTTTACTCCCCTCCATGCACTCCACACTGGCCTGCTTATCATTTCTTCCACACAACATTCTTGCTCCAATCTCATTGCCTTTGTACTGGCTCCCTACAATGCTGTGTCACTTCACGCCTACCTCCTAGCTTCCTTCAAGACTAAGCACACATGCCACCCTCTGTAAGAGGATTGTACTAGGCTATCCCTTCTCATCTCCCCACTTAGTTTCTTCCCTCTGAGATTACCTTCTATATATATAATATGTATCTTGTACATACATAGTTATTCTCCTGTTGTATTCCCCATTAGAATATAAGCTTCTTTTTGCCCTTCTTTGTATACTTAGTGCTTAGCACAGTGCCTAGAACATAGTAAATGCTTGATAAATGCTTGTTGACCGATTATGTTTTTATAAACCTAGCAATGGGATGTCTGGGTCAAAGGATAGAGACATTTCAATCACTTTCTTAGCAAAATTCTAAGTTGATCTCCAGAACAGTTGGACATATTCACAGCTCTACAAATATTTTATCAGCCCCTCCAACGTTGATTATTCCTATCTTTGCAAATTTTCTTATATGAAGTGAAACCTCAGGGTTCTTTTGATTTGCATTTCTCTTATAATTAGTGATTTTTTTTTTAACAATCTCATGTGGGTATTAATAGTTTGCAGTTATTTTTTTGCAGAAATGTTTGCTCATTTTCTTTGATTTCTTATCCATTTTGGAATGGCTCTTGCTTTTTTATATTTGTGTTAGTTCCCTGCTTTTTTAGCTAGCAAAGTCCTCATCAGAAATAGTTGATGCAAAGATTTTTTCTACTTGACAGCTTTTCTTCTTATCGTAGTTGCATCGGTTTTGTCTATGCCAATTTCGTGTAACTAAAATTATCTATTTTATCTTTTGTGATCACTTTTATCCCTCATTTGATTAAGAAGTCTCCCCCTATCCATAGCCCTGGTATTCTTCTAATTGTTTTATGATATGTCCTTTAACATTCAGGTCACATCCATTTTGTACTAAATATAGCATGTGTTATAAGATATCAGTCAAAATTTAATTTCTACCAAGCTACTTCCCAGTTTATTGAGTTATTGTTTTTATGTACTAGACATTTTTAAGGGGGCCCTTTCCCCGCTAAAATATTGGAAAGGATATTTAATGACTATGAGAGGTATTACTGTGAGAATATTGGAAAGAATAGGTCACTCTCCCTTTGTCTAAGGCCATGCAACGGGAAGGGGCATTTTCCCAGGGAAAATTTTTAAGTATTGGTATGTTCTTTTGTTAAAGTCTTTAAATCATAATGTCCTATTTGAAGTTCTAGTTCTGTTTGCTGTGTTTTCCAGGGTAACATTTAATCTCTCTTTTTCTGGTTTTCTTAGGACCCTAAAGCAAAAACCATGGATTTGTGGGATAAAGACCTGTCAGAACAAGCAGATGCTGTGAGTGCAACTTTCATTTATTTTCATTGTGATCTTGAGCAAATGACTTGCCTTTTCATGCCAGATTTCTTCCATACGGGAATATGTACTACCCTTTCCTGCCTCCTTGGTCCTATTTCTACTGCTGTCATATACATGAGGTTGCCTTTTGTGGTTTGGGATGGTTCTAATTGTTAGAAGATTCTTCCTTATATTGAGACAAAAATCTACTTTCTTGTAACATCTCCGTATTTATCGTAATTCTCTCCTCTGGAGCCACACAGAATAAGTCAGACTGTAGAAAACTGACCCATCATCACCTAACACCTGCCCTACTGCAATTGTTTTCTAACTTGTATACCTGCCTCTAGCCTCTCCCCATTCAATGCACCCTCCATTGAGCTGCGAAAAGGATTTTTCTAAAGTGCAGGTCTGGCTGTGTCACCCCCTCCCCCTACTCAGTAATCTCCATTGGTTCCCTATTACCTCCACAATCAAATACAAAGTTTTCTGTTTGGCACCTAAAACTCCTCACCCACCTGGTGTCTTCCAACCTTTCTAGTCTCCTTATACTTTGTTCCTCATTCATGTATTTTACCATCCAGCTATACTGGAATATTTACAGTTCCTTGGTTATGACATTCTGTGTCCAATTTTCATGTCTTTGCACTGGTTATCCCCCATACCTGGAATGCTTTATACTTTCACCTCTACCTTTTGATTACCCTGGCTTCCTTCATATCTTATCTACTTCTTCAGAAGGCCTTTCCTCCCCTGCCCTCCTTCCTCAGCTTCCCCTTTGGGATTACCTTCCATCTACTCTCTAGGTCATGTGTGTACCAAGTTATTTAGATGTTGTCTCCCTCATGAGAATTTGAGCTCCTAAGGGGCAGGGACAACATCTTCAGTGCTTACCACAGTGCCTGGCACTACAAGCATGTGCCCCCCATAAGTTTGCTCTTTTTTAACCTAACATTCTCAAGTTCTTTTAACTGTTCTTTCTTATCACTTAAGAGTCTTATCCAGATCCCTCAGAATCCAGCAAGCCCTTGTCTGTGATACTTTCATTTGCCTGCCACTGTCTTAAAATTGGATTCCTAGGCCTGGTCAGAGTCTGCAATTGGTTTGACCAGAGCTGGTCATGGTGGGACTTTTAGTGCTCATTTTTAGGGTGCTAAATTTCTGCTAACACCCCCTACAATTGTGTTAGCTTTTTTAGTAGTTATCTTTATCCCTACTAAATAGCTGTTTTTTGCTTTTGGACAGTAAATAAATATTTTTTTAAAATATGATAGACATGTTAGATGACACTTAGAAATGACTATCTAGGTACAATTTGGTGCCTTTCTTATTAATTGTTATCAGTCATTGTTTAATCTAATCTTTATCTTCTCAATAGGCTTTAACAGATCATGTCTTTCTAACTTACCTTGAAGCTTTATCTGGGACTTATAAGCTTTCCTTGGGCTTGGATAGTGAGGTTTCATGGCAATCTGGCATCAAGACCCTCCAGGCTTCTTTCCCCAGCTGCTACCACTCCCCTCCTTCATGGCAACCAGGGGCCCTGTTTATTCTTCTTGGCTTAGATGGAAATTTAGATGCCAGATTTGCCATTCTTTGGACTCATTTCTTCTTTTCCTGAGAGTTCCAGAACAGAAAACTTACAGTCATGTAGGTATCAGCAGAATGAACCCCTGTGACTGTCTTTTGGAAATCTGAAAGTCAGAATGCTTCCCTCTCCACTTTTCCCCCTCCTCACAGGAAGGGCTAGCATTGCACTGGCATTTTAACCCCTAGCCCTTTGTGGTAGAGATGATCTTTTGAAAGAATTTGTCCAATATTCAGAAAAAAATCTTATCTTTGAGCAGAAATTCTCATCTAAAGGAGGCATTATCTATTCTAGAACACACTATCCATTTGGGAAAAATTCAGCTGCAAACAGTACTTTTCAGAGAAATCTGTCATTTTCCCACCACAAAAATCCATTAAAAATTCTTTCCATGTTCTGGCATGTGAAAATGCTTTTGAGAAGAACAAAGCTCTCTAGGAAACAAAATCATTTACACTTTGAGGAGCTTATTTATAATACTAGGTTTTGAAGGGCAGCATTTTCAAAGATTTGGGCTTCAGGCTGGAGAATTGCTTCTCTTGTGCCCTCCCCACTCTGAGTCATTCCGTACCTTATTTGCAGGGAGCAATTCCTGAATAATGGCAGCAATTCAGCATTTATGGGCAAGATATCACATCTGCAAATTTGAAGCAGCCTTTAGAAGATTTGCCCTCTAATTGCAAAAAGTGAACATTGCAAGAATCAATTCTAAAACTACCACGGCAGCAGAAAAGCCCTAAAAAGGAGAGTTGATATCCTAACGTAATTATCTTGTGGAATGTAATCATTCCCTCTGTGCCTGTCTTTTCCTTCTTGTCTGCACATAGGTATTGTGCTCCTGAGGTTCTTCTTCATTTCCCGTAGAGAACATGGATCTCTTCCAGAATTACAGCTTTCCCAAGAAGGGAACCAAATAATGCAATGAAATACTTCCATTGCTGCATCTTCATTCTAAGACTGGGATAAGCAGGGTGAATCCAAGCCAAGTAAGCCCACATTAGGAACTTCTCCAGAATATTAGGGAAGACTTGAGTTTCTCTTTACCCTTGACTGTGCCTTCTGGTCAGGGGGCCTTCAGTTATCCCAGGGAGCTTGTGCCCATGGAATTTCAGGTAGATCAGAGGTGGAGGCAGGACAGTTTGGAAACTGTAGTGAGAGGTCTGCAGAATTTTGAATTTTTGAAGATTCAAGAAGCTTCTCATCTCTTCAACTTTTTGATTCCAAGGCAATAGCAAACAAGGTTTAAGATTGAGAACTCCTTGACTCTTCAGAGTCGTTCATTTCTGATTCAAAATATTGGCTAAGCCTCTTGACAGGTAATCCCCTTCACCATTCTTGGTGCATTATCTCTAGGGAAAAGTAAAGGAAAGAGCAATGTACCTAAAACATAAGCATTTTGCCTGCGGCCTACAAAATCTTAAGGGCTTGTGGGTTAAAAATCAACCATGCTTTTAAAAATTGCATTATTAAAAACTGGAACAGAGATCTCCTTTTGAGTAAATATATACAGATATTGGGGATAGGCACAGTGTACAAAGAGGTAGATAACTGTCATCAATCATCTACCCAATGAAACTGGTATATTTATAAAAATATATCCATTGGGGGGAAGGAAGAAAAACAGGAAAAAAGAAACCTACGTGATAATTTTGTTGTATATTTGATAGTAATAGCAAGCTGCGCATAGTAGATTTGTGGTTTAATGTGCAATCATCTTTTTTATTGTACTATGTTATGGAAATGCTTATTTTATTCCATAAATTAAAAATAAAATTTAAAAAATAAAGAACACAAAACTAGGGGAAAAAAACATATCCATCAAAGGGTCTATCAAACAGCAGTCTATCAACAAAAATCTTTATCTATCTGCGCCATTCTGTTATTGTGAAACCTTAAGTAAATCACATCCCTTCTTCGGGCTTCAGTTTCCCCACATATAAAATGGGTATTTGAACTAGATGGTCTGTAAGGCTCCTTCCAACTCAAACATCCTATGATTACTTCCATAGCCCACTTTAATGCCTATACTAAAGTATCTGTATTTGTATTTTTTGGTATCGGAAGTTGCTATTTGCATGTCTTTGGTTCTTTAACTCTCTTTAGTAAGCTGCAAATTTCACAGCAATCATCTCTAATGTTACACGGCTCATTCCAGCCTTAAGAGAAGTGGCAAAAACAAAAAAGAAAAAAAAAAGAGAAGTGGCAGGTCTCTTTCTCTCCCACCCCCATACTCCTCCCATCTGTGCCTTCTACCTTCTGAATCTTTGTGTGGCCCCTTTCCCAGAAGCATGTACAATTATGATGCAATAGGAACTACCAGGCATTTTCATTCTAGGGAAAATTGCTATAAAAATCCAATATATACATACGTATATATGCATATGTGTGTGTATGTGTGCGTATGTGTGTATATATATATATATATATATATATATATATATATAATTTACATTAAATACAAAGAATTGTACATACCTCAGTTTTAGGAATCTGGCATGACAACATGGAAGATGTAATCAACCTTATCCTCTCTGAAATCATATGATGTTGTTCCTTTTTATGGAGAGTGGAATAGTCATTGAGGGAAGTGATATTGCAAGCATGGGTGTGGCTGCTTTTCAAGAATACTTCAAGTAGCTCACATGATTATGGCAGGTTTACAGCATCTAGAAGACATTCTAAAGTTTCTTTCAAGGAACTAATCATTGACATTTTGAGCCAACACTGAAACACTATCACAGAAAGAGTTATTTATATTGTGGTCATCAATTTATTGGGCATGTTTATTTAGAATGATGTGTTCAGGGAAAATCATATTTTTTTTAAAATAGAATTTAACTTGGTGAACTTTTTTTCAACTAGTAATTCAGTAGTAAAGTAGTTAGAGCAGCATGGACAAATGCAAAAGCTCAACTAATTCTGTGAATTGAATCTCCTGTGAGCAATGTGAGGGATTAGCATAAGGGAGTGGTGTGATTTTGCCACAAACACATGTTTATTTTTCATGACTCCTTTTCCTGCAAAATATGAAGGGTTATTGTGCTGAATGCAGGAGAGAGTATAAAAAGGAGTAATATAGTTCAACGAAGGTAAGCACTGGAGGAATTTTCTTTTTTAAATGCAATTTTATAATTTTTTCCAAATATCAGGATTTCATTTTTTCTCCCTCCCCTCCATCCATTAGACAACAACCCCCAAAAAATAAAGAAAAAGAAAACCTTCCTAACACATATAAATTTTCAAAAAAATAAAATAAAAATAAAAATTTTCCAGCAAAACAAATTGCCACAGTGACCATGTCCAAAAAATGTGTGTCTCATTCAACATGTTAAGTCCATCACTTCTCTGTTAGGAGATAGGTCGTGTGCTTCATCTTCTTTTCTCTGGACTCATGCTTTGTCGTTACACTGATCAAAATTCTAAAGTCTTTCAATGTTGTTTTTCTTTATGATGTTGTCATTGTGTAAATTGTTCTAATGGTTCTTCTCACATCACTCGCCATTAGTTCATAGAGGTCTTCTAAATTTCCTCTGAAACTGTCCATTTCATCAGCTCTTATGACACAAATATATTCCATTACATTCGTATACTATAATTTGTTTAGCCATTCCCTAATTGGTGGCTATCCCTTTAGTTTCCAGTTTCCTTTGCTACTGTGAAAAGAATTGCTATTAATAGTTTGTACATATGAATCTCTTGCCTTTTTCTTTGGTCTCTTGGGTATATGTGCATAGTAGTGGTATTGCTGGATCAAAAAGTATTCCTAGTTCAGTGACTTTGGGGGCACAGTTCCAAATTGCTTTCTAGAATGGTTGGACTAATTCACAGCACCAAGAGTGCATTAGTATACCTGTTACCTTACTGGCTTTTCAATATTTGTCATTTTCTTCTTTTGTCATCTTTTCCAATATGATGGGTGTATGATGAAATCTCAGAGTTGTTTTGATTTGCATTGTGTTCATAATATGAAATGGGTTTTTTTTTTCATATGGTTGTTGATTGCTTGGATTTCTTTCTTTGAAGATGCTTGTTCATATCCTTTGACTGTTTATCAATTGCAAAATAACAGTTATTCTTATGAATTTGAGTCAGTTCCTCATATATCTTGGGTATGAGACCTTTTTCAGAGAAACTTGCTACAGATTTTTTCCCTGTTATGTTTTCATTCTAAATTTTAACTGCATTGGTTTTGTTTGAGCAAAACCTTTTTAATTTTATATGATTAAAATTGTTCATTTTCTCTTCTGTGATCCTATCTGTTGTTTGGTCGTGAACTCTTCACCTAGCCATAAATTTGAAAGGTAATTTCTTCCTTGCTCTTCTAATTTGCTTATAATGCCGCCTTATATGTCTAACTCATATAGTTTTGTGCCTATTTGGAGTTTATCTTGGTATACAGTATGAAATGTTGATCTGTACCTAATTTCTACCAGACTATTTTCCAGTTTTCCCAAAATTTTTGTCAAATTGTAAGTTCTTACTCTAATAAGCAATGTCTTTGGGTTTATTGAACACTATGACTATGTTAGTTTGCTTCTGCATGCTGTGTATCTAATCTGTTCCACTGATTGACCTCTATACTTATAACCAGTACAAAACTGTTTTAATGATTATTGCTTTGTATTATAGTTTGAGATCTGGGACTGCCTCTTTTCCGACTATTTTCATTGCTTTCTTTGAGATTCTTGACTTTTTATTCTTCCCGATGAATTTAATTATTATTTTTTCTAGGAGAGCATTTCCTTCTGAACTCACTTTTCAACACAGAAACTGACATTTGAGCTTAACATTGATTTCTTTATGTTATAAGAAGGCAATTCATAGCATAGAAGGTCCTTCTATTCTACAATAGCACGTAGAAATCCAAAGCAAACCCAGAAAAGCATTCAGTTGGGCAATATTTATATGAAATGATGTCATGCGTCCGTGGTATTTACTTTCTCACAAACTGACAACTGCTAACTCTAGAGCAGCTGCACCATGAATTTCCATATGATCAGAAATATATCTTATTCATTACACATCGAAGTCATCATGAGTGCTTGGGTATTGTCTAAATAAACCTAATAGGAACTGAATTTCTTTTTCAAGAAAGAAAAGCTGTTTGTTACTTGAAAATTGCTTTTCAGTTGTGGGTGCTCAATTTCTAGAAGAAAATGTGATCTGTTTCCAGGAGAAATAGCAATAAGGCAGCCCTAACAGAAAGTTCACACTGTAGTGTTTGCCTCTGGCCTGGTTCTATCTTTGAAATCCCTGAACTGCAAGAATTGAAGCTCATGAGAATGGAACATATTTCAGATGAATATATAAATAAATGGCAAAGACCCAGATTTGTGTCAGAAGAGCCACTTTGCTACACATCTCATGCAAGGTTGTGAAGGAACCCTAGAGCCTTCCTTGGTCTTTCATAGTTTTGCACATGGAAATAAGTTAAAGGGACCAAACTTTTATGTAAATCTCAATGGCAAAATATGGCCTTGACTTCTTATAAATTAGTCCATTCTATAGGACAGACTCATGAAAAACAAATACTGAACCAAATTTTAAAAATCTCTTTCTCAGGCTGAACTGGGGCTGAAAAGATATTTTAAGGAAAACAGTATAATGTGATGAGTTGGGGAGGTCACTCTAAGTATAGAAGATAAATAGATAGATAGATAGATAGATAGATAGATAGATAGATAGATAGATAGATAGATAGATATTTTCATATGGAAGTATGTTGGGTCAATTTTAATGGGCTAAATAACATAATGAATACATATACAATAGGATAAATAATGTCAAAATCTGCAAAAAAAAACAGTTTCCATAAAATTTAGCATGATATAAACCTACAGTTTTAGAAATAGTTTTCCTGTAAGAATAATAATCAGTATTTTAAACATCATTCATATTTATATTAGTGGTCCATTTATTTAAAGAATAAAGGCTACTATAATTTTTCCTTCATTTGACTGTTATTGACAGGTGGATAATTTTAAAAATCACTATCCTGAGGGGCAGCTAGGTGGCGCAGTGGATAGAGCACCGGCCCTGAAGGCAGGAGTACCTGAGTTCAAATCCGGCCTCAGACACATAACGCTTACTAGCTGTGTGACCCTGGGCAAGTCACTTAACCCCATTGCCTAGCCAAAAAAAAAAAATCACTATCCTGAAAGATTTACTCCTTTAAGGACTTGTATCCTTATCCAAATAATCTTTTCTTTTAGTTTTGATAAAATATAATGAGCAGAATCATGGCATACTAATAATAGTAGCTAACATTCATATAGCACTTGTATATTTGTGAAGTCCTTTCCCTATTTTATCTTGTTTACTTCTCACAGAAACCCTATGAGGTAGGTTCTGTTGCTGAGAGTTCATTGAATGAGTGAAAGAATTCATCTTCAAGTCATCCTTAGTAATAATCAAAATGGCTAACATTTTTATATATATATATATATATATATATATATATATATATATATATATATATATATATATATAGCACTTTAAGGTTTTTGTAGAACTTTACAAATATTACCTCATTTTATCCTCACAACAACCCTGGGATATAAGTGCTATATTTTCCCATTTGACAGATGAGGATGCGAAGTCTGAGAGAGATTAAATGACTTGTCCAGTATAACACACTAAATCACTGAGGCAGATTTCATACTCGTGTCTTCCTGATTGCAAATCCATGGCTCTACTCACTAAACCCCTGGTTGCCTCAGTATGTCAAAATGCATAGAGGACCAGCTTTGGAGATAGGAAAACCTGGATTCAGGTCCTGCCTCTGACATGCCCTATCTCTGTAACCATGCTCAAGTCTCTTAACCTGTCAGGGTCCCAGGCCATTTTCTCAGGCTATAGGCTACAGATGAACTCTCATTCAGCATCAGTGAAGGAATTTTCACCCAGGAGTGTAAATTTCCACACCAATGAGATCAAAACAAAATTTAATTAAGATAAAAAGATAATGGCCAACAAAGATGTTAGCCAAAAACAACTGTCATTAATCAGAGTGTAAATATATTTGTCTTTGATTAGAAAGCTTTGGGTGAGCTAATTAAAATCATCTGACAGAACTCAATTCTATCCTCCTTTTTCATTATATGTCACTTATTATTTTCAAAGCTCTGTAGTTGAGATCACCACACTTTGGAGTGATGAACTGACATACTTCACAACCATTCTAGTTTTAGAATCAGCAAAGGGTTTCAAAATTAAGGAAACCTCTGGGCTTCATTGGTGTCTGTGGTCAACATCATGGTGTACAACTACCGTACTTGCTCACAAAATTTCCCTTGTTGTCATTTTGATGGAAAGAATATTGGGTCAAATAGATTTTTGGTCTGACCTGGCATGATATTGCGCATTTTCTTATAACAAGATATATATATAGCTGACATACCAACTTGAGAAAGCTGAAGTTAGTGCTCCAACTTTTCTTTTTATTATTAAACAATTTATTTATTAATTTTTAGTTTTCAACATTCACTTCCATAATATTTTGAGTTTCAAATTTTCCCCCCCTCCTTGTCCTCCCCCCTCCCCAAGACAGTGTACAATCTGATGTGACCCAACTTTTTTTTTTTTTTGGCTAGGCAATGGGGTTAAGTGACTTACCTAGGGTCACACAGCTAGTGTTATGTGTCTGAGGCCGGATTTGAACTCAGCCCCTCCTGAATTCAGGGCTGGTGCTCTATCCACTGTGCCACCTAGCTGCCCCATGATGTGACCCAACTTTTGATCAATACCCTTGGGCCTCACTATCATGATGTCCTTCAGTTGGGGTCTATGCCACAGGACTACCTTATATGAAACAACCAAAAGGAACTTATGTAAATAATTAAACTCTCTTGAATGGAATCCAAGATAGATCACTTTGTATTGAATTTCACTCAATTAGAAATTGAGTCATCAATATATAATCATCACACAATAGTTATTTTCAAATTTGTTTTTGAAAATTGTTCTTCTGAGATTTATTTCCATATAATATAACATGTAAATGGATTTATATATAAATTTCATCAAGGGAATGAAAAAAGGGCCCACAATTATTACTTAGAGCTTAATAAAAATGTATGTTGTAAAACCTGGCACAGCAAGCTGGTAATCAGGCTTTTACCTAAAAATTAATGCCAGAGACTCATTTGCTCAAAAAATTCCATTTTTACTTTGTAAAAATTAAGCAGTAATTTATGAATCCTTTAGTGTGCCAAACTGTACTTTTTTATTATTGTCTGTGGAGGTCTACTTGGTCTTCAGAGAAAGCATTGTAGACCTTTCAGCTCATAAAACCTGTAGTAACACTTCAACAGCCATCAAGCTTCTTTCAGGTGACTGCAGTAAACTACTGATAATGAGACCTTTGCATAATGAAAATGCTAGATAATGACAAGGATGATTAATTTTATATTGATTTAAAGTACCTTTAAACATGGGCATAATCTAAAACTTCAGTGGTTTTGTCTTCCCCTTTGATATGCAATATTTGATTTGAAATCTCTTCTATGCATCCACGTAGATCATTAGAGCACTTTCATTTACCCTGTCTTCCTAAAGCAGAATCCAGTGACTGAGTGACAAGGTGGTATGTCCTTCTCATTCCCTCCTATTAACATTAGGTGTCCAGATACTTAGATACTTAAAATTATCCACAGCCCATCAATAGGTAGTGTAAAGACATATTTCCTTTCTTTCAAAATTTTTTATTCATTGACATTTATATTTGTGTGTGTATATGTATGTATGTATGTATGTATGTATGTATGTATGTATGTATGTATGTGTGCATATACATACATATGCCTCTACCCAGGCCATCCCCTGTAAAAAGAATGAAAGAGAGAGAGAGAGAGAGAGAGAGAGAGAGAGAGAGAGAGACAGAGACAGAGAGCGAGCAGTTCAGCAAAACTAACCAAAAAATCAACTGTATGTATAATGTTCCTATAAAGAAGAGAGGGGAATACATTTTCTTATTGCTTCTTTTGAACTAAGTTTGGTCATTATAATTATATAATGTGCATGGTTTTTTCTTTTGTTCTTTCTGTTTACAATGAAGCCATTGCATCTATCTATCTATCTATCTATCTATCTATCTATCTATCTATCTATCTATATATATGTATATATATATAGTATATGTTTATATTTTATATATTATAACTATATTAGAGAGAGAGAGAGAGTTTTCCTGGTTCTGCTTACTTTAGTTTCTATTAGTTCACATGTTTTCCTGTGCTTTTCTCTGTTCTTCATATTCATCATTTCATATAGTGAAGTAATGTTCTGTTACATTCATATAAAACAATTTGTTTAGCCATTCCTCAATTGATGGACATCTGCTTTGTTTCCAGTTCTTTGCTACTACAAAAAGTGCTGTCCTATATATTTTGGTTTCCATGGAACCTTTCTTTCTGTCTTTGACCTCTTTGGGTTACTGCCTGGCAGTAGAACCTACGGGTCAAAAGTTATGTATATTTCAGTCACTTTCTTAGCATAATTTCAAAATATTGTTGTGAATGATTGGATGACTCTATGACTCCACCAACAATAAGTTAGTGCACCTCTCTCTCCACAACCACTCCAACATTGACTACTCACATCTGTTGTCATCCTTGTCGATTTGCTGAACGTAAGGCAGAACTTGTGAGGTATTTTGATTTGCATTTCTCTTCTTATTGGTGATTTGGAGCTTTCTTTCTTATGATTGTTAATAGTTGACAATTTTTCCTTTAAATGCTCTCTTTCATATCTTTTCACCACATATCCATTAAAGAATGGCTCTTGGGCTTATGTATTTGTATCAGTTGTCTATATATTTTGGATATCAAACCCTTATCAGTTATCTTTGATGTAAAATTTTTTCCTAGTCAACAGCTTCCTTTCTAATCCAAGTTGTATTGATTTTGTTTTTATAAAAGCTTTTCAGATTTATGTAATTGAAATTATGTCTTTTGTGATTGCCTCTGTCCCTTGTTTGATTAAGAAGTCAGGGCTTATTTTCAAGAGAGCACACAGGTATCAATAGTTATTGAAAACCATCTGAGTACAGAGTACTATTCCGGGCACTGGGGGGAGGATATGTGGGAAATAAACATGGTCCTAGACTTCATGGGCTTACATTCCAATTGGGTAGACAGGACAGACATACTAAATATATGGATTAACTCCTACAATATAAATATGTAATCAAATGCAAAATCAAAGTGCTTGGGGGTGATTGATAGCACTAGGGTCCCTTCTGGCTCTTAAAAAAAAAGTTGATCATGTATTCCCCTTAGTGATTCCCACATAGTCTTCCTCTTGGAGCTGAATTTCGAGTAGATATGTAGGGAAGGAAGCACGTGGGGAACCTGTGTGAAAGTTCAGAGATGGGAATGCCCATATTTTCCTGAAATAATAAGGAGGGTTCCTGGGCTCAAGAGAATGTAAGTATAGCCTAATGTGTTCTAGTTAAGGGGAAAGGTCTGCGTGTGATTAGGGTGGCACGTGATAAAGGTTAATTGGTGGAGACAGTAACCTTCTAGATTAAGTTCAGTGCTGGTTCTTAATTTAATACCTAAAAATGGCCAAAGAAAAATTGTTATAATTATCCTGGGGAAAGGAAAGGGTAAATTTTCTCATAAGTATTGTGTTATAAGTGTTGTCTCAGGACAAGAGCTAAAGGAGCACATATAGTCTACGAGAGAATGATGACTTCTGTTGAGCAAATCAAAAGAAAAGAAGTCAAGTGGAAAGAGCACTGCCTTAGTGGTCAGTAATCCTGGATTTGAGTCCAGATGTTACTGGATGAAGCTAACTGGCCTCAGTTTCCTCAAATATAAAATGAGCAGGGCAGGAATGGGTGGGGAGAAACTAGATTAGAAAAACCACTAGGGTCCATTCTGGCTCTTAAAAAAAAAAGTTGATCATGTATTCCCCTTAGTGATTCACACATAGTAGGCATAAAACAAATGTTTGTTCAATTGAACCATATATGCACACTCAGTGGTACAATGTTAAAGGGTGGGAGATATTAAATGCCTTGAAATATCAGCAAGTCAGCTAAACCCTGGAGAAATCCTGGGAATCTTCCTTATTGGAGGTTATGTTTAGTCTTCTTGTAAGTATCACTGTGGGCAAGCCACTTAAATTGTATCTCTTTTTTCTCATCTTTCAAATGGGGATAGATAAGAATACCTGCCCTATCTACCTCACAAAGAATGGATATGAAAATGCCCTGAAAAAAGATAGGGCATAGAGGCCACTAGCGCGCAACATCAGTCAAATTGGAGAGGATTCACACTACAGCGCATACCTTCACCATTTGCTATCGCCTTCCATTCTCGGCCTCCTAGCTTTATGGCAAATTGCCAATGGCATTCCAGAATAGATGAGTGTAGAGTAATGGTCACTTTCCAGACAGGAATTCTCTTGTCATTCTCTACCTGGATGGCTATAACCAGTTCTCTGCGCACAGTTGATCAGTAAGTAAACATTTATTAGGCACCTGCTATGTGCCAGGCACTGTGCTAAGTGCTGGGGATACAAAAGGAGGAAAAAGACAGTCCCTGCCCTCAATGAGCTGACAATCTAATGGGGGAGACTGTAAGAAAACAAATATGTACAAATAAGCTATGTACAGGATGATATATTACAGAAAATAAGAGAGGGAATGTACAAGAATTAAGAGGGGTTGGGAAAGCAGGTGTTTATTAAGGGCTTGTTGTGTGCCTGGCACTGATCATTGCTGGGGATGAAAAGTAAAAGCAAAAACAATCCCTTGCCTTCAAGGACCTGGACGTGATCAACTTCTGCCTGTTTGTTTTCTGATGCTGACATTTCGCCTTTCAAAGAGACTGAGTAATGCACGTAGCACCTGGTCACCACAGTTAACATTTGCCCTAAAGCAGGTGAAATGAAGAATGAAGGCTAAACTACTGTGGCAGATGAGGCAATTTGGAGTTACTCTGCTTAGTGCAATGGTGCATTGGGATCTGATGCTACAAAGTGAACTACGTCCAACTCAAAAGGAATCCTCTCTTGCTTGGACTCTTTTTCCCAATGAGCACCTTGAAATTTGTCCTGACTCCCCCATTTGCTATGATGACATAAAATTGACCTAATATTTATTACGCACTTAGCACAGGGCCTGGTACATAGGAGGCATTATGTAAAAACTAGCGATCATGATAATGATGATGATCATGATGACATGTCATTCCCATAGAGATTTGGTGAGATTTGGCAAGTGTCTAAATGCAGGACCTTCTGAATTGATTTCTAAAATGGATTTTATTATCGTTATAATTACTACTATACTGTTTAACAATATTACCAATTCCTCTCTCTTGCCACCTCTGCTGACAAGTGGCCCTCCTCACTGATGTATCTTAGGTAATGCATGGTCCTCTAGAATAGCTATGGGCCAAGCTGGAATCATTGGGAAATGGTATAGAAAAGGAGATTGGCCCACCACCCGCGCACCTCACAGAGGAAGCCTTGGCTCTTTGTAGGATTGGTGATGTAGAACTAGGAGGGACTTTGGAGGCCATCTAGGAAAGGGACCATTTGGAGGCTATTTCATTTTATAGATGAGGAAATCAGGGCCCAGAGATGTTAAGTCACCTTCTCTGTGGTCACACATCTAGTAAATAGTAATGGAGCTGGAATTTGAACCCAGGTCTGCTGACTTCAAATCCAGTAAATTGTTACTAACTCCACGTGTAGCTGGGCAGCTAAGTGGCAAAGTGGATAGAGCACTGGGCTTGGTGTCAGGAAGACTCATCTTCTTCACGAATTCCAATCCAGCCTCAGACGCTTACTAGCAGTGTGACCCTGGGCAAGTCATTTAACTCCATTTGCCTCAGTTTCCTCATCTGTAAAATGACCTGGAGAAGGAAATGGCAAACTGCTCCAGTATGTTTGCCAAGAAAATCCCAAAATGGGATCCTAAAGAATCAGACACAAACTGAAATGGCTGAACAACAACAACAACCATGTGTAGGTAGGTGGTAAAATTTCTGGGGTCACAGACAAGAATAGCCCAAAATGAGGTCACAAAGAGTTAGACACAACTAAAATGAACCCACAACAAAAATTTCTGTTATGGATTGAAAACATCTGAAAAGGGGTCCACAGACTTCACCAGATTGGCAGAGGGGCTTGTGGCAGAATCCCAGGTCTAGATATTAGTAGGGAGGAGAGATTAGGCTCTAAGCAGAGCTCCCCTTGGCGAGGGATTATAGAGACTTATCTACATCCACACTAAGGCATGAGTGGTGATTTTTCCCCTTTAAGAGCAAAGTTGTTTGGGGGCTATCATACAGTATTTACAATTGGTTCCTGAAGAGAATTTGTCCCTGAGGGGGAGAGGAATATAGGGACATAAAAGCAGACCTCACTTCCTTCTCAACTTCACTCAGTGTTAGCCTTATCTCAAGAACTTTGCTCTGCCTGCCCTCTCTTTCTCTGAACTAACCAAGTTTTCACCCACTGTCCTAGCCACAGTTTATATTTGCCTGTAGCAAAACTAGTTTAAAGACTAGGACTATGAAATGATAAAAAATGCATATGTAACAATGTCCTTTAATTAAATGTCCCAATTAGCCAACTCTTTCATATACAAAGAACATAAAATGAATACTTATTAATGTTCCATACTGGGCTCTAGGGACAATCACTCTGCTGATGGGTTTCAGTGCATGCCATTGAGCAAATTAATAATAATTGTAAATAAAATACATGTTCTGGTTTTTGCCTTGCATCTTGCATTTTTTACTCAAATCTGGAAGCTTAACTTGTTTGTTTAGACATCTTACATGATATCCTGGCTGAGGTATTGTGGAGTGAATTTATATTCCTGACTGTGTCCCACCAGGTAATAACCAAATTATTTACTTCTGTCTTCCATGTTATTATGCCCCTAATGAAAGATTCTAGAAGAATCTTAATTCCTGTATTAGCAGATTTCAAAGTTACTGCTATTTAACATATTCTGGTGCTAGATTTTTCCCTCTTTAGCGATTCTTAATGAGTTTAGATTCTTAGAGCCAGGATATCTATCCTAACCAAAAAAAAAAAATCTAAAAATCAGTCATTCTTCTCTAATAAGAACCTATGGATTGTTGCTGCCTTGTAAAGATCTACAGATGAGATATGTACATGTTATGTATGTTTAATAAGTGTATATTCCCATATATAAAGAATTTATCATTTTTAACATTGAAAATATGAAAGTTTATGCTCAGACTATGTTTAGTTACAACTCTGTTAGAAACCAGTGCCTTCGATTTCCGAAATCATGTGCAAAACTATGATTTGTATTGGGTAAAAATAAATTTCTGTACAAACATGTCTATTCTGATGCAGGGAACATTCATGAGTAGGCTGGTGTAGCTGGAAAGTAGAGTGAACAGAGGGGAAGAAAAGACCGGAAAGGTAGGAACTAGCCAGGCTGTAAAGAGTCTGAACTACCAACTGGAAGGCTTTGTGTTTGATCATGATGTTAATACAAAGCCATTGGAGTTCATTGAGGAGATGGAGGAGGGTGATGTGGTCAGACCCTACACAAGCATGGTAAACAAGTGGCTCGAATTCTCATTATTTACTGTCTCTAATAATAAATGTAAATCAACCAGGTACTAGTTCATTAAATTCAGAAGAGCACATATCACTTTAAAACATTTTACTCACTTAAAACCTTCTTCCTTTCCTTCAGCATTTACTTTTTCCTCTGCATTTTTGACTAATGACAACTAGGGTGCAATAAAATTGTGCTTCTCTCCTCCCTTCTCCCTGTGTAGGACTCTTCAAAGTGTGAAGAAGAAGTCAAGATTTTGCATGTGGTAAGTGACTTAGCCTAATGTTTTGGTTTCTAGGGCTCATACCTGTAGGAATACTTACACTTCTCTTTTACAATCTACTGTGCCAAAGAGCTTATGTTTCCTTTAGGACCATGTAGAAATGTAAGGCCCAGAAGTGGTGAATGTTCAGGGAATATTTTGGTTTTTCCCTTTGTGGAATGTGAAGACTATTGGATGAAACAAGACCACAGAATCAAATAACATTGGTCACAGCAGACTGCACTGCAGATAGTGGATCAAATAAACCAGTAACCCAGTGAGGAAGGTGGCTAATATGATGAATAGGAAACATAGGAGCAAGGCCCATTTCTCATTACAGAATATTCTGAAAGCAAAGTTCCGTGATTACACTTGCTGATTTAGGGTACTCTGCCACAGAGAAATGAGTTCTGTGTTTGAAACTTTCAGCAGGGCCTGTGGCTGGTTCCCTGAAAGAAAAAAAAAAATAAAATAGTCATTTAACTCAACAAAGCCTTAAAACACATTATAGTACAGAGATCTTTGAAATGGTTTGCTCCAATATAGTCATAGAGAACCCCATTTTCACAACCATGCCTTTGTAGAAAGTGTTTGTTTTATTTTGTTTTATCACATCAAAAGAATATTGGAGCCTTCCACCTATTTCCACAGATCCAAGCATTGGGGAAACCTTAGGGCTGCATTTTCTATCTTCATCAACTGAATAATCACTTCAAAGCTTGGGTAGCAATTGAGTCTCAACAATTCACAGGAAATGATTCCATCTATTTGTCTTGTGGCCTATTTTCTTTTTCCATCAAAACTTATTCAAGTACTACTTAACGCCCTGACTACGAAATGATACATAGATTGGTTGAGGTGTCCTGGCTTTGTCTAGAATGATTTGATAGGTGTTTTTTTTTTTTCTCAAAAGTGTATTCAATCGACAGAAGTCTAAAAGGCTCACATCTTACGAGTGGATGGCTCCCTCCATGACCTGATTTTAGGTACATAGAGAAGGTAGATTTCTCTCCCCTCTTTTCCTCAAGAAATCTTTACTGACTTGTTAATTCCTGAAGTGCCAAAATGTGAGACTGATACTTTTACTTTGGGGCTTATTCCATACTGAAATGCCTGTATTCATGTGAGAGATAGCCACTTAAGCCCTATCAGTTTTTTTACACTTCAATGTGGATGAATTTATCAAAACCTTTCCTAGGTTTTGATAGAGAAACAGGGAGGAGGAAGTATGGAAATGCTAGATGATGAGTATGGAGTGAAATGAGGGAGAAAGACAGGGAGTCTGAGAGGAAAAATTTGCCTACCTCATAATTTTGCCAAGAAGTATCTCTGTCCACTAGACATCTTTGGTTAGGTCTAAGTTGAGTTTTCATCTGTTTGTAAGCTGGGTGCTACTGAAGCCCTCTTTGAAAACGAAATGGTACCATATTATATCATATGTTGCCTTGAATTACGATTGAGTCTTTTCCAACTACCTGATTTTCATCCAAGAATAAGTTTTATGGCCATCCTTTGTTTTGGGATTCTTATCATTTCATTGGTTTGGAGAAACTCTTGGTGAAGAAACTTCTTCCAATGCAGATCTGTAGCTGTTCTGCAATTTACAATGTTAGAGTTGGGCCCTGAGAAATTAAATGACCTTCTCAGGGTTACAAAGCTGGTATGTGTCAGAAGCAGAGTTGAACCCAGGGCCAGGGCCAGTGTTTCTTCACCACATCATATTAGCTCTTATGTATTTGCTTAAGTTATTTTAAATGTCATGAAAAGTGCTTGACTTTATTTGTGTAGAGTGAAAAGCCATAGCTTTTAGCTTTAATATAGATGAGGCAAAGTTGGGGAGTTCCCATTGACCTTATTCCCTCTTGAAGAGATATTTATAAGAAGAGATATTTTCCCATTTTGGTCCATATCTGTGATTTCTCTTTATGGGGGCCCTCAGGGTGAAAACTCCCTGCACCAATAGAGCTCAGCAGATCTTCCCTAAGGTATAGTTTTAGAAAGCTGCTAAGATGCTGAGAGGTTAAAAATTTTGCCTTTGGTCATAGACCAAAATGTATCAGAGGTCACACTTGAACTCTTTCTTCCTGACTCCAAGGCCAGCCTTCTGCTCATTGCACCATGTTGCCTCTTTTTTTTAAAAAATATATGTGTTTTAACATTTAAAAATCTGTTAGATCCTTTGCCTTGCAAACTTATTTCCCTTTCTAGTTTTCATCTGTTCTTTCTTCCTAACTACTTTTTCTTTTGTTTCTTCCCTCTTGCTTTTTCTCTTACTGTTCCATCCTAGTTCTAAGAGCAAAATATCGATGGGAAATTCACATTGACTCTTAAAGATTGTATACACCTTAAGAAACTAATAAAAACATCTGAAATCCTGAGGGATATGTGCATGTCTCTGTACACATTCCTCAGGGGTTTCCAATGCAACTGCATCTTCTCTTCCCTGCATCAGAAATAACTGTGACACTCTTCTGATGGATGGACATGAAGTAGAAAGCAGACACTCTCCTGTTTTTTTCTTTCTAGAGTAATCCTGTTTCTAGGCTTTGCAATTCTTGGGGGGGAAATCTGTTAACTGAAATGAATACCTGATTCTTCTCAGATAGGCACAGTAGAGTTTGTATTAGTGGATTATATCACAATTTTAACCAGTCAGCCTTAGGACCCTGTTCTAGGAGTAGCTCAGGTATGAAGAAAAACTGCATTATTCATTTAGCTAATTGTAGGAGAAGATTTGCTAGAAGGAGAAATAATTTAGTAGTAGTAATTGCTGACATCTCTAGAATATTCATAGAAACTAGTGTTTTGGTTACAAAATGTTCCAACATTCATCTGTCAGACAAGAAAGATTTCTTAATATAAATCTGTATGTTTATATTCCTATTCCATGCTGATAACCACAATTTGGCCATGATAATGTACTGGAGCTTAACATTTGTAATATGTGGCCACAGTGACAAAGAAAATATAAACAAAAATAAGGATAATAAAATTGGACTCATCACTGCTTTGCTATCCTCACCCCTTCCCAACGTATACTGCAGTATTTTCAAGTTAACATTCTCTGAAAAATCAAACATTTGAGAAGCAATGTCGTCTATACAAATGACAAGATTGAAAATCAGGTAGCCTTGCCATCAGTTGTAAAAGTTGTTGCAACCTTATATAAGTTAAGTGTGAATAAACATTATAATAAGTATTTCCTTCTAATCCACAAGCGTGTTGTGAAGATTCAGAAGAGATTTTAAGTTTGGGGGCCAGGAGGCACTATTAGTACATTTTCAGAAAGAATTGTAAAATGTTGTTCCATTTCTTCTCCAGCCACGTGGGTATCATCTTTGTCACCATAACCAACTTTTTTTGAGTAACTATTCTGTGAAGAGACCATTCTCTTCACTTTTCAGCCTTGAAAAGGTAGTTGAAGTTGGAAATGGTGGGGAATTTGAACGCCAAAGGGAACCAAATGATGCTAATCCATTGGCATGGATTATGATATTAATTAGCTGTCACATAGGCAATAGAGCACTAGATTGGCTTGCAGGGTTCTGGTGGTCCTTTTCCAGTGGAGCATGAAGCAAAACTCTGAAACGAGTAGTTGTGCAAGCACAGGGTGAAAGGGTGCAGCCTTCCTTATGGTCAGAATAGGTGGCCACCTGGACCAAATGGCATGGTTTAAGAGGTCCCAGCAGGAGCAGAGCTGAGATGACCAGCTTTCCGCTTCCAGCCTTCATAGGAGATGGAGCAGAAGGCCTGGGACTGTAGAAGAAGAAGAAACTGTGCCATTTATTTGGATGGCATTGGAATTAGGAAGAAGGTCAGAAATTGAATTTGAGAGGACTGGAGGAGCATTTTAAGGGGGAAGAGGGGAAGGATCAGAGGAGAAAGAGGAGTACTGATGCTTAAGAGAACTAGAGCAAAACAACATTTCAAGGAGAAAGAGGACTAGAGAAGTACCTACAACAAAAAGAGAAAGACACCCTGAAGGAGGACCAGAAGAAGGACTCAAAGAAGAGGAAAAGGAGGAGAATGAGAGTCAAGGAGAGGAAGATGATAAGACACTTTGGAAACAGGCTAAGAGTTTACAAAACAAATGGAAGTGCAGAGTGGCTGGGAAGGTGCTAACAAGGTACTAGCACCATGGAGGAGAGTGACAACTCCAAGGCAGAGATGGCCACAGTTTTCTAGACCCTTCTCCAGGGGAGCTACTAGCAGGAAGTACAAGGACTAAAGATCTTCCTTCAAGCAAGCATGGAGAGCATGGGGGCTGGGGTTTCAATTATCTGCATAGAATGGGTGATGTTGACATTTCTCCCATGGCCAAATTACTGCTGTCTCTACTCAAAGGGCAATCTGGTTCCCCTCTTAGAAGAAGAGTTTAAGGGGTAAGGGGAACCCATCTTCAACCTTGAGGTTTTGGAGAACAAAGAAGTCTTCTTTAAAAAAAAAAACAGAAGATTTTGAAAACAAAGATGAAAAAAAAAGGATCTAAAGAGGAAGAAGGAAACCTTGTCCTGTGTTAGTAAAAGAAGGCCATAGAGAGAGGAAAGGGATGAAGGTCCACTGGATGTTTGATGCTAATAATCAAATATGAGGCTTTCCTAGGAGCAGGGAACCATACCCTCTGAGGAGGAAGCAGTCCCTTGTACTCTGAGGAATGATGATTGGAATCCATAGGTGCTGTCTGCTAACCTAATGAGGGTTAGGAGAAGAAGTGACAAGTAGTTTTGGTTAGTAATCACATGTTGAAGGGGACTCAAGCAGCTATTTGTCACCTGATAATATAAAAAATAGTTTGTTGTCTTTCCCATTCAAATCATGACAGAGAAACATCTAACACTTGTCAAATCTGTTAACTGCTACCTATTTCTGGTGATTGGAAAAACAAATAAATGATATAGTTAGAAGTCATCTAGAAAGCATTGCTAAGTCTCTCTATGATCAGTGATTACAAAGTCTTGAATAACAGCTTAAAACCTTAAGGATACAGGTGGTCATCCCTGCTAAACATCAAAGCCCATGTATTCTAATGAGAAAGGAAGATAGGAAGAGTGAACAACTTTTTAAGACAATGGTGTCTGAAATAGAGACTGAGAAGTCAGGATCACAGCTTAAAATGTATGACTGACAGGTTCCTGGCCAGGGATGTAGTGCACCTAGCAAAAGTTAGTGAGAGTATTTGCATGGCATCTTGCAAACCTGATCAGGACCTTAAACTAAAAAGAAAAGCTGAAGGAGAGAACTGCCTATCTATGCCTAGCAAGTTTGTTACAATAGAGAATAGCTGTCATGCAGGAAAAGAATAGGAGCTGATACACCCAGAAATTCATGGTAGACAAATCCAAGGAAGGAACTCGCAGTAAAATCCATGGCCTCAGACATTGACATATAAATGTACAAAGTATAGGTAAGAGGCCACAGGAACTAGAGATTTTCATGCAAAGGGGCAAAATTTACCTCATCAGATATCACTAATAATTGGTAGGATGGGACCTATGACTGGAATATGGTTCTGGAAAGGAATACCTTATTCAGAAGAATCAGGATAGGTAAAAGTGAGGAGAGTAATATTATACATTAAGAAAAAATGCTGATATGAAGAAACCCAGGTATCAGACAGGAGAAGTATAGTGGAGATAAAGATCAACAGAGACAAAAATAGGGATGATTCTATCATCAGAGAATGTTTCAGACCATTTGAACAGAAAGAGAAAATAAATGGGTTTGGG